>NW_006408632.1:4153803-4165664 GCF_000296735.1 Chrysochloris asiatica
TTATAGTTATCCTTCAACACTACTTCTGATAATATCTTGATTATAAGAGAATTAAAAAGTAATTTAGAATTTCTCTCCAATTTACTTTTTCTCCATAACACTTCACGAATAGGCCTTAACACTTGAATGCTAGTAAGTACTGGTGACATGTTGTGTTTTTCTGCCTTGGTAACAGTACTTCTCCCATGACAAGAGCTACATGTTTTTCACTCACTTTTGAAATCACATGCTTAACAAAAGATAAAGTTCTTCAACTGATGATTTTCAAATTAATTTCTTCAAGCAATGAGGTACACACTTCACTACACTGCCCAGATTCAAATATTGAAGCTTGGGTTGCGGGGAGCTGCTATTAAATAGCTGTCAACCATCAGTTTGGGGGTACTTGTCCTCAGTTGAAGATAGCCTCCTTGTACAAGGTCATAGTGTAAATATGGTGACAGGTCAATACTGAGATTTAAGGCCTGAATCATCACCTCAACTCAAGACATCACCTCAACTTCACAGCTTGCCATTGTTAGCAGGGGACCAGTCCTGCCTTTGCCCAAGTCCATTATGAACAGGTTAGTTCCAAGAGATTGCTAATCTCCATTTTAGAATCTTCTTCATAGGGAATCGGATCTGCTCTTTATAGTAGACTGAGAAAGCAGATGAAATCCAGAAACTAGATCATTTACTTCAGCAACCCAGTTGCTGGTGGTAGATGGAGCTTGAAAAACCCCTGGAATAAGGTATCAAGGCCATTGTAGAAACTTTAATTTACCAGTGGTAAACTGGGAAGGTATACTGTTGGAAGGAAATGTACTAACAGATGCAAAGCTGCAGGTGTTTGAGAAATATGGAAGTAATAGTAGTTTTAAGGATAATAGAATAGATACTATTGCTGGGGTAGCTGTTCCTCTGGAGAAAGATCATGAAAAGTTGGGGCTTTTAATTTTCAATCAAAAGCTAGCTGTGAGAGATGGAGGCAGAGATGAGGACATGGAGAGAGGGAGCAGCTGAGGACTCGAGACTCATGGAAACTGAGTGCTGGCGGCCAAGTGGCAGGCAGAATGTGCCCTTTCATTGTTTAAATTATTACATATTCCTGAGTGTTTTTTGTGTACATCCCCCTGCCTTCTTCCCCCCCCCCCAAAAAAAAAGAGGGAATGGAAGCAAATACTGTTGAATGATGGTGCACGGAGGAGATTGTAGTCATTGCAATGAAACGATGGTGTCAAGCTGATGTTCACCCATGTAAACTCAATTCACAATAAAACAAACAAACAAACAAAAAAAACACCCATCTGTGAAAGCCAGAAACACTCCTTGGCAGTTCATGAACAGTCTTTGATTCCCTACATACTGAGTACAGAGAATGTAAAGGATCAAAACCAGGCCTTAATGATAGCCAGTTTCCAGAGAACATTACAGAATAAGTTAAACATTTAACTTAGACACTTCTGATATGCCAACTGTAGGGCCCAGATTCAGAAATAATGTGATTCTGTGTAAGAAAAGGAGGCATATGCATTGTTGTTGTTGTTATGTGCCATGGAGTCGGTTCCGACTCATAGCAACCCTGTACAGGATTTCCAAGGCTGTAGATCTTAATTGAAGCAGAAAGCCACATCTTTCTCCTGCAAAACAGCTGGTAGTTTCAAACTGCTGAACCACAAGGTTCACAGCCCAATTCGTAAGGAACACACTACCAGAACTCCTTGCATTGGTAACCTTGAAAATCTTGAATCCCTTTGAACTTTTTGAGCTATTGGAGGCAGCCCATTTCTTTCTGTTTAAGGCCATTGCTCTCCATCATATATTTACCATTTGGCTGACAAGTCTGGTCCTAAACAGTTCAAACAAATCCTGGAAAATAATATGCTGTTATTGTTAAATGTTATAAAATCAGTTCCTACTCATAATCACCCTGTATAGGGTTTCTGAAGAGCAACTGTGTATGAGCCACCAACCTTGTGGTTAGCAGTTCAGTGCTTATCTTACAACATCACATTATGACTCCCAAATCATAGAAATCTTTATTAAACAAGAAATAAAAATACAATACTATTGTTTCTTGATATATCTTCCATCTAGGCCTATACATTTCTAAAGACAGTGATGCTGTATGTCTAATACTTCCTTCAAAAATTCTGTGCTCTTTGATTTATACTATGTCAAAATGGCAGTTTGGCATACTCGGTGGACTCAAATTACATTCTTTTTCAATGCTGTTAAATTTGGAAAGCAAGTTGAAGTCTGAATAAGCAAGACCATAGATTTAGAATGGAAGGGATAATATTTCCCAATGAAATTCTCTTAGGGAAGTCCTTCTACCCTCAAAGAACAAGCAAGTACATTGTCACAATGCAATGGAAAATATTCCTCAGAGTAACTTTCCTGGAATTTTTATCACCAATGTAATTTTCAGTTTTCTTAAAACTTCTTCATAATGAGCCCTAATGATTGTCCTATGTCCTCTGAGAAAATTTATCAAGATTACCTCTTGGGGATCTCCCAAAATGGTTGCCATAACTTTGATATCTCTGCGCTAATCTTAACTGATCCATCAGATCCCCTTCCAAGCCACTGTTTTGACTGAACCTTGTTTTTGAAGGCACATAAAATGAGACTAAAAAGAACTCTGGTAGTGTAGTGATTACGAGTTGGACTGCTAACCTCAAGGTCAGCAGTTCAAAACTACCAGATGTTCCATGGGAGAAAGATGAGGTTTTCTGCTCCCGTAAAGATTTACAGCCTCAGAAACCCTGTGCAGTATCGCTATGAGTAGAAACGAACTCCACAGCACACCACCACCACCACCAAATGAGAATAAAAAGTATATTACTAAAATACCTTGTCTGCAGTAATACAGTGATTGCAGAAATATGTTTAAATATGTTTTGTTTGGGATGAATCTGTGTATATATGAATTAGAACCATAGAAGCAATACTATTTTTTTTTTAACTTACCCACATATATCCATCTAATCATTTGACAAATGTGTTCTTTTCTATTGCTATCCAAAAGGAATTTGACAAGAAGTTAATATTTATTTGGAGTGGACAATAGTATTAATTTTCAGCCTTGTCCCAAAACATCACCAACTCTTTGATCTTTAGTTAAAATAAGTTTAAAATATACAATTATTTTGATACTACATCAGTAGTGGAAAATAGCAAATACACAGGAAAAATTAGTAAGGCATGTATAACCTAAGAGGTGGGATATATACTCTATGGTGTTTCATGAAATCCCTACATCAGTGAACTTTCAGGAGTCTTGGCACTATAGGATAAGCATTAAAGTGCTAACCACAAGTTGACAGTTCAAATCCACCAGCCCCTCAGCAGGAGAAAGAAGATGCTTTTTGCTCACATAAAGACTTACAGACTCAGAAACCCTAATCAAGAATCAAATCATTGGCAGTGGGTAGTGGTCTAGGAGTCATGGGAGAGTTGTACAATAAGCACTTGACTGCTATTGCGAGGTTAACAGTTCCAGCTCACTAGCTACTCCTCCAGAGAAAGAGACTGCTTGCTGTTCCCATAAAGATTTATATCTTTAGAAATGCTATATAGTGTAGCTTGGAGTCAAAATCCACCTGATGGCCAAGAGTTAGATGTTTTGGTTTGACTGGTCTAGAACATAAAGTAGAAGATGTATGAATTCATCTCAAACCTCCAACACAAAGATGAAAGTTCAATGCCTAATAGGCTGATTTGCATTTTGGAGGCAGTATACATCTTAACATTATATATGTCAGATGACATGAAATTCTGAATGGAATCTATTAGATCCAGAAAACTCTAAGTATAGGAAGGCCCTGTGGTAGAAAAAGATGTCATGTGGAATTCATATAATTTTTCCAACAAGAAAATATACTAAAAGCATTCTTATAAGGTGACCTATTAGTAATAATAGATTGATTCTGAAGTTATTGTAAGTTAGAATTGACATACCAGCAGTAGCATGGAGTTAAAGCCCCATACCTCTTGTCCCACCTTGGGTCAACCTAGCTTTTGACTTCCTCATTAAGTAACCTGAGGCCTGTGTTACAACTGTGTCGCAGCAAATCTTCTCTTTCTGGATTAAATAATTCTGCTTCTTTCTTTCCTATACAAGTTTTTATCAAGAAATCTACCTAATAAATGTCTTGCATGATAATCCTCCAGGAAAAAAGACCTGAAAAAGTCCATTTTGAAAATTTTGCTTCATTGTGATAAAACTTATACTGAAAGTCACTTTTCTTCTGGCATCATACCTATTACATATACTATCTTGGATTCATATTAAACAGAAACTTTAAATGGAGGATTCTCATGAGAAGATGTAAAACAGAGATTCTTAATTGTCCTTTTGGATGAACTAACATTTAACTAATCCACTAAAAACTCAGTAAATATTTATTGAATGGCATTTTTAATCTAAGCATAAGGCCAGATGTTGCTCTTCTTAGTTGCTGTTTGTTGAATTCCGACTTAAGATACCACCATGTGTGCAGAGTAGAACTGCTCTCTAGGGTTTTCAAGGTTGTGACCTCTAAGATGCAAATCCACAGTCTGTTTTTCATGGTATCCCTGTGTGGGTTTGAACCTCTAATGTTTGGGCTAGTAGTGGAGTGCTTAACTGTTTGTGCAACCAGGGACTTTTGTTTCAGATAATAAAATTGAAATTATTTTAATGATTTTACTTGACAACATATATGGATTTATATGGAATTAGCAATAATGTATTTTTTCCATAAACCTTTTGAAGCCCCATTGTAGATATCTAAATGTATGTCAATATCCCCGTTTCTATATTTTGCATGCTTGTCTGTTTGACTCTCCTACTGCAAAAAAGTTCCCTGACTCAGACACAAAATCACTTTTGTTAGAATTGTGCTCACCTTTTAGAGAATTTTAAAGAATTCCACATATGATTAGTTCACTCTGATTACTGTAATGAAGACTATTCATTAGAAACTGTAAGTTGAGGCTTATGAAGTTTCTGATGATCTCTTAGTAATAACTGTTTGATCAGCTTCTGAAAATTCCCACTGTCCCAGATCTCAGTAGTTCTTCCTTCAAGCAACATACCTGGGAGGTCCTGGGCCACAATCTCACTCTTAGACAAATAATCTGGCTTGGGGACCCATTTATGCCTTCACACAAAGACTCTGTGGTCTTCTGTCCTTTCATCATACCTCTTATTCACACAAGCAGAGGCTCCCATGGTCCTGCAGGTGCTGAGTCAGGAACTCATGCCATTATGATCCAGGGACTAATTCCTACCCTTTTTTACCTGTTTATTTTTGTTTTAAGTCAAATAGCGATCACTCTCTGGAGACATAGTTTTTCAAACCTATACTTTGGAGTTACAAAAGTAACTCATTTTCACTCCCTAAGACTGAGTTAAAGGACTCCTAATAAAGCAAAAACAGCGCCACAAAGCTATTATTGTTCACAAGTGTAAATGATCGCAGTTACATTATCCCTCCAAAGAGTAGTTTGCATCCCACACAGATAATGCAACTATAACATTTCAGGTTTAGCCTTAGCCCCCTAATTTACAGTTGTCATTGTCTATCCAAAATAAAATATTCTTTCCAGACCACATTAGGACTATTTGAGAAATAAACACTTAGGTGCTGGTAATAGTCCCAGTTAGTTCTGCTAACTCTGGAGAACATTCCACTACTAAAAGGAAATATTGTTTCCTGGTTCTTTGCACATCTGGTCTCCTATTAGCTTTGCTTTTCCCAAGGTAAGAACACAGAAGAAGAGAAAATCTCAGGGTATTCTTAGAAGTTTTGGCTTTAAATTTGTATTCCTGCCCCTGAAAATTCATCCTTGAAATAAATATTTTTACACATTTTTGTTTTAAATTTTCACAATACTTACACCAGGCCCATGAGAGAGCAGAAAGAAACAGAACAGAATTTCAATTTACGTGATAATAGATAATGCCATTTTTTTTATGTTAATAGAAAAAAGACTAGGAAAAGAAGATGTCAAGGAACAGCTGTTACAGACTTAAGCCAGAAAGTCTGTCCATCTCAATCCTTCTTCTACTGTGAAGCATTACCATTCAGATGTTCAGTCTCTTGATCTGCTTCCAACAAACTTAAAACAACACAAAGTTATTATTTAGCAGTTCTGGAATTAGAAGTCTAAGATGAATGGGCAGAGTTGTATTTGTTCCGGAAGCTATAGGAAAGAATCCATCTCCTTCCCTTTTCCATATTCTAGAACTCAATGCATTTCTATGCTCGTAACTTTCTGTCACTTCAACCTCTTCTTCAGTGTTCATGTATTGGTCTTTGATTCTTGCTTGTTTTTCACAAGGACATTTGTAATCACACTGGACCTACTTGGGTAATCCAAGATTATGTTTCCATCATAAATGTTGCAACCTCAACACATATGTAGAGTCCCATATGTCATGTATGATAGTATATTCACAGGTTAAGAGAATTCAGGTGTGTTTTCTCTGAAGGCCACTGGTTTGCCTACCACCCTAATCCATCCCTCATTCAACATCTTACAGCCAGGAAGTTGTGTTCAAATTTACTGAACATGAGAAGCACCTAGGAGTTTAAAAAATGTTAGTGTCTCATCTTCAGTTGCTCTGGTTTAATTGGTTTTGAGTTATGGCTTACATATCTATATTAAAAAAAAAATTAATAATCCCAAGTGTACTCCAAGTTAAGAACCATTTCTGTATGCCATGGTTATTTCTAATCTCTGGTTGGGCTCTAATTCCCAAAGAGAGAATGAATCAAAATATAATTATCTTTCCCTCAATTTCTTGCTTATCAACCTCACAAAAACTCTTGCCCCATTCAACGTATCAAAATAATTAAAGCACTCCTACCTGGCCTTGTTTAAAATCACTAATTTTTAAAGTCTAGTTAGGCTCTGGCTTTCTCTGCAAAGCTTTCTCTATAAAACCTAACCAAAATTATTGTTTTTCTCTACAGAGTTTCTTTCAAGTAATACAGTTCAGTTTAATGGTGGTGGTGGTGTGCTATGGAGTCAGTTCCAATTAATAGCAAACCTGCATAGGGTTCCTGAGGCTGTCAACTTTTATGGGAGAAGAAAGCCTCATCTTTCTCCTGTGGAATGGTTGGTAGTTTTGAACTGCTGATCTTGAGGTTAGCATCCTGACTCATAACCACTGTGCTACCAGAGTTCTTTATAGTTCAGTTTGTTGTTGTTGTTGTTAAGTGCCATTGAGTTGGTTCTGATCTGTAGTGACCTTGTATAGGGTTTCTGAGGAGCATCTGGAGAGCTTGAACTGCTGACTTTGCAGTTCAAACCATTTTGCAGTCTGGTGCATTAACCCAGAGCGCTGCACCTCAAAATGAGTTTCCTGAACTATGGCTTTGACACCTTAAAAGGACTGCTTTATATCTTTCATTGTCTTCCTATATTTCCCAGATGGAGGTTTACTGTGCTTCTGAGATTGCCAAATTATACAGCAGACATTCCTGCCTTCTGGGCTTTTTTTTAAATGGTTGATTTTGCTAAGGAGCACTTTCCTCCCTGGTGTTACTATTTATTTTAAGCCTATTTATTGTTTGGCTGAAAGTTGGTCTCCAGTGGTGATTTCAGTTCCAGACTGGAAAAGTGCATAAAGGTCACAATCTCAGGGGCTCTACCAGTCTCTAGCATACCAGTAAGTCTAGTCCTTACTGTGGTTTTAAATTTGTTCTACAATTTTATCCTCCTCTTTGTCCAGGACCTTCTATAGTGATCCTGATCAGAGCAGTTGGTAGTGGAATTTAGGCACCCAGTAATACTGGTCTCAGTATGTTGGAAGCTATGGTCCACCTGATTCACTACTTCTTTGAACTAATTGGTACCTTGAATCTTTCATTGTCTTCACTTTTCTTTGTTCTAGAAGAGAAAAGACCGGTTGTTGCATCTTAAATGGTCACATGCAAGCTTTTAAGACCTCAGTCACTATTCATCAAAGTAGGATTTAGAACATTGTCTTTATAGATATATTACAGCAGGCTGTGATCTTTATGGGAGCAGATTGCCAGTTTTTTTCCTCCCATGGAGCTGTTGGTGGGTTTGAAATGCTGATCTTTTGGTTATTGGTAGAATACTGAGTCATTGTGTACCAGTACTCCCTACATAACAATATCTTTAATATCAAAAGCAATTAAAATTCTGCTAAAGATCATTTTAAGATGGTTGCTGCAGAACATCGATAGTGAGTTGCCAGAAATTAAAGCCAGATTCAGAAAAGAACATGAGACAAGGAATTGCTGACATCAGATGACACTAGGTTGAAAGCAGTTGAGACCAGAAAAGGTATAATAGTGTTTTATTCATTACGCAAAGGCATTTGACTGTGTGGATCAAAGCAAATTATGTGTAACATTGCAAAGAATTAGAATTTTAGAACATTTTATTGTGCTCTTGATTAACCTGTACATGGAACAAGTGGCAGTTGTTAGAACAGAACAAGAGGATACTAAATGGTTTTAAATTGGGAAAGGTTTGTGCACGACTGTATCCTTTCTCCATAATTATTCCATCTGTCTGCTGAGCAAATAGTCACAGAACTTGGATTATATGGGCACGAACATGGCATCAAGATCAGAGGAATACTCAATCATTAACTACCAGAAATATGCATAGGACACAATGTTGCTTGCTGTAAGCGAAGAGAACTTGAAATACTTACTGATGAAGAGCAAAGCCTTCAGGATGGATTGAACATCAATGTAAAGAAAACAAAAATCCTCACAACTGGATTAATATATAACATGAAGATAATTGGAGAAAAGATTGAAATTGTCGAAGACTTCCTTTTGCTTGGCTTTACAATTAACAATGACAGAGGAAACAGTCAAGAAATTAAAGGAAATATGTAAGTGAAATTTTGCTGAAGATAATTAAAATCTGGTTACAACAGTACATCAACAAAGAGGTGCCAGAAATTCAAGCTGGATTCAGAAGAGGACTTGGAACTAAGGATATCATGACAGACATCAGATGGAGCTTGGCTGAGAGCAGAAAATACTAAAAGATGTTTACTTGTGCTTTATTGACTATGCAAAGGCTTTCTATAAAAATACTGTGTGTAGCATGACTAACTATGGATGAAACTGCTAAGAATGGTATTCCAGAGCACTTAATTATGCTCATGAAAAACCTGTACATAGATCAAGAAGCAATTGTTGCAACAGAACAAGGGGATACTGAATGGTTTAAAATCAGGAAAGCAGTACACCAGGGTTGTATCCTTTCTCCATACTTCTTCAATCTGTATGTTGAGTAAAAAATCTGAGAAGCTGGATTCTATGAAGAAGACCATGACATCAGGATTGGAGTGTAGGGGCCAGTCTTAGACGAATGGTTCCTGGAGGCGGACCGAGAATTACAGTGACAGGAGACTCAAGATGGTCATTCGATAGTGATTTATTGTCTTACAGATTCAATTTAAATACATACTTCTTAGGTATGAGGGAGAGGGCAAATCAGTTAAATGATTCACAAGACCTTGCTAGATCACAATACCATTGACATCATTCAGTGAGAATAATATGTTGGAAGTCAGTGCGTGTCTTTACACCTTTGGTTTCGTAGGCAGGGAACACAGTTTCCAGGATAATTATAAAGATACGGATCAAGAACTACATACTACAATAGTCATATGCTTCAGAGTCCATTTCCTTAACTAACTTGTTTTTCTACTATGCAGGTCTGTATGGTCTTGCCCCATTGCCGAACGCTAGCAAGGTCTTTCTTGTAGCTCTTTCCAAAGTCTTCCTTGGTTTAGAGAGCTACTGCCAGGTGGGCTTCACACACTTCCTTTAATTCCTACATCCGCCATTAATTTTTTCATTGGAGGAAGATTCACTATCAATGTGCAACATGCAGATGATACAACCTTGCTTGCTGAAGCAAAGTGGAATTAAAATATTTACTGATGACCTGAAGGTCAGCAGTAAATATTTTAATTCCACTTTGAATCACAAACTCGGTGGTTCAAATTTACCAACTGCTCCTTGGAAACCCTATACAGGGTCACTATGAGTCGAAACCAGCTTGACTGTACTTAACAGCAACAACAAGCGATGTAATGACCCTGATTAACATTATTAAGTCAATGCAATATCCTTGGGAAGAGAAAATGATGATGCTTAGAAAAAATATGCTTTACCTGTAAGCTGTGATAATAAATAGCAAGCAAATGTCTAAAAAGAACATGTAGGGTAGCAGAGAGGACCTTATATAAACTAAAGAATTGTAAGCCATTCATGATTCATTGTTGTCAAGCACTCAATGAAGACTTCAAGACAGAAGAAGAGTGGTGCTCAACGCGTGGATACCTACAAGTCTGTTTCTTTCACTCACCTCCTTTCTTTCCTTTTACTAGCCTATTTACCTCTCCCATTTCCCTTATTACCTAAATGAACTTAGATAGTCTTAAAATAATAATAATAATAAATGCTTGATAAAAATCCTGACTTTCTTCCCTGAAACCAAAATCTCCCTGAAGAAAAACAAAATGAAATAGAATGATGGCTACTCTCTTGGTAAAAGGTCGGAAAAAAATTATATGAAGTAAACTCTCAATAAACATTCTGGCCACAATCATAAAACATTTCTTTCCAACAATACTCTAAGATAAGTATCATTATGAAATACAAACTGTGTGGTCCTCAAAGAGTTAGTGTAAATATAAATTGAATCATTTATGAAAAAAACAGTTTTGTGACTTGTGGTCACTTTCCTCACTTATGAAGTAAGATTGTTAAACCAGGTGATCTCTAAGGATCCTTCCAACCCCAAGTTTTCTTCTACATTACAGAAATTGTATGAAGAAAATGGCTCAGTGGAACAGCAACTTATAAAACATTTAACTTATTCCAGTTAGAGATGCTTCATCTTAACAGGTTTAAGTTATGATGAGAACAGATGCTGTTTGACTTTGTAATTTGGGTTTAATTGATTTACAGGCTCGTGGTGCCCTGCAGTGCAGTGGCTTCTCCAAGTAGGAGATGGTTGCTACTCCAGAAGATCCTTAAATTCTCTGACCAAAAGCATGCTAGTTTTATGCTGCTATTATAATTGCCTTCCCGACTTGCCCTGGGACTTGTACTTGGCCTGCTTTTCCTCTCTACTCTTTCATTCCTGTCAGTCTCATGCCAGTTCCTGGCATCCTCTATATCTCCTTTTAGATAACTGTAGAATGTTCCTCTCCACACTCTGAGCTCATTCTGCATTTACATTTGGTTGTTGGACATCTCCATTTCTATGTCCAAAAGAATCAAAGCTCAACATGTACAAAACTGTACTCACTTTGGGTATTGACATCCCTTATTATGTGTCATTTTTCTGTGATTATCATCTTCATCCACTTTGTTACTAAGCATGGAAACATTTGTTTTCTTTATCAGAATCACACCTTTGCTGTGCCTTACCGTCATTAATAGAGTCCCAGAAGAGCATACCTGTTACAAGCACCAGTTCCAGAGTCAGATTGCCTGGATTCAAATCTCAGATCTGCTATTTCCAACACTTTGGTCTTGGGACTCAGCTATCTGTCTCTAAAATGGATCCAATAACCTTATTCTTAGTCTTCTTGTGAGTATTAGACTGCATAACACATAAGAAGCTCTTGGCACAGAGTATTTTTATAATATTTGTTAAGTAATAATCCTGTTGAGTCCCAAATTACTTAAGATTTTTCTCATCTTGCATTGACATACCATTGAATTTTCTTTGCCTTCCACATGATCTGATTGCAAGCCTTTCCATTGATTGACTTTTCTTCAGTTTGTTGTTATTGCTAAGTGCCGTCAAGTTGGTTCTGACTCATAGCAACCCTGTAGAGGGTTTCTGAGGAGTGGCTGGTAAGTTTGAAACACTGACCT
>NW_006408632.1:4165764-4166887 GCF_000296735.1 Chrysochloris asiatica
ATATGCAAATTCAAATTGAAGCTGAAGAAAATGAAAACAAGTCCACAAGAACCAAAATATGACCTTGAATTTATCCCACCTGAATTTAGAGATTATCTGAAGAACAAATTTGATACATTAAACACTAAAGACCAAAGACCAGAAGAGTTGTGGGATGACATCAAGAACATCATACGTGTGGAAAAAGATGGTGGTTCAGGTGGAAGTGTAGTGACGAGCTCTGCCAAGAACAACACAGAAAGAATACAGGATCAAGAAGGCTCAGGGAATGGTCCCAGTACTCTGAACCACATATAAAGGAATATTTAGAAAGTTGGAAGACTTACATCTGGGAAGTTTGTGGCAGAAGCAAGAAATCCATTGCTTCCTGGTTCAGGATGCTCAACTGCTCCAGAAGCCACCATTTTGTGTGGGGCCAAGCGGGGAAAGGATCAGAGTAGCCACGGACGCCGGACAGAGCCACAGAGATAGAGGTGTGGACATTCTTTTTTTTTTCTTTTTTTTTTTGGTATCTTTTCATTGGGCCCTTGCTGTCTGCATACCTCCATTCTGCTGACTATAGGGGTGCCTGAAATGACAGATAATCCAGCCCCACCCTCGGAGGGTTCTACTACGCATGTGCATAGATCTTCTTGAAATTTAAAGAGACAAGAAGATATATGCACACCAATGTTCACAGCAGCACTATTTACAATAGCAAAAAGATGGAGACAACCAAAGTGCCCATCAACTGAAGAATGGATAAACAAACTGTGGTACATTCACACAATGGAATACTATGCTACCTTGAAGAAAAACAAGGAAGCTGCAAGCCACCACATAACATGGATGAACCTTCAGGACATCATGCTGAGTGAAATTAGTCAGTCACAAAAAGATAAATATTGCAGAGGACCACTATTGTAAAAGACTAAGGGAAAGGACCCATACTAAAGGGGGGTGGGGAGGATTCTTTGTTGATTATTGGGATGTTGGGCGTGAGTGAGGGGAGGGAGGGGAAGGTGGAGCACAGGGCAGGTATTAGGCACAGGATGGTTTGGGTGATAGGGAGGGGGCAATATATGAGTAGGGAGAGGGGAATGGAAGAACAAAGCAGATGGGAGAACAATTAGACAGGTCTCAA
>NW_006408632.1:4172539-4174593 GCF_000296735.1 Chrysochloris asiatica
ATTTTTGTTTCTTTATATTGAGGTGCAACCCATACTGAAGCTTGTGGTCTTGGATCTACATCAGTAAGTATTTTAAGTCCTCTTTGCTTTTAGCAAGGAGGGTTCTATCATCTGCATATCACAAGTTGTTAATGAGTCTTTCTCCATTTCCTAGTGAATGAAAAACAAATTATTTTAATCTGGAGTTCAAGATCTCCCATGATCTAGTTTCAATGTCCTTTAAAATATTATATCTTAAATTCAAACAACTTGACTGCTTGCTTTCTTACAATTATGCTTTACAAAAATATTCTTGTATATACTCTTATATTTCCTTCCTAAAACAGAACTGGGTGTTATTCCTCCAATATCCATCCCCACTCTGATCAATGTTACTTTTAAACAAAGTAGCAAGTTCAATTTTTCAGAACTGAATATCAACCTTTTTACTTGTGCTAGAGCAACTCCTGACAAGGAATAATGGTTCCTATACAGATTTCTCACCAGAGAATAACAAGCCTGAGAAGTAGAATTTATCCTGCCAGACTGCTCTAAGGAATTATGTTGTTCCTATATAATTTGTTTACTCTCTCCCTGGAGTCCATTATCTCTAGATGATTTTAGTCCTGAAAAGAAAGCAGAGATAGCAGCAAATGTCTGACTGTTTGCTGACAAATGTAACTTTATTGTTCCAAAATTAATACTTGGAGGACCTGCATATTGCAAAACTATAAAATTGAATTATGCTTTTTAAATAAATAAAGAATATTGAGAAATTAAAATTTGATTTAGAACTTCTTAGTGTAGATGAAACAGAAAACAAATTGCTAATGAATTTGATTGCTCTATTTAAATTTCATGTTCTGTTTTCTTACCAAAGAGTTGAATTGTGAATTAAAATTATATTTCCACAAAATTGTTTTCTCTGTTCTATATGAAAAAGTTGAAGTTAATTTACAATATTGTTACACAAATAACATACAATTTATACATTTGTTGTTTCTGAGGAATCACTAGTATGTTTGAAGGGCTGACCTAAAGATTAGTTGTTGTTGTTGTTAAGTGCCGTTGAGTCGATTCTGACCCACAGCGACCTTGTATAGGGTTTCCAAGGAACAGCTGGTGAGCTTGAACCACTAACCTTGCAGTTCAAATGACTTTGCAGTCTGATGCATTAACCCACAGTGCCACACAGTAGTAGAGTGTTTATTCTACAATGCCACACCAGGACTCCATTTATACATATATTATCATATAAATAATATAGTCAAGATTGAATTTAATTCAATTATAATAGAACATGTAAATTGACAATATGGGAATCTAGGAATTGGGAATTATAAAATTTAAAAAGGAATTATAAAATTATAAAAGCTTCATGAAGGTTATCCATTAAAAAATCTACAAACTATAGGTTAAAAAAATGAAAAAAAAATAAAAGAAACAAATCAAAAGTCATGTCATCAACAAATTGTTGATGATTTTAGTTTACCATTATGAGATGTGTAGAACTGCATTTAAAATCATAATTAGTGACAAACACTGGTTTTGGCCCATTAAAGGACTCAAAACTACCAACATGAAAAAGTCTCAGTGAAGATTCAAACCTTTATCCCTTGCTGTCAATTAATTATAGCCTCAGAATCATTAAAAACAAGAAAAATGATCAGTAATCATCCCTTTGTTGCATCCTGAAACATTCACTATATAGGCTTGTTAGATGGCATCATAGAAACAGAAGTATAACAGAAAGAAATGTTGCCTGGTCCTGCAGGATCCTCACAATGAAGACTATGCTTGAACCCAGTGTTGCAGCCACTGTAGCACTCTATCTCGTTGAGGGTCTTGTAGTTCTCTGTCCCTCTACTTTACTAAGTATGATGTACTTCTTCAGGAACTGACCACTCCTAATAAATAGCATGTCCAAAATATAAGAAATAAAGTATTTTGCCATTTTTGCTTGTAAGGAACATTTTGGCTGTATGTCTTCTAAGACATATTTGTTCATTATCCTGATGTTGCTGAATGCAGTCAAGTCAGTCCCAACTAATAGTGAACCAGTATAGGGATTTCAA
>NW_006408632.1:4197669-4198959 GCF_000296735.1 Chrysochloris asiatica
CCATGTAAACGATCATATAATTCACAATAAAACAATAAAATATATATATTAATGCTTTGTCCATTTATCATGATATTGCTTATTGGTCTAATTGTAGATTTTTTTTTCTTTGTTTCTATTGAAGTGTAATGCATACTGAGCAGGACCAAAAGGTCAGTTTGAACCACAAGGTTGGTGATTCAAATTCACCAGCAGCTCCTAAGAAACCCTATACAGGGTCTCTATGAGTCAGAACCTACTGGATAACTCTTAACAACAAATGCATACTGAAGGCTATAGGCTTTGTAGTAAATATTACAAGACCTCATCACTTTAGGCAAGCAATGTTAAGTCATATGTACATCCTTTGTTGTTAATGAATTTTTCTCCAATCTTAATGCCACCTTCTTCTTCCAGCTTCTTAGATTATTTACTCCATGGTCCCCCAAAGTCTGTTATTGTTGCTATTGTTAAGTGCTGTCAAGTTGGTTCTGACTCAAAACAATCCTGTATAGGGTTTCCAAAGAGTGGCTGGTGGGTTTGAATCACCAACCTTGTGGTTAACAGTGTAGCACTTATCCTACACACCAGGTGCTACACCAGGACTCCTAAGTACCTAGAAATAGGAAAACTCTAATAAAATAAGTCAGTGGCTACATATTCAATAGTGACTCATGTTTACTCTATGTGTGTCACCGAACATAACTATGCTGCAATATAATTTTCTATGGTTGATTTTTCAGAAGTAGATGCTAGACCTTTCTCTCAAGACACCTTTGGTTGGACTCATGCCTCCAGCCTTTTGGATAGCAGCTGAGCATATTAACCCAAGGACTCCATAAACTCTAATAAACGTTAAGACTAGTTTAATGGTCAAACTCACTGAAAAGAGTTGATTGGATAGAGAATCTCTTTCCTCTGACACTAGAGTGAACAATCTCGGACATTTTCTCTGGCATTTATTCATTTCTCATGGTGATTTATATGATTAGGAGGTATTTTAAACAGATGCATGTCCCATCACCCACACCCCCCAAAAAAGATGTCTATGTCCTACTCCTCAGAACCTATGAATAGATTACATTATACAATAAAAGGGAGTTTTCAAATTTGTTCCAGAATCTTGAAATGGGGAATAGATAGAGGACTCAATATACTCACAAGAGAATGTCTAAGAGTGTAATAGAAGCTGATGTATCAATGAAACTAGAGGTTGGAGTAATGAAATCTGAAGATGTAGAAAGGGGACATGACCCAAAGAATACATTTGGGCACTGGAATTTGTTGTTGTTAGGTGCCATCGAGTCGGTT
>NW_006408632.1:4200107-4201626 GCF_000296735.1 Chrysochloris asiatica
GAGGTCCCTAGGACCATCAAGGGAGAAGAGCAGAGAGCGGGACCCTACCCAGAGAAGCAGTGTTGCCTGAAATGGAAGCAGAGATGATGACGTGGAGCGATGGAGCCACTGGAGACTTTAGATCCAGAAAGGGAGAGTGACTGTGTGCTGAAGACCTGGCGGGTACAGAGGGTAGGATTGCAGGGTATACCCTTTGGTTGGTTGATGATGCTTGGAGGGGATTGTAACCATGACAATGAAAAGATATATGATAGAATGAATGTAAAATTAATGTTCTCCCATGTAAACTATCACATAATTCACAATAAAACATTTAAGAAAAAAAAAAACGCAAAACATTATACAGGGTTGCTGTGAGTTGGAAATGACTACTTAACACAAAAAGTAGACAATGTCTTTTGGACATGTTTGCAGTGGTATAGTGAAATATACCAGAAGGGGGGTGGGGAAGGAACTAAAATAATTCTCATTCAGTGCTGGCAGGCATTAAGGTACTAGAAATACTAAGAGATTTCAAAATTGACTTCAAAAATTTTAATAGGCTAAAAAAAGTTACTTCAATATTATTCATCCTGACTACACTGTTAAGTGCTATTAAGACATTCTTACTCATTACAACCATGTGTAGGGTTTCTGAGGAGCAGCTGGTAGGTTTGAACCATCGACTTTGCAATTAGCAGTCCAGTACTTATCCTATAGCAACACACCACGACTGTACATTAGGCTTTGTCAAAAGAGGGACCTTCACTTTTCTGAAATTAAAGAATGAAGTAAGTAGGAAAAAATAACAATTATCTCAAAATATTTTCAGGTGTTTGAAACTTTGTGCAAACACTAGAGTTTCTCAAACATGAACTATTCCTAGGTAAGTAATTTGTTACATTCAATTTAACCTAATATTTATTGAGAGTTTACATCAAATACTAGATAGACATTAGGGATTAGAAGATAAATAAGGTGTCTTTATGAACCTTTAAGCAGTTCACACATTGGTAGTGAATACAACCTACCACTAACAAAGGCAAATGTCATAACAGATACACGTGTGTGTATATGTGTGTGTGTGTGTGTGTGTAGCTTTGTAAGGTTTTATGATTACTCTGGTAGTGTAGAGGTTACGAATTGGGCTGCTACCCTCAGGGTCAGCAGTTTGAAACTACCAGCTGTTCCGTGGAAGAAAGATTTATAGCCTTGGAAACTCTGTACAGGGTCGCTATGAGTCAGAACCAACTCCATGGCATATAACAACGACGGGAATTTATAAACTGTGTTTATGATAGTTGTGCATGGTTTCAGAGATGGTTTTTCAAGGCTAAGAAATATTATTGAATATTATCAGTTTCAATTTTACAATAACTCTAGCAGACAGGTAGACAGGGACTATTATTTTTCTTTATAGGAAACTGAAATAAAGGGTGACTTAACACTGTCCTAAAAGAGCTACTAAGAAATAGTCATTAAAGCTAAGGTTTCCAAGTTCAAATCTGGTTACAGTGCTTTAGCTACTTACAGAAAGTAC
>NW_006408632.1:4202466-4203538 GCF_000296735.1 Chrysochloris asiatica
GCATAGATGAGTGAGTGCCTCCTGTGCTGCCTCACTTTCTTGAAAGATTTCAATTTTTATTCCATCAATTCCTGGTGCCTTGTTCTTTGCCAATTTGGACAATGGAATAGACACCTAGAAACTAGAAAGATCAAGAAAAGGATTCTCCCCTAGAGCTTCCACAGGAATGTAGCCTTACCAAACCTGGGTTTTTGGATTGCTGAACTGCAGAACTACAAGATAATAAATTTATTGAGTCTTAAGCTACAGTGTGTTTGGTGATTTTTTTCAATAGTTAGAGGAAACTAATACAAGTTTTGTTACCAAGTTTACCCTTCCTCTTTTTCCTACTCTTTCTCCTTGCTATTTCATTTTCCTTGTGATCTGCTTTCCTATGTGGGACACAGTCTGTATGACTCCTCTATGACATAAATTTTTAGGAGAACATTATAGATAGAAGCCACTGGTTATAGAACATGGATCGGAACAGCAACTATATAATTCCAATTTAGGAATATTAAATATATGTTGCTGTTATGTGCTGTCGAGTCAATTCCGACCCATAGCAACCGTATATAGGGTTTCTAAGGAGCAGGTGGTGAGTCTGAACCACAGACCTTGCAGTTGAAACAACCAACTTTGCAGTCTGACACATTAGACCACAGCACCACACCAGGACACACTCATATTCTCTATCTATCTATCTATCTATCTATCTATCTATCTATCTATCTATCTATCTATCTATATATAGTTGTTGTTGTCAGGTGCCATCGAGTCAGAGCTGACTCATAGTGACCCCATGCACAGCAGATTGAAACAATGTCCGATCCTGGGCCAACCTCACTACCGCTGCCACGCTTGAGTCCATCAATGCTGCCACCTGTCCAATCCATCTCGTTAGAGGTCTTCCTCTTTTTCTCTGACCCTCCACCTTACCCAGCATGACATCCTTCTCCAACAACTGTTTCCTCCAGACAATATGTCCAAAGTAGGAGAGACGAAGCTTAGCCATTCTGACCTCCAAAGAGCACTCTGGCTGCACTTCTTCCAAAACAGATCTATTGGTTCTTTTGGCAGTCCATGGCACTTT
>NW_006408632.1:4205283-4218796 GCF_000296735.1 Chrysochloris asiatica
TCTTGAGCCCTTTGAAGCTGCCACTGTGCCAATCCATCTTATTGGGGTTCTTCCTCTTTTTCAATGACACTGCACTTTATGAAATATGATGTCCTTCTCCAAGGACTAGTTCCTCCTAATACTATGTCTGACGTATGAGAGACAATGTCTAGAGAGACAGTGTCTAGCCATTCTGGCTTCTGAGGAGTATTCCACTCTTCCAACACAAACAGATTTATTTGTTTGTCTATCAGTCCATGGTCTTTTAATATTCTTCTCCAACACCATAATACAGATGCATCAGTTCTTCTATGGTCTTCCTTATTTATTGCTCCACTTTAATATGTGTATAAGGCGATTGAAAATACCCTGACTTGGCTCAGGCACACTTTATTCCTCGAACTGCCATCTTTGATCTTGAACACTTTAAAATTGTTTTGTGTGGCAGGTTTGCTTAATGCAATACGTCATTTGATTTCTTGACTGCTGCTTCCAGGAGTGTTAATAGTGGATTCAAGCAAAATGAAGTCTTTGATAACTTCAATGATTTTTCTACTTACCATGATG
This sequence comes from Chrysochloris asiatica, assembly GCF_000296735.1. Lineage (NCBI taxonomy): Eukaryota > Metazoa > Chordata > Mammalia > Afrosoricida > Chrysochloridae > Chrysochloris > Chrysochloris asiatica. Next base: position 4,205,830 of record NW_006408632.1, read on the forward strand.
TTATTTACTGGTCCAGTGGGGAGGATTTTTGTTTTCTTATTTTGAGGTGGAACCCATACTGAAGTCTGTGGTCTTTGGTACACATTAGTAAATATTTTAAGTACTCTTTTCTTTCAGCAAGCAAGACAGTATCATCTGCATATCACAGGTTGTTAATTGTGTCTTCCTCTAATACCAAGGTCATGTTCTTCTTCAAATAATTCAATTTCTTGGATTATTTGCTAAGCATACAGATTTAAAGGTGGTGGTGGTTGTGTGCCACCAAGTCAGTTTTGACTCATAGTGACCCTGGATATGGTTTCTGAAGCTGCAAATCTTTATGAGATCACGAAGCCTCATCTTTTTGCCATGGAGCAACTGGTAGATAGCAACTATTGACCTTATGGAAAATAGCCTAGTTAATAATTCACTACGCTACTAGGGTTTGTTACAGATTGAATAAGTGTGCACATTTGCTTATAGTACTTTACTTTGTCATCGTGACATTCAGCTCTTTTACCTCCTCATTTCTTCCATATGCTTTAGCATCTCTACTCTGGAGAGCAAGTTTCAGAGTCTCTTCTTACACTCATTTTAGCTTTTTGTCTTCTATCTTGCAATCATAATGACCTTTTACTTTCTTCTTATCTGATGTTCTTCTTGATGTCATTGCACAACTCTTCGGGTCTTCAGTCATTAGTGCCTAATGCATCAAATCTGTTCTTTAGATGATTTCTAAGTTAATATGTGACAAGTCCAAGGTCATATTTTGGCTCTCATAGACTTGTTTTAATTTTCTTGAGCTTCAGCCTAAATTTGCCTATGAGCAACTAATAGTTTATTTCACAGTCTGTCTCTCATCAGTTTTTAGCTGATCATATGGAGCTTTTCCACCATCTCATCCTACACATATAGTCACTTTGATTTCTGTGTATTCTATTTGGTGAGGTCCATGTGCATAGTCATCTTTCATGTTTTTAAAAAAGGTATTTGCAATTAATAAGTCATTCAACTTGAAAAAATTTATTATGCAATCTCCAGCATCATTTCTGTCACCACAGCCATATTTTTCAACCACTGACCCTTCCTCTGTTTTCAACCTTTGCACTTCTACTCACCAGTATGTCCATTTAAGACTGAAAAATTCATTTGGTAGAATTATTTAATTTCATCATCAATGGCTTTAGTGGTTGTTGCATAAATTTGAATAATAGCAGCATTAACTGGTCTATCTTATAGGCATGTGGAGATTATTCTATCACAGACATCACTGTACTTCAAGATAGACCTTGAAATGTCCATTTTGATGATAACTTCATCTTTAATTTTTCATTCCGAGCATAATAAACCATATGATTTTCAGATTCAAAATGACCAATGCCAGTCTATTCCAGCCAACTAACTCTTAGGATATGGATCTTTATGCATTCTGTTTCATTTCTGACAAGTTCAAATTTTTCTGGATTCAGACTTCTGATTACTAATGGATATTTACAGCTGTTTCACCTCATTTTTAGTTGTGCCTGCTTAGAAAATGAAGCTTCCAATAGCTTTTTCCACTCATATCTTCACAGTCAACTTTATTTTGAGGAGGCAGCTCTTCCCCAGTTGTATTTTGAATGGTTTCCAACCTGAGGGGCACAAGTTCCGATCCAATATCTGACGGTATCCTTGTGCTATTCATAATGTTTCAGTGGTCAGTATTCTAGGACTATCTGACAATGTTCTACTGCTGTTCATGAGGTTTTCAGAAGCTACATATTCAGATGTAGTGGAGTCCACCTCTCCTTCTTCCTAGTCTGTCTTATTCTGAAAGCTCATCTGAAATCTCTCTACCATGGGCGACTCTGCATCACAGCAACACACAAACTACCACAGTGCTATAAACTGATAGACAAGTGCTGGAGTAAAACCATATATCTACAAAATCATGAAAATGTCTATTAATCAAATATATAAAAATGTGAAACTATTGTTTCTCAACATATCCTATATTTAGGTGTACATACTTCAGAAAGCAGTATTTCCATCTGTGGTGCTGTGGGCTAATGCACTGGACTGCAAGGTCAACTTGACCCATTAGCTCCTAGGAAACAACACACAGGGTCACTATGGGTCACAACCTACTCAGCAGCCCCTAACAACTACAACCTTCCCCAAACATACCTTGTTTTTCCCTTGTACTGCATAAAAATGGTAATTTTGGAATCAGGGAGAAACTTAAATCATGTTCCTCTTTGATGGTAATTTCATTTTCAGAACAAAGTATGACAGCCATGAATGGGGCTGTAGGGTTAGTGGGGTAGATTTTCCAATGAAATTCTAATAGGAAAGCCCTGGCTACCCTAGAACAATGTGTAGGTACACTATGTTGAAAAAAAAAGTCCTTGGTGCAACTTTCCTGCTCCTTTTCTTTGACTTCTTCCTATTAATTCCCCATGATTGTCATGTGTCCTTTGAGAAAATCTATCAAGACTTCCCCCTTGGAAATCCCAAAAAAACAATTGTAATGATCTTCTGAGCTGATTTCTTTGCTTGAATTGAACTGAAGTGGACTGGGAGATACCTTCTAAAGTCACTATTTTGATTGGATCATTAAAATTTTTTTGAAGGTACCCTAAAAAGACTAAGACAACTATTACTGACAAAACTTGTTTGCAGCCACTCACTGATCACAGAGATATGTTTAAACATGTTTCATTGGACCAAACTCATGCATCTATAAACTAGAACCCTAGTAGAATGCTTTTTAACTTATCTCATATATGTGTGTTGTTGTTGTTAAGTGCCATGGAGTTGGTTCCAACTCATAGCAACCCTGTATAGGGTTCCTGAGGGGCGACTTGTGAACTTGAACCACCACTTTGGAGTTCAAACTGACTTTGCGGTCCAGCACACTAACCCACAGCACCACACCAGGATTCCATATACATGTTCATATATTGTGACCCTGTATAGGATTTCAAGGAGTGGCTGGTGAATTTGAACTGCTGTTCTTACAGTTAGCAGTCCAGTGCTTATCCTACAGTGCCACACTGGAATTCTCTCTCTCTCTCTCTCCATCTCTCTTTGCATATAGATAGATAGATAGATTGAGTCCAGATGTGGTACACAAGACCACAAGGTCAGTTTGAACCACAAAGTCTGTGGTTCAAACTCACCCACACCTCCTTGGAAACCCTATACACAGTGTCTGATTCTACCATTTGTTTTCCATTAAGAAAGGCAATATATATGTTTAGTATTAGCTCTCTCAAACACCAGCAATAATCTATAGACTTGATGTTTTCATATTTGGTGACCTTTTGGAAGTCATTAAAATGATTTGCATGTCCTAATCCTTAACTCTAAGAGCATTTACATTTTAAGATTTTTATAAACATTAAATATATACATATTTGCAAAGTACCTACAACAATGCTTGCCATATAGTACATATTCCATCAAAGTTAACTACCTGTTTTATAATATAAGGTTGTAGATTACTTGCATAGTGTTTGTACTATATAACATATGCTGAATACTCAGTAAACAAGCTTGAAATATTATCCCTTTAGCAATAAGGTATTTCTGAATAGCTAAGTCTTTCAGAAATGGTTTTATTTTATAAAATGCATCAAACAGATCTTTTTCCACTTGTCAGTTTGTCTCACTTAAGGCAAAAAGGAAACTCAAAAAGTACCAAGCCTAAAGGAATACTTTTAAATCCAATTATTTTTTCTTCTTCACTCTCATAAAAGCTCAGAGTTTGTAATGAAAGAGTGATTCACTGGGAATATGGTCACTTTAAACTTTGAGGAGGTGGGGTAAAAGAGCAGAAAATAAGATGAGCCTAGCTAAGAAATCACACCAAGAGGACTTCAGGTATTTTAATATAATTATTACATATTTCATATACATCCCCACATTTTTTGAAAATTCTAAATTAGATATCTGTTAGAATAACAGACTGCTTTTTTTTTCTTTGTATCTCAGATTTACTGACATAAATTTAATATCATGAGATAGATGTAATATTTTTAACAGTGGAGTTCTTTTAAAGTGTTATATTAATGGTGGTTATGTGCTGTGGAAATGGTTCTGACTCATAGCGACCCTGTACAGGGGTTTCTGAGGCTGTAAATCTTTATGGGAGCAGCAAGCCTCATCTTTCTCCCATGGAACAGCTGGTAGTTTTGAACTGCTGACCATGAGGTTAGCAGCCCGATTCGTAACCACCATGCTACCAGAACTCCTTATATTAATTATGTAATACTAATACTATATAATAAGGAGCTCTGGTAGCATGGTGGTTACGAATTGGGCTGCAAACCACAAGGTCAGCAGTTCAAAACTACCAGCTGTTCTGTGGAAGAAAGATGAGGCTTTCTCTCCTGCAAAGATTTACAGCCTCGGAAACCCTGTACAGGGTCGTTATGAGTCAGAACCGACTCCATGGCACATAACCACAACCACCACCAATACTGTATAATAAATCATACTAAGTTATATCACACTGTAAATAAATAAATTGTTTTTGTCTAGCAAACATGGCTAAAACTATGAAATAGCAGACTTCCTAAAAGTAATCGAATTGTTTTGGATAGTTGTTCTTTGTATAAAACTCACAGATACCAATCTCCTCTGTTATTGTCATACTGACACTGCTATGATGTAATACTAATACACACATTTTAGATGTGGGAATTGTTTGGGTGTGAACTGCAGATCTGGAAGAACCTCACAGTCTCATATAAAATAAAGCAGCTTATATTAGTTTACTGGATAGAAATATCACAAACTGGGTGTCTTACAAAAAGAAGCAAACAAACAAACAAAAAAGCTAGAAGTTTGAAATCCAGGTGTCTTCAGCCCATACTCTGAAGACTGTAGGAGAAAATCTTTTTTGACCTCTTCCATCTTCCAGTGCTTTTGACAATTCTTGACATTCTCTGGCTTGTAGAAGCATTACTTCAATCTCTGTTTCCAACATCACAAAGTATTCTCCCCATGTCTCTGTTTATATTTCCCTCTTCTTATAAGAACATTAATCATTGGGTTTACAGCCAACCTTATCCAATCTGATCTCATCTTAAATTATTCAATATGATCTTAACTTGATTATGTCTGTAAGACACTTTTTCCAAAGAGCATCATACTCACAAATTTTGGGAGGACATGAATGTTTGGAGTACACTGTCCTGGTATTGCACTGTAGGATAAGCACTGGATTGCTAACCACCAGGTCAGCAATTCAAGCCCAACAGCCACTCTTTGGAAAATCTATCTAAGGTCACTAAGTGTTGGAACCAACTCAATGGCACTTAGCAACCACAACAATTCAGCTCAGTACACTATTCTTTAATCTTGTTCATAACTTTTGTACTGGAGAAAGCTTTCTGAACTATTTTCTTTTAGTTACACTCAGACATATCGCTGAGTACCTTCATGTCAATTTGGAGTCATAGCAACCCTATATAACAGAATGGGTGGTGGTGGTGGCTGTGTGCCATCAAGTTGGTTCCAACTCATAGTGACTCTGTATAGGTTATCTAAGGCTATAAAATTTTATGGAAGTAGAAAACCTCATCTTTCTCTTAGCTGTTAGATTTGAACTGCTAACCTGGTGGTTACTAGCCCAACTTGTAACCCATTAAGCTATCAGGGCTCCTTATAGAACAGAACAGAACAGAACTACCCTAATAGAGTTTCTAAAACTGTGATCTTTATGGGAACAGATCACCAGGCCTTGTCTACCACTGAGTGGCTGGACTTTTTGGTTAGCAGTCAAGTGCTTAAATTTGGTGCCACCAGTAAATGATAGAAGGCTAGAAAATGAAGTGTTCTTTCCACACTTACAACTATGGGTCTCTGGATCTTATCATATAATGAATCATTGAAATTATTTTGTTAAACTTTTCAATACAAGTTAAACAATTTATTAGGTACACTAGAAGTAATGTCATTGTCCAGTGATTGTCTTACATTATCATTTTCATGATTTTTCTCAATATAATACATTTTGACAGATTTGAGATGGTCCTAGAATTTTTTTCCAATAAAAATGTAAGTAGAGAAATATAGAGATATGTAGGTAAACATATATTATCAATTTTGTTTTTATAGATTTGTATGCTTTTATATGTAGATATTTTTTTCTGGTACAGTAACTCTATTTACTAAAGCACACATTAACAAGATTACTTGGGAAGAATTTTTTTAAGGATACCAAGAGTAACAAATCAATATAACAACGTGACAGTACTTGACTATGAATGAAAGACTATATTGTTGGAGTCCAAGTGTGGTGCTTAGGCTAAGCACTGAACTTCTAACCACAAGGCTGATGCTTCAAACCCACCAGCCACTCCTTGCAAACCCTTTACAGAGTCACTGTGAGTTGGAATAATTTGGCAGCATCAACAGAAATGAAAACTGTTAGATGGGGTAAATGAAAGATAAACGGCAATCCATTTCCTTGTGGGTGACTGGAATTTCACTTCTGACTTTTTGAGCAGTCACAAAACAGATTAGAGCATCTCTTCTTCCTTCTTATTTCTCCTGTCTACCTCACTGTCACATCTAATATTTGAGAATTGCAACAATTCCCAATGCCCCAGTAAAAATAAGATTTTTCAATATCTAAGCGATGAAGTGACTGGATAGGTGGATAGTGAGCAGTTCTGTGATGCAGATAAGGTGTTAGGTTTAACTCATTGTATTAAACACTCACTTAGTTCTGATGACTTCAAATCTGGCTAAAATAGTGTGGCTATTGGTGGTAAGAAATATGTAATGGCATTATTATTAATTGGCTGAAATATCATTTGTTATTTTAACTGAATGCTTTTCTTTGTATGGTTCTCCTTTGTTTCTGTTCAATAGGCTTTTGAAATAAAGATATTGACCCTCTCTGAGTGAGTTTCTAAAGCTGGTGATGATAAAATTTCAGAAAGTATTTACAAATTTTTTAAAGAATTTAAAGAATTTACATTTAACATAACAGAATCAGTAAGGCTCTATGGCAAAAAAAATGTTGAATTTTCTGTTTAATCAAGGCACATTTACTACACAAAAGCTGGAAACTATACTGAAGTTCAGATCTTCTTAGTAGTAGAGACGTTTCTTTCAGTTATTTAATTTTCAGTAATCGATAATTATAAATTATCAATTGTTTCAATCTAGCAGTTTGCATAGTGACTTCCATTCTTGCTGGGATTATGTACGCTGAAGATGGAAGATGTCAGAAAGCACTTTCTTCTACAGTCTTCAAAGTCAGCATGGCCCTGAGGACACCTGTTTTTCAGACTTCAAACCTTTATTTGTTTGCTTGTTTTCATGAGACACCCAGTTTCAGATAGTTCTAAATTCACATTCTTACATAATTTAGCAGAAAGGACCACCACTAATCTGTCAGCTTATTGTACTGTGTTGGATTATGTGTTAATGTGATGATAAAAGCTATGCCAATGACATTTTAATGCCACAGGATCACCTATGGTAGACAGGTTTCAGCAGTGCTTCCAACAGGAAGAGGGAAAGGCAGGCCATTTTGAAAAGGCTAGCCACTGAAAACCATATGGATAGCAATGAAACATTATCTGATACAATGCTAGAAAATGAGCCTTTCAGATTGGAAGGCAATTAAAATACTATTGAGGGAAAAATTGCCCCCTCAAAAAAATTGATCTTTAATGATGTAGATGAGAAAAAGAAAAACAAAAAAAACTTTTAGGTCCTTTATTTGCTAATAGACTATAGCTCAAAATGATAAGAAATCGCTGCAAACATCTGTTAATAGTCAGAACATGGAATGTGCAAAGTATGAATCTAGGAAAATTGAAAGTCATACAAAACAAAAAGGAATCCACACAAACTGGTATCTTAGGCATTACTGAAGTGAATCGGACTGGTTTTGCATCAGATTTGTTCTTGGGATGGTCTCTAAATTCATGTGGGATATACTTATGGTCATATTTTGGTACTTGTGGACATGTTTTAATTTTCTTCAGCTTCAGTCTTAACTTGCACATGAGCAATCTTGTTCCATAGATGGTCTCTGGCCTAGTTTTGGCTGCTGATATTGAGCCATCTTCTTTTCCCACAAATGTATTCAATTTGATTCTTTTAAAATCCCATCTATTGAAGTCCATGTGAATAGTTGCTGTTTCTGTTGTTTAAAAAGGTATTTGCAACGTCCTCCTGTGTCTGCTGGGTTGGGTGCCTGATTTTACAAAACCTCACTCTCACTAAAATGAGTACAGATTGGATTACTTTAACATTGGTCGGTATGGACAACATTTCACACAAACTTGGGGGCTGGTCTGGGATTTTCTGCCTGCTTGGAGCAGCAGCCCTAGTAGAAAAAGAGATGTGTCCTGCTTTGGTTTTGGTGGCTACTCCACAGGGTTGATAGCCTCCCAGTAAGAGCCAGTAAAAGACCCAGAGACCATTCAAAGATTATCAGAATTAGTGAAAGGGGTGTGAGAGAAATGTGGAGGACAGAGAACACACTGACCGCGGTGACCAGGCAATCTGTGCACAGGCCAGGGCGGGAAAATTGGCCTGAACATATCGCCTTGGTGGTCAAGCATTTTTGCGGGTCATTGTGTGACTGAGACATATCTTGGATGCGAAGCGAGTGCAGAGTCCCAATTCAGTTGGAGACAAAATTAAATCTTGGGGCTGTATGCAAGAAATCTCTATGAGTACCCCAACATGGGGAAATTTGGGGAGGTTGAATATGCAAGGGAACTCAGACACCAAGATCAAAAGGAAATGGGGAACAGAATTCTAGACCTAGGGAAGAAGGGGGCAGGAGAGACTCCCACTGACGTTCCTCCTGTCAGACTTTTGATGGGAATGTTAAGGGCTTGTGGGGACAATCCCCAAACTCGGGAAAAAGATAAAAATACTGTTGTTTTATTTGGCCCAAAAAACCAATCCATTCACCATCTGGCCTCAATTTGGTTCCAATGAGGATTGGGTCTGCCAGGCCCTAGTCCTTCATGTAAACAATAGAACTCTGCCTTCTCAGAGATTTTATGCTCTTTGTTGGTCAGTAGGGGAGCAGAGTTAGTTCAGAAGATGGTCTCCTTAAATAACTAAGACCAAGACAAAAGATTGAGGGATGGAGGGTGAACCCCATTGATGAACTGTTAAGAGAAGCTCAGAAAGATTTTGTAAGGAGAGAGGAGGAAAAATAGAGGCAGAAAGCCAGAATTATGGTGTCTACTGTGAACAAAATAGTAAATAAGAGGCTAGAACAATAACCCCCTTCTTGAGGGAAGTGGGATAGTGATTACAACGTTTAGGCCTTTTCAGAGGAAAAGGAGGAGAGGACTAGGCCAGGTCCCCAAGCCCACAAGAAGATGAATGTTAAAAGTGTGGGAAGGCAGGCCATTTCAAAAGCGAATGTCCAGATATAAGAAGCATAGGAAAGATGATTCCCCTCATGACACTAGAGTAACTTTTGAATGTTTTGGAGTGAGACCTAATTGTAAGATTGGGATTAGGATTAGAGAGGATGAAGATGGAGTAAATATGGGAACTCTGACTGAAGAGGAGAAAGAAAAGATTGACTCTTGGCATGGTTTATAGAAGGCAAAAGGAGAGAGCTGGAAATTCTGCCCTTGTGAGTGGAACTAAAAAAAGAAAACTGGGGAGGTCCATAGAAGACAATACCCTATCTCTATAGTAGGGGGAAAGGGTCTGCAGCCAGTAATAAAGGGACTAGTGATTTTTTTTTTTTTTTTTTTGGTATGGTAGTTTTCTAATGCAATTCTTATATAGATTATTTGAGTTTACAATGCAAAATTCTAAGTTTGCACATTCAAGGTGAAAGTTAAATGTCAACTAGGCACTGAAAAGTTGTTTGGTTCTGTTTTAATATCTTTGATATTCTTTCTACAGTCAAATAGTATAAATTAACCCATTTAAAAGGTGGTTAAGGATTTGTTTGGCTGGTGTGATAGTAATTTTCAAAATTGTACATTGTTCAAGGTTTTATTTGTGTGTTTATTTTTTTATATGTATTGATGTTTCAGATCTTCTGAGAACATAGTACTGTTTTAAAAGATATTTGGTGTACCAATATTCTTTCTGAATTGAAAACATTTTTTTTTTGCTTAAAATTTTGGCCACCCTGTGTGTATATATTTTCTCTTGTTAAGAGGAGGAAAAAGATATTGTGATGTAGATGTGAGGAATGATAGTTTCAGTAACTTTGACAAGGTTATAATGTTAAAATATGTTTAAGAAGCTTTCAAATGAAGTACTGTATTCATGCATTAAGATGATAGAGGCAGTAATGTTTCTTATAGTTTGAGGAACTGGACAGAGTGTAGTAGAAACTGTTATCCCTGAATATTTTCATGTTAATTCCCTCAATTTCTGAAGCCGAAGGGTTGAATGTTATTCACTGCTAAAGGAGAGCCATGCCATAGGCTCCCCAACCTGGGATTTCTGAGAAACCATGTGCTGGCCCTTTCAGCTTTGCTAACCCTCAGGTTAAAAGGACTCTTATTTCAAACCCATTCCTTCAAATTCACCATTCACCACTTCTGACCAGTAGATTTGATGCTGATCAAGACCTGGAAGGAGGACAGACTCCAGCCAGACTGGAAGGACCCTTAACAGGTGCGGTTGACCACTAAGAAAGCTATCCCAACCGCAGAAAAGGAGATCCTCAAAGTGACCTTGAAAAGGCTCTGAGAGGCTACCTTGCCATACCTCTGCCAGATAGTCACATTTTTCCCTGGTCCCTCTCACTCTCAGGAGGTCTAAAGAATTAGTCCCTCCACGTCACCACTTCTCAGAAGACCTGGTAGAATTGGGAAGCATAGATTAAGTCAAAGTGAAAGCACACTTCAAAGAGACAAGCAGTTCTATCTCCCAAAAGGAGAAGACCCTTTGGGATTGGGGTGCACTGGGGCTTATAAAGGCATGGGGTCTTTTCTTCTAAGATTGGGCTAATACATATTGATTAGGAGGAGTGGTATGTTGAGTATTTATCAATTTTAGTAAAGGGGCTCTGGCTTATTGGAAATGGAGTACCTTCTTCATGGGCTGTGTGCCTGTGACTAAATGCTTCTATTAGAGTTTCAGGTCTTGATATCCTTATCTTTGTCTCCAAGCTGTTCTTCTCAGTGTTACTATTCTTGTTGGATTAGAGATGTCCTTCCCCCTTCCTTAGTCCCTGTTTAGTAGGAGGGGACTCAGGTTAAAAAGGAGTGGTTATGAAACCAGAGTAAGAGAGATCTGTGGCCCAGGGGTTCCAAACTGTCCCTGACAAGATGGGGTGGGTTTGGAAGCTAATATGGCTAAAATGTATCACTACCATGGGGAGGTGCAAAGGGCTTTTGCCTACAACCAGCCAGCCAGGTTGATAGTAGATGTAACTCTGGCATCTTTCCCTCAAGCCATCAAATTAGGTGTTTGCTAAGTTTTATCCTGCAGGAAATTGCAGGACTCAGTGTTTATCTCAATTATAGGGAGCTAAGAGTAGCAATCCGAGTCTATGGAATGGGTGCCCATGTCCATAGACACAACCTTGTGCATCAATTTGTATCCTAATTTGTTACTTCCCTGACTTCAGCACCAAACCCAGCCCTCTTTCCTGTTATTCCCCTTAAGGAAATCTTTAAGAAGGATCCTAAAAGAGCAGAAGTGGTTGAGATAAAAGACCTAAGACAAACATTAGAAGTTGAAACAGAAGATAGGTGTGTGAACACTTGGGTTTGTTATTGTTGTTGTTGTTAAGTGCCGTGGAGTCAGTTCTGACTCATAGCCACCCTTCACAGGGTTTCCGAGGCTGTAAATCTTTACGGGAGCAGAAAGCCTCATCTTTCTCCAGCGGAACCACTGGTAGTTTCGAACTGCTGACCTTGCAGTTCACAGCCTGATTCGTAACCACGACGCTACCAGAACGCTTGGGTAATATGGGTTAAATATTCAGTGCAGGCTCTCAATAAAAGTGATTGCCATATTTACGCAGCTGGTAAACCACAGGCACAGGAAATTCCCTCTTCCCTTAGTGGGGATTTGGACAGGTACTGCTTGTTGGCTCTGTACCAAGACAAGGTCACTTGGGCAAATTAAATCTGTAAGGGTTTATCAAAGACAATTCCTTCATTCTCCATAGGGATGTTGAACCACTTTTGTCTTTAAAAGCAAGAGCAGAGTTCAGTGCCTATAGGAGAATTGATAACTTGCACCCATGTCCAAAATGACACTGGTGAATGTAGCAATGTCCTATTTGGCCCTCAGAGTATTGTGGAAAAGGGAATGTCCAAGATTTGCTGCCATCTGTGTGGGCTCAGATGTGTGTGTTGTCCAGCTGGCAATTCCTTTCACCCTAGAGTTTCTCAAGAAACCTGAGCATCATGAGAAATCTCAAGCCCAGAGATCTCTCCTTGGATCTCTTGATCCATAGGTTCACAAATGATGCCAGAGATGCCCTACAAGGGGGAGCTAGCCAGTTATGCCACTAGCCAGATGTCTTGGTAAAACAATAGCACTAGACATGATGTTAGCTGAAAAGGGAGGTATATGTGTAATATTGGAAGCTAAGTGTGGTATCCCCAACAACATAGTTCCTGATGTAACTGTCACAAAGCCCCTGCCAGAATTAAGTGTCATAACTAATGAATTGGCTGAAAATGCTGGAATTCACTGACTGGTTAGAGGGGTGGTTAAGGAAATGGAGAAATAATGCCATCTCAGTCCTCACTTTTATCATATTAGTAACTGGAATTTAAACAGCTGTTAAATGTTCTGTCATGCCCTGAATCTGAGGACTAGGACAGATTCTGACGAAGTCATACTTGGTTCCTACTTGGTTTAAGCAGTTGGCGCTGTAAGTAGGATTCATTGCAATGGCTCCAGACCTAAGAAATTGTGAGGTTTTGTGGGAGAAATAACAAAGGAGAATGGGATAAAATGTTTCAGCGGAAAGAAGAACAGCTTCTGTAGTTGCCTGAAACTGGACAGAAAAGATCTGTGGCTAGGG
>NW_006408632.1:4219404-4219862 GCF_000296735.1 Chrysochloris asiatica
AAGAAAAAGACAAATAACCCAATTAGAAAGTGGGCACAGGATATGAACAGACACTTCATTAAGGAAGAGATCAGGGCAGCCAATAAACATATGAAGAAATGCTCACGATCACTAGCCATTAGAGACATGCAAATCAAAACAACAATGCGATATCATCTCACATCAACAATAACAGCAAAGATGAAAAATGGAGAAGACAGTAAATGCTGGCGGGGATGTGGAGAGACTGGGACACTCTTACATTGCTGGTGGGATTGCAAAATGGGATTTCCTCTCTGGAAAACAATATGGCGTTTCCTCAGAAGGTTGAAAATAGAAATACCTTATGATCCAGCAATTCCTCTACCCGGTATTTACCCACAAGAAAAAGACATATGCACACCAATATTTATAGCAGCAGAAGATATATGCACACCAATGTTTATAGCAGCACTATTTACAATAGCAAAAAGATGGAG
>NW_006408632.1:4226967-4227663 GCF_000296735.1 Chrysochloris asiatica
AGATCTGTGTTGGAAGAAGTGCAGCCAGAGTGCTCCTTGGAGGCCAAGATGGCCAAACTTCATCTCTCACACTTCGGGCATATTGTCAGGAGGGATCAGTCTCTGGAGAAGGATATCATGTTTGGTAATGTGGAGGGTCAGAGAAAAAGAGGAAGACCCCTAGCAAGATGGATTGGCCAAGTGGCAGCATCAATGGGCTCAAGCATGGCAACAATTGTGAACTTGGCCCAGAATCAGGCAATGTTTCGTTCTGCTGTGCATAAGGTTGCTATGAGTCAGTACCAAATTGCTGGCACCTGACAATAACAACAACATTGCTATAAATGTATGAAGTGACTGACTTGACACATTTTCCTGTGCATGCTTGGTTTTAGAATGAGGGGTCAAGGGAAAATTCCCACTGACTAGTTTTGTCTTTTCCAGATGGGTCCGGTGAAAGGGGGTATGGAATGATGCTGTTAAGACTTTATTATTTCAATTGTAATTTTTAGTAGTATTGATTGTGATTGTCAGAACTGTAATTATAGAAGATATGTAACTAAAAGGAGGGGATAGTTTTTCATTTCAGGAATGGACAATCCCAAGACATCAAGAAGTAAGGGTATGAGTGGAACTTGGGATCCATGCCTAAAGAAGCAGCAACAGCAGAGATGGTGACAGAGGTGGTGACATGGAGTAGCTAAGGACTCTAGGCCC
>NW_006408632.1:4229848-4232468 GCF_000296735.1 Chrysochloris asiatica
ATTTCAAGAGGAAGTATTACCAATCATTGATGGTACTGAAGGAAGAAATCTAAGTGGCACTGAAGACATAGGAGCAAAACAGGCTTCAGGAATTGGTGGAATACACTTTGAAATCTTTCAACAAACTTAGGCCTCACTGGAGGTGCTCACACATCTATGCCAAGAAATCTGTAACACATCTACCTAGATAACCAAGCAGAAAAGATCAATATTTGAACTCATTCCAAAGAGAGGTGACCCATGGAATGTGGAAACCATAGAACAACATCAATAACATCATATGTAACTAAATTTTTTCTGAAGATAATTAAAAAATGCTTATCATAGCTGTAGAAATTAAAGGCAGATTCAGAAGAGGATGTGGAAATAGGGGTATCATTGCTGACATCAGATAGCTCTGGAAGAGAATACCAGACAGAAATAAGTTTACCTGTACTTACTGTCTATGCAAAGGCATTCTATTATGAGAATCATAATAGACTATGGATAGCATTGCTAAGAATGGGTATTCCAAAACACTTCATTGTGCTCATGAGGAACCCATGTACAGACCAGCAGGCAATTCTTAGAGTAGAACAAGGGGATCTCAAATGGTTTAATACCAGGAGAGGTGTGTCCTGCCATTGTACTTGCTCAATCTGTATGCTGAGCAAATAATCTAAGAAACTTAATTATATGAAGAATAACATGGCATCCGGATTAGTGGAAGATTCACTACCAACCATCAATATGTAGATGATAAAACCTTGCTTGTTAGCAGTGAAAAGTACTTAAAATACTGATGAAGATTAAACTCTAAAGCCTTCAGTGTGGATTCCACATCAATGTAAAGAAAAGAAAACTACTCAAAATAGTTTCAAAGACGTTATTTTGCTTGCATCCATTATCAATGCTCATGGGAGCAGCAACCAAGAAACCCAAAGACACAGGGTAATACATAAATCTGTTACAAAAGACCACTTCAAAGCATTAAAGAACAAAAATGTCATTTTGAAGACCAAGATGTACCTGAAAATCCATGGTATTTTCAATAGCCTAATACGCATGTGAAATTTGGACAATGAAAAAGGAAGACCATAAAAGAACTGATGCATTTGAATTATGGTGTTAGGAGAAGAATTTTGAATATCATGGACTACCAGAAGAATAAATAAATCTGTGTTGGGAGAACTTCAGAAAGAATGATCCTTAGACGTGAAGAAGATTTTCTCTTCGTACTTTGGATATGTTATCACTGGGGAAAAGTCCCTGGACATCATGCTTGGTAAAGTGGAGGGTCAGTGAAAAAGAAGAGGACCCCCATGGGATAGACTGGCACAGTGGCAGCAACAATGAGCTCAAATGTTAACAATTGTGCAAGTTTTTCATTCTTTTGTATATGTAGGTCACTCTGAGTTGGAACCTACTCAATAGCACCTAACAGCAAAAACCCCCATTCACTCATTCTGTGACTACTGATTCGAAGTCTTCCTCCCTACCCTACTCTACTGTTGGGTATATTTTTCCCATATATGTCCCATTTAGTTTCTATTTACAATATCTTTGTCTCTAAGATACTTGACTGCTTTTCTTCAATCTTATTAAGGATGGACTTACACTGCCTGAACCTTGGTGGTGGTGGTTATGTGCCATCGAATAGGTTCCAACTGATAGTGACTCTGTATAGAGTTTTTGAGGCTGTAGATCTTTACAGGAGTAGACAGCCTCATCTTTTTACCATGGAGCAACTGGCAGATTCGAACTGCTGACCTTGCAATTAGCAGTCTAGCTCATAATTCACTATACTACCAGGGCTCCTTGCCTGAACTTTCGAATCATCTAACATGACTAACTTTATTATGTGACGTGGCATGTCCTAACTTGACTTTCCTTACTTGTGCTATATCTGCTCTTTCATGTTATTGAGTCCCCTTGGTGTGGTGCTGTGGGTTAATGCACCAGACTGCAAAGCCGTTTGAACTGCAAAGTAAGTGGTTCAATCTCACCAGCTGCTCCTTGGAAACACTATACAAGGTCGCTATGGGTCAGAATCGAATCGACAGCATTTAACAACAACAACAACAACAATCTCCTAGTTGGCTCTTTTCCTCAGTAAAATGGTCATCCTTTTTTACCAACCTATTTTCTTCCTGCTAGCTTCAATATTAATCTAATTTAATCAGTTGTCATTGGTAATCACGCAAACAGACCTTTTACCACCATCTTCTGTTATGCTTCTTTAATTTTTGCAAATTATCTAACATGAAACAGACTAATAATCTTCACTTAAATACCCATATACTGAAATTTCAAAATCTACCCTTTGATCAGGAGCTCTGGTAGCAAAGCGGGTTATGAGTGGGGTTGTTAATTACAAGGTCAGCAGTTCAAATCTATCAGCAGCTCCTGGGAGAAAAATTAGACTTTTTGTTTCCATAAAGACTTAACAGCCTCAGATATGCCATTCAGGGTCACAGAGTCAGGACCAACTCCTCCATGGCACACCACCATGACCAGTACCGCCTGCCCTTGTTCAGACTACTCCAATGAGTCCCATACCTATAAGTCTACCAAACATTCTTATATTATGCTTCATTGTTGTTGTTGTGAAGTGCCATGGAGTCAGTTCCAACCCATAGCG
>NW_006408632.1:4232568-4234941 GCF_000296735.1 Chrysochloris asiatica
TCACAGACATACCAAAATCCACATGTTCAAAACTTTTCCTCTCCTCATCTCTTCCTCCTTCTGTACTTTCACTTTAATGCAACTGTCCCTAGTTGTAAGTGTTTGGAGGCTCCTGTCATTATCAATAACTCCGATTAAAGAAATGACATTTGTAGTCTGTTTATTCAGACTTTTACGGATGCTTTATTCAGTTTGAAACCTCCACCCAAGCCCTTATAATACTTGTGCCATTATAAAACTATTCTAAAATGTATGTAATCATAATTTTCCGAATGAAAAAAAAAAAAACTGTCTTAAAACAATCTAATATACAAGTCGTAAGAGCTCTGGTAGCGTAGTGGTTACAAGTCAGGCTGCTAACCTCAGGGACAGACGTTCGAAACTACAAGCCGTTCCATGGGAGAAAAATGAGGCTTTCTGCTCCCATAAAGATTTACGGCCTCGGAAACCCTATACAGGGTTGCTGTAAGTCTGAACCTACTCCACAGCACATCACCACCACCACTCACCATATGTCTTAGAGGTAAACATTCATAAATTGCATTTAAATAAGAAAGTTGATCTTAAGTCTGACAATCATTAATCATTTACCATATATACTATTTACATTTTTTCCTATAGCAATTTTAGATGAGGTTTTAAATGAAAACCATAATTTTCTAGGCAGAACCACATGTTAGTTTTGACAAACTGAAATGAAACAGGTTCAGAATCATAAATAACATAATTTCTTCATACATGTTATAACAGAATGTAGCTTACAAATCTTACTTCCCTTTAAGATTAATCTTCTGGATGATACTCTTCCATAATAATCAACTTTCAAAAAATGTTGACTTACTTTATATTACAGTTAATAGTTCCATAGTAAAAAGAAGAAATACATCCCTTAAAAGAAAAAGAAAGATTTATGGAGCTAATGCAAATTAATTATTTGGAGCTAATGCCAAACTAAACTTTTATTTGGTATAACTCCTACTTGGTCACAGTGTATCATTCATTTTACACATTCTGCTAGGTTCGGTTAATATTATTTTATGAAGGATCTTTCAACTATCTTCATAAGCAATATTGATTTGTATGTTTCTTTCCTATGATTTCTGTGTCTGGTTTGCTGTCAGATAAATATTCGCCTCATAGAATGAGTCAGGAAATGTAGGCAGAGCTGAGAGAAGTCCATCCTGATGGAACAACTCTACATGAGCATTTCTGAACCTGAATTGAAACCTCTCACTTATTAGGAGTCCTGGTGTAGCACTTTAGGATAAGCACTGGACCATAAGGTCAGTTTGGACCACAAGGTCAGTGGTTCAAACTTACCAGCCACTCCTTGGAAACCCTTTGCAGGGTTGTTATGAGTTGGAACCAACTCCATGACAATTAACAACAATAACAACTTGCCTATTAAGCCCCATAACAAGTGCATATGGTCTGAGAGTTTTGTTTGCAATGGATACTAAAACACAGCAGAGAAATAGAAACTGTGAAAGGAGAGATGGTTGATGTTACAACTAACAGAAAATTTGGAGGGAGGAGGAGGCATGTTTGATCTGTGCCTCAGAGTAATCAGTCTTAGGCAGCTGATAATCTTGAATCTCTCTCCACCTACTGAAGTATGAGTAGGTAAGACGCTACCCCTATTTTATTTCTTCTCTAAATATTTGACAATCAATTATTCATTGTTATTGTTATTGTTAAATGCCATAACATCAGTCTGACCCATAGTGACCCTGTATAGCATTTTCAAGGAACAACTGATAAGCTTAAGTCACCCACCTTGTGGTTCAAACCAACTTCGCAGTCAAGTGAATTAACCCACAGTGCCACAATAGTATTACTTTTAATCTTTTTTTCAAAATTTCTGTAAAGTTTGTATTCTGTTGAATTATCTATTTCTCCATTCATATAATGTCACCTCTTCAATTTCTTATTCCAGTAATTTGAAACTTCACTCTTTTCTTGGTACATGTTTGAAAATTTTGTTATTTATTGATATTCCCTTTGTTTTTTCTATTTTCTATTTCATTAAATTCTTCTGCAATCTTTATTATAAGGAGCTTCTATAGCATAGTGGTTACAACTCGGGCTGCTAACATCAAGGTCAGCAGTTCGAAACTACCAGATGTTCTGCGGGTGAAAAATTAATCTCTCTGCTCCCATAAAGATTTACAGCCTCGGAAAAACTTCTTCAGGGTTACTATGAGTTGGAACCGACTCATAACCATCACAACCATCACCAGTCTTTACTATGCTTCCCCTTCTGCTTTCTTTAGGTTTAGTTTGCTCTTCAGTTTCTATTGTCTTAAAGTAGAGAATTAAGTTGTTTATTTGAGATAATTTATGTTTTTCTAATCAGGCAATCTCTTTGATATC
>NW_006408632.1:4236086-4239632 GCF_000296735.1 Chrysochloris asiatica
TGTGGCAGCGGTAGTGAGGTTGGCCCAGGATGGGACATTTTTTCTTTCTGCTTTGCATGGGGTCGCTATGAGTCGGTTCCAACTTGATGGCACCTGGCAACAACAACAAATCAGGCATTTCCAGCTAAATTTTTCCTTGAATCACTGCTTTCACTGTATTCAGTAAGATTTAGGATGTTGTGACTTCATTTTTATTCATCTCATTGTATCTTCTATGTTGATTTTGCTTTCTGTTTTAATCCATTGGTTTTATAAAAATAGATTGCTTAATTTTCATATTTGTGGGTTAATAAAATTGACTCTTGTTATTGATTACTTATATAACTTAATTTTGTTCGGATAATATATTTTTATTATTTATTCTTTCAACATTTTTTTCTTTTTATTACTAGCCTCTTGTCTACCCTAAAGAATATTACATGTATATTAGAGAATTATGTATATTCTTATGTTGTTAATCGAAGTGTTCTAAAGGTCTCATTAGATTATAGTGTTGCTGAAATCTTGTTTTTTCCTTGTTGATCTAATTGTTTTATCCATTATTAAAAGTAAAGTATTAAATTCAACTATGAATTTAATTTTGCTGAATTATCTGTTTTTCTGTTCATTTCTGTCACACTTGCACCATTTATTTTAGTTCTTTGTTCTTAAGTGTTTACATTTTGTAATTGTGATATATTCCTGGTAGATTGGCCCTTGCATCATAATAAAATATCCTGATTTATCTCTAAAAACATTATTTTGATTTTAAAGTTTATTTGTGCATCTGTTTTAGATTTCTTGTGGCTGTTGTTTAAATTATATCTTTATTTTTAGCCTTTTACTTTCAATATCTTTGTATCTTTGAATGTAAAACATGCCTCCTATAGACAAATATAGTTGGACCTCCATTTTGATTCAATAGTTTAATCCATTCACATTTAACATTATCATTTAAATGGTTGGACTGACATCTTCTTTAGTTTTTGTTTTCTATGTATCCCATGTCTTCTTTGTTGCTCTATTAATCTTTGATTACTTCCTTTTGCATTTAAGTAATATTTTCTAATGTAGTATTTTAATACCTTTAATTTTTGCTATATTTTTCAAACTATGTCTTTACACAAATAACACATAGCTTCTACAATTGTTTGCCATCTGTTCCCTCCTCCTGGGAGATATTTTTGTATATGAGCCATGCTTTTTTTGTTGTTTTCTTTTGTTTTTCTTACAACAACATGTGGAAAACAAATTGGTATAGCAACTCTTGCAAAAAAAATAAAATAAAATAAATAAAACTCTCAGGGGAAGTAGAAGCAGGTAAATAGACTTAGAAAATGATATTTGTGTAAATGGCATTTAATTCCTAAGTGATTTCTCTTGGCTTTATTATATATAGACATCTCAACTTATTATAATCTGTTTCAGATTTATACTGACTTTATTCTAGCGAGATAGAGAAATGTCCCCCTTATACAGCTACATTTTCTTTTACCCTTTTTGTGTTATTGATGTACATATTACTTCTATAAGTATTACAAACCCCACAATACATTGTTATTTTAGCCCTCTTATTTACCATTTCTGGTCTCTTCATTTGTTTCTGAATATTTGACATTCCATCCAAAATAATTTTTAGCTCGATACAACTTTTTGCATACAAACATTCTTTTTGCTCTTATTGGAAAATGCACTGTATTTCTATGTTGTAGTATCAACAATACATTATACATATACATACATCCATATATATACATATATATGTATGTATATATGTATATTGTTTTATGTCATTGCTTTTTAAGTTTGTTAAGATGTTTCTTTCTTTTTTCATTGTGGTAAATATATATGCAGCAAAACTTGACATGCCAATAATTGTCACATATGCACATATATGAGGGAGCTTCAAAAAGTTTGTGAAAAACTTAAATGAAAAGATAGTGAAACACAAGAATGGGGAGGGGTGGAACAACAAGGTAGACAAAGGAACACTGAGACTGGTTTGCATAGGCTAAGTGGGACAGAGGTAAATAGTGATACATGCTCAACCTTGGAACAACAGGGATCTGTGATACAGGGATCGAGGCAGAGTCAGAAAATGGGAAATAATACTAAGATGCTTGACTGTCTTGTGAATGTTAGTTTCCCTTGCCTACTATTGTAAAATAGACACTTGAGTGGGATAGAAAGGAATGTCAGGAAACATGATTACAGAGATCTTGTAAGTCCGTCTTCAGCTTATAACTGATTGGGATACCTAAAAGGGGTGCTAGAACTTGCCCAGTGAAATAGGCCTCTTGTGGAGCCGTTGCAGTGTATAGGATCTTAGGTGGAATCCTGAGCCCCATCCAGAACCTTCTGAGGTGGGAAATTACCACTAGATAGGACAAGCAGACCAGCCTGGAACAGCTAGAGTGACAGAAGATATATCTTCAAAGAAAGATCATCAGGAAAAAAACAAAACAAAAATGGCAGTATGACTGGCTACTACAAGAATAAGCAAGTAGTTTGCCAGGAAGCCATTAAGGCAAGCTATCAAGTTTCTTCAGGACAAACCCCCCTCTAAGACTGAAACTCAAAGGGAACTCATGACCAGACATGTAAGCTTGCTGGTGACTACACTGGTTTACTAGTGAGTCAAAGAGGGGGAAAGGCAGCAATGAAGAAATAGGCTGAGTTCAACCACATTCCATAGACTCCCGATAACCTGGATATGCGACAGAGAGAAGAGGAAGGGCTTGTTGGTCCAAAGTGTGGTGAGACCTGGGGACACCTGAGCCCATGGACAAGGACATAGCATGGAGGATTAGAGCTGAGAGTGAAGCATCCAGCTGATATTTAGTGAGAGGAGACCACAAGAACACCCAAACTTGCAGATAGTACCCATTTAACTTAGCATCAATGGCTTGATAATCAGAACTTGACTAGAGGAAGAGAACAAAAAACTAAACAATTTTTGATAAAGGAAACGAGAGTAAATTGCCACAATTTGATGTAGTTGACCTATACTCATGGAGGTAGTAGCTCAAAATACCAAAAGAGAGGTAAGGAGTCTTCACATCAAATATTGATGCGATTCCCTCTGTACACAAGGTAGACACCAACCACTATGTTGTTGTTATGTGCCATGGAGTTGGTTACAACTCATAGCGACTCTGTAAAGGGTTTCTGAGGCTGAAAATCTTTACAGGAGCAGAAAGCCTCATCTTTCTCCCATGGAACAGCTTGTATGATAAAATTGAAGAATGCTACCAACTGTCTGAAATTGATCAAACTTTCAATTAATCGATGCATTGATATTTACTGGTTATTGTAATGTGGAGTTTGGATACAAAGAAAAAGAATCAGTAGTTGGAACATGTGGCCTTGGTGACAGAAAGGAATCTGGAGAACATTTGATAGAATTTGCAAGACTAATGACTTACTAGTTGCAAATACCTTTTTTAAAAAGTGACTATATACAAATGGAATACACAGGAATTAAATTGACTACATTTATGGAAAAGGCAGTTGTTGTTAAGTACCGTGGAGTTGGTTCTGACTCACAGTGACCCTGCACAGGGTTTC
>NW_006408632.1:4240179-4247165 GCF_000296735.1 Chrysochloris asiatica
AGCACCTCGAGAAAACTAAGTCAAGTATTATAATGAAATATGCAAAACCTAGAGACAGAACACCAAAAGGGAAGAACACACTCAATCTTTCTCAAGCTGAACTGAAGCCTAGTCTTGCAAAATTGAAGGATTTGATGATAATCTCAAGAACAGATTTGATGCCTTAGGCACTAATGACTGAAGACCAGAAGAGTTGCATGATGACATCAAGAATGTCATACAGGAAGAAAGCTAAAGGTCATTTTTTTTTTTTAAAAAAAAGGAAAAGATGAAAAGGGATTTCAGAAGAGACTTTGAAATTTTCTCTCCAGCATAGAGATGCTAAGACAAATGGAGGAAATAAGGAAGTAAAGGACTGAATAGAATTTTTCAAAGGGTAGCTTGATAAGACAAAGTCAAATACTATAATGAAACTGTACAAAGACCAGAAGTTAGAAAACCAAAAGAAAAGAATATGTTCAGCATTTCTTAAGATGAAGGCACTAAAGTAAAAAATCAAGTCTTAACTTGCAATAATGAAGGAGTTTATGGGTAAAATATTGAATGATTCAGAAAGCATCAAAAGAAGATGAGAGGAACGCATTAAGTCACTGTAACAGAAAAAAATTACTGATGTTCAACAATTTCAAGAGGTAGTATATGCTACTGAAACAAGAAGTCCAAGATTTACTTAAGGCAATGGAAATAAACAAGGCTCTGAGATTGATGGCATACAAATTTAAATCCTTCAACAAACTAATGGAATCCTGGAGACAAGAACTCATCTATGCTAAGAAATTTGGAAGACAGTTATCAGGCCAACTGATTGGAAGAGATCAATATTTGTGCTCATTCAGAAGAGGTGACCGAAAAGAATGTGTAAATCATTATAATATCTCATGACAATATCATTATAATATTATATGCAAGCAAATTTTTACTAAAGATAATTCAAGAACAGCTGCAAATGTACCTTGACGGATAACTGTCAGAGGTTCAAGTTTGATTCAGATGAGGTCATTAAATAAGGGATATTATTACTGACATCATATGGATCTTAACAGAAAGTAAATAATACCAGGAAGATGTTTACTTGTGCTTCATTGACTATTCAAAGGCTTTGGACTTTGTGGATCGTGAAAAGCTATATAGACAACATTGTGAAGAATGATTATCCAGGAACACTTTATTGTGCTCACGAGGAAGCTGTACATAGACCAAGTGTCAGTTGTTAGAACAGAACAAGAGAAATTGAATGATTTAAAATTAGGAAAGGTATGTGCCAGAATTGTATTATTTCACCATACTTAATCTGTATGATGATCAAGTAATCTGAGAAGCTTGATTATCTGAAGAAGGATGCGTCATCAGGATTGGAGAGAGACTCTAACAACTTGTCATATGCTGATGACACAACCTTGATTGCTCAGTGAGCACAGGACTTGAAATACTTCCTGATGAAGATCAAAGATCACAGCTTTTGGTATGGGTTGCACTTCAATATAAAGAAAACAGTAATTCTCACAACTGGAGTAATCAATAACATCATGATAAAAGGAGAAAAGATTGTAGTTGTTAAAGACTTCCTTTTTGTTTGGCTCTACCATCAACACTCATAAATGTAGAAATCAAACAATGTATTGCATTAGGCAAATCTGCTGCATAATACCTCTGTAAAGTTATCATGAGCAAAGATATAAATTTGAGGACTGAAGTATGCCTGACCCAAGCCATGGTATTTTCAATCATATGCAGGTGAATATTGAACAATGAAGACTTTAGAAGTTTGGACGCATTTGAGTAATGGTGTTGGAGGAAAATATTAAAAGTACCATGGACTGTCAGAAGAAAAATAAATATAGCTTGGAAGAAGTATAACCAGAATGCTCCTTAAAAGCCAGAATGGACAGATTTTGTCTCTCATATTCTGGATATAGCATCAGGAGGGACCAGTCCCTGGAGAAGGACATCATGCTTGGTAAATTGGAGAATCAGTGAAAAAGAGGAAGAGCTCCCAGTGAGATGGAGTGACACAATGACAGTGTAAATGGACTCAAGCATGACAATGATTATACGGATGGGGCAGGACCTGATAGTGTTTCATTCTGTTGTTAATCAGGTTGCTATGATTTGGATTTGACCGATGATGCCAAACAACAGCAGCATAGGCAAAATATTGAATAAAGCAGAAATCATCAAAAGAAGATGGAAGGAATGTACAGAATCAATGTACCAAAGGAAATGGTTGAAGTTCCACCATTTCAAAAGATAGTTTATAGCTAAGAACCAATGATAATGAAGGAAGACGTCTAAGTTGCACTGAAGCCTAGTGAAAAACAAAGCTACAGGTGTCAAGGAAAGTCTTTCAACAAGCTGATGCAGCACTGGAGGTGCTGACTCATCTATGCCAAGACATTTGGAAGACAGACACCTGGCCAACTGATTGGAAGAGATAGTCATATTTGTGCCCATTTCAAAGAGAGATGACTCAACAGAATACAGAAATCATTATCATTAATATCACAAGCAACTATAATTTTTCTGAATATGATTCACAAACTATTGCAACAGTACTTCTATAGAGAACTGTCAGAAATCCAAGCTGGATTCAGAAAAGGATATGGAATGTGGGATATCACTGTAGTTGTTAGGTGAATCTTCATTAAAAGAAGAGAATACCAGTAAGATGTTTACTTGTGCTTTGTTGACTCTGCAAATGCTTTTGACTGTGTAGGTTAGGGGTAGAGTGCATAAGACCTGCAAAATAATTTGGCCTCACCTGGCCAAAGCAAGTGCAGGCAGGACTTCAAATTCAAGCAATCTAGGAGTTTTTTTCATAGCAATATAAATTTACATTAAGTGAATCATAATAAAAATGTAAATTTTTAGGAACAAGCAAGGAACATCCAGTACATGATAGAGAGGACACATACAAGTACGTGAAAGGACAGACACGTATGCTTCTCATTGGCTTCCTGCAACCCTTCTGCCTGTGTTATGGTGACTCAGAGGATAGTCAGTGCCAGGCAGGATGGGAGTGTACACGTTTCAAACGTGTCAATGCACAGTGGCAAATCTATTCAATCTGATGTTGATTAGATGAGATGCAATGAGATGATTCTTGCAACATTGATGACCTTGCCTCGGATGATTGACAATAATGTCATCAACTTCTTTGTCAGCACAGATGATAACTCCAAAACAATCTTTATCCACATGTCCATGATCAACAATCCTTGCAAAAGTGAATCTCAGGTTAAGATTAAGGAAATTACTGTACACACAAAAGACTTCGAGAGTCTATGGTATTGCATATATTCCAAATCCAAGATGCAGGATTAGAAGAACAATCAAAGAGAAATTATCATGTTGCTTTTATTGTGCAACACACAAACTGGATAGTTATTAAAACTTAAGTAGTGTAACATCCTACAAATGGTGACTACAACAAAAAGAAAAGTTGTGGCAGAGAGTCAATCTTTCCAAGAGAAATGGACAAATGATTATTTTTTTGTTGAAGTTAAAGGCAAACCTTTGTGTCCAGTTTGTGGTAATGCATTAACAGTAATGAAAAAAGGCAATGTGGAGCATTGTTACAGCTCAGAATATGCAAAACTCAAAGAATTAGGAGGCCAAATTTATCTAGATAAAATCAATGCTCTTCAGACAAATTTGGAATCACAAGCCACTTTCACCAGGTCTCATTGTTAACAGAGACAATGTTATTCAGACAAGTTATGTACTGAGTGAGCTAATGGCAAAGAAGCTGAGGCCTCATGAAGAGGATGAGTTTGTGAAAGAGTGCATGGTGGATACTACAGAGTTGTTAGCACCAGACAATGTAAACTTGTTTCAGAATGTTACTTTGTCTCAGAGAACTGTTTCAGATCAGATGACTGATTTAGCACAAGATATTGAGAAAACATTAAAGGATTCTGCAAGAGATTTCCAGTTTTCTCTCTGGCTTGTGATAAGACCATGGACATAACAAATACTGCCCAACTGGTTGTTTTTGATCTTGGGATAACTGGAGAGTTTGACACACAAAAGGAACTGTTGTCACTGGGAGTCATGCAGACACAACTCTTTGAGAGACTTGTTTTATCAATGAAATGCACTGGGCTGTAAGGTTGGTTTGAGCTGCAAGGTTGCCAGCTCAAGCTCACCAGTGGTTCCTTGAAAACCCTATGCAGGGTCTCTATGGGTCGGATCCAACTTGACAGCACTTAACAATAACATTTGAAAAGTTAAGTCGCTTTACTACAGATGGAACTCCAGCCATGGTTGGCTCACAAAAAGAGCTAATTGCATTTGTCAAGTCTTGATTCAAGTGATTTAATATTAATCCACTGCATCATACACCAAGACAGTCTCAATACAGTCATTTTGGCTCAACAAAGTGACATCAACAGTAGTTTTATACATAAATTTTGTCAAGAGCCGAGGGTTTAACAGCTGCCAGGTTAAGAAGTTACTGAATGATCTTGACTCTAAATATGGTGATCTTGTTTATCACTGTACAGTGTGGTGGCTGAGTCATGGAGACATGCTCATGAAGTTTTACGAACTGTGAAATGAAGTCAAGCATTTCATGGAGATGGAAGGAATACCTGTCAGGGAACTCTATGATAACAAGTAGCTGTGTGATCTAGCATTCATGGTGGACATTACCAACTACCTCTCAGAGTTGAACAGCAAGCTACAGTGACCCAACCACCTTCTCAGCTCCTTGCTTTCAAACATGAAATAATGTGAAGTAAAATTAAGGCTGTGTAAAGTGCAACTTAAAAGAAATAACACCATGCATTTCCTCCCTCTGGAAGGACAAAAACCTTCTAGGATGCTTGAACATGTTGGTGAATGTGTGAAACTAACTGAGCCATTTAATGAAAGATTCAAGGACGAAAAAAGTAAACAAATGGAGTTTGCTACACCATTCAATGTGGAACCAGCTAATGTGCCTGATAACCTACAACATGAAATCATTCAGCTGAAAAGCAATGGTGAGCTGAAAGTTAGGTACAATAACCTCCCATTGCTTGAGTTTTATAATGTTATATAAGCAATAATGAATTTTCCACTTTCATGAGATGTGCACTGAAATATCTGTGTTCAGAACAACTTAACTGCTGCAAGCAGCTCTTTTCAAAACTTAATATTGCAGAGTTCACTGTGCTCCATACTGACTGACACAAACCTGGAAAACCAGTTGCCAGTAGCAACATAAATATCAGCTAACATCACATGCTTCACCCAAAAGCAGTTCCAGCCATCACATTATCATTGTTGTTATTAAGTGCCATCAAATCAGTTCCATCTCATAGTGAGCCTGTATAGGGTTTCCAAGGAGTGACTTGTGGGTTTGAACTGCTGACCTTGTGGCTCAAACTGACCTTGTGGTACAGCACATTATCCTTCAGTGCCACACCAGGACCCTAGCCATCATATTAGGAGTAAGATCGTTAAACGTTTGACCAAATATAGCAAGCTAATTTGTAAGTTGATAATTTTGTATGGCCCGTGAATGATGTTATGAATATCCAAAGGGCCCTTGGCAGAAAAAAGGTTCCCAACCCCTGGTGTGGATTGTGACAAGCTATGGATCAAAATGGGAAGAATTGGTGTGCCAGAAACAATTGTCCTCATGAAGAACATGTACAGAAATCAAGAGGCAGTTGTTAGAACAAAACAAGGAGATACTGAATGGCTTAAAATCAGGAAAGATGTCTGCCAGTGTTGTATCCATTCACCACATATATTCAATCTATATGGTGAGAAAAAAATTGCATACACTTGATATATGACAAAGAGCATGGCATCCAGATAGGAGGAAGACTCAGTAACAGCCTGTGATATGGAGATGATACTGCCTTGCTTTATGGAAGTGAAAAGGAACTGAAATACAAAATTACGAAGGTCAGACTATAGCCTTCAGTGTGGGTTGATTTTCACTGTAAAGAAAACAAAAATCATCACAACTGGATCAATAAATAACATTATGAAGTGGAGAAAAGATTTAAGTTATTAAAGACTTCATTTTTCAGCAGTCATGAAAGCAAAGAACATATGCATTAGGCAAACCTGCTGCATAAGACCTTTTTAAAATGTTCAGGAACTAAGATGTCAATTTGAGAACTAAGTTGCCCCTGATGCAAGCCATGGTATTTTCAGTTGTCTCACAAATCTATAAATAAAGAAGAGTGTAGAGGAACTGAGGGAATGGAATTATGGTATTAGAGAAGAATATTAAAAGTATCATGGGCTGGTAGAAGAACAAACAATCTGTGTTGGATGAAGTACAGCCAGAACACTTCTTAGAAACTAGGGTGGTAAAACTTTGTCCTTTATACTTCATACACGTCAAGAGAATACAATGTGTAATATTTTATCAGGAGATTAAAGAAATAAATTAAACCATAAATATAAAATATGCTCAGCTGCTAACTGAAGGGTCAGTGATTCAAACTCACCAGCCACTCTGTGCAGGAAAATTTCAGTGACGTGTCTCCATGAAGATTAAATCCTTAAAATCCCTATGCACAGTTCTATGCTGTCCTATTGAGTGAATTGGGATCAACTGTAAGGCAATGAAAAACAGATATAAAGAGAAATAAATGGGGGAAATGCTCTTGCTAATGAAAAATTAAATATTCTGAATAATGTGTAAAATAGGATTCTGATTACATAAATTAAAATTACAAAACACTATCAAGGTATCTATTTTCTTCTTCTTCTTATTTTTTTTTTTTACTAATAACCATGAAACTGAACAACCTTTCATTCTGTTATACATGGTGTCTCCATGAGTCAGAGACAACTTGATGGCAACATGATATTTTTGCTCATTTTGTTTTCATGTTCTTATATACCACAGCTTTTAATAGTAGCATAATTTGCAATTCATTTCTAAATAGAAAGTTAGTTTTTTAAAAAAAGAAACCCCGTTAAACTGAGCTCTGAGTAATTTTTCTTTGTAGCCGCTTGAAAAAAAAAGGTTGTTTTTATTT
>NW_006408632.1:4247772-4255010 GCF_000296735.1 Chrysochloris asiatica
GCTCCTTAAATATCTTTATTGTATTGTTGTTAAGTACCGTGGAGTCGGTTCCGAATTACAGTGACCCTGCACAGGATTTCAGAGGCTGCATGCAAATCTTTATGAGAACAGAAAGCCTCATCTTTCTCCCGAGGATCAGCTGGTAGTTTGTATGCTTAAACATATTTAATTAGTCGTTTTGTATAGAAATGGATTGCATTTAACTATCATTCAACTCTCTTGTACAATATTATCTTTATTAAATAATCTCCAATATAAGGTTTTAACTGATAGAATCACACGAGGTTTTACAAGGATGTTAGACAGTATGCTATCATTGTTATGCAGATTTGATACTTAATCATAAAAGATGTGATTGCACATTTCAAATAAAGTGTCTAAATCATTTCCATAGTCAATTTGTCTCATTTCCTTATTCATCATAGCAGCTTCTGTTCAGAAGTCAGATTTTAAATTTAGTCACTGTCATTATAAACTCAGAGTACTTTGGTTTATTATAATTTGTCTCTATATAATGCTTTTAGATATTAGTATTTTATAGGTTAATGCTAAAATTTCAGGGCATTTTTCAGAAATACATATGTTTTATTTTCTTGCTGTCAATCATTGGAGTTACAACATTGTTTATTAATTAGTTAATTTATATGGAAATGTATCACATTTAATTTATCACTCAACTCTATGCTACAATATTATATTGCAAGAATATGTGCTAAATATTCCAAGTATTCACCAATTTCCTTTCTTCAGCTGATATAAAATTTTAATATAATGCCATAATAGCAGAATTCATATGCTAAATATTAACAATCAAACACCTAATTAAAGAATTGAGTCAAGAAAGTATTAGTTCATTTTTTAAATTAATCATGATTTGAATATAATTCAATAGAAATTAAAATGAAGAACAAACTGGGCCTGACATTATAAATGATCCTGCTTTGCCTCCTAACTTTGTTGGTGTTAGTTACCACCCAAGTGGTTCCAACTCACAGGGACCTTATGCATAGCAGAACAAAAGGTCGTGCAGTCCCTTGTCATCCTCATTATTGTTGTTACGTTTCAGACCATTGTTTCTGCACTGTGTCAATCAATCTTTTCTTGTTTTGAGGGGTGGGGGGCCTGTTGTCCTCTATTGTACTGACCCTTCATTTTATCAAGCATAATGTCTTTCTCGAGGACCGGACATTCCTAATAACTTGTCCACGGTAAAAGAGACTGAATTTCTGGAAGTTCCCTCCTGATACACACTGTTGCAGCCATGTTGCATTATCTTCAGCAAAATTTCAATTGCATTATTTGATATTAATTATATTGTTCCATAATTTCTGCATTCCATTGGGTCAACTTTCATTTGAATGGGCACAAATATGGATTTTTTTCCCAGCCTGTCGACCAGGTTGTTGTCCAGTGTTGCATCATTTCGTTGAAAGATTTCAATTTATATTCCTTCATTTTCCTATATTCATAGTTCATATATTCCATGTTCTGATAATTAATGGATGTGTCCAAATACTTCTCATTTTGAGATGTGGCCCATCAGCAAGTGAAGATCTCAAAAGTTTTTCTATTTTCATATAATTACAGTAAATCCTACTTTAAAGAGACAGCTGCTCCCCAGTCATATTTGAGTGCCTGCCAACCTGAGGGTCTCATCTTATGGCACTGTATCTAACAATGTTCCACTGCTATTCAGACAGTTTTTTAAGGACTATGCATTCAGTAGTAATCTGCCTCTCCTTCTTCCTAATAAGTCTTAGTTTTAGAATTCACTTGAAACCTGTCCTCCAAGGGTGACTCTGTTTGTATTTAAAATACTAGTATCATGGCTTTTAGCAACACACACGCTGCCATAATATGATAATCTGACAGGCAACTGGTGGCCCCTAACTTTGATATTTATACATTTAAAATTCAAAAGTTTTTTAACTTTGAAAAGCTACAAAATCAAATCCTGCTGATGCTATAAGATTAAAAAGAAATGAGAGAACTGTTACAGCATTCCAGAATCTAACAATAACAATAAAATACAATCATTCTTAGAAAATCCTTTAAGGAAGCAAAAACATTGGAGATAAATGGTAGTTTTGAAAACATGTAACTGATAGAAAATAACAGTGGAAAACCTCTGTGAGATGACCTCAGTAGAAGATTCTCAATGCAATGGAGTGACAAAGTGGATGCATCAATGGTCTCAAGCATAGAGATGATTGTGAGGATGGTACAGGATGAGGGAGTGTTTTTCCTGTTGTAGATAGAAACACCATGAAATAGAACTGATTAGACTGCAACTAACAATAATAATCATGTTTCTGACATCAGATGGACCTTGGCTGAAAGCAGAGAACACCCGAAAGATGTATACTTGTGCTTTATTGACTACCCAAAGCCTTTCAATAGTGTGGGTCATGACAAGCTATGAACAACATTGTGAGGCAGGAGTATTTGGAATACTTAATTGTGCTTACGAGGTACCTGTACATAGACCAAGAGGCAGGTGTTCAAACAGAACAAGGGAACACTGAATGGTTTAAAATTATGAAAGGTATGTGCTAGGGTTGTATTCTTTGACCATACTTATTCAATCTGTGTGCTGAACAAATAATCAGAGAAGCTTGATTATATGAAGAAAAATGTGGCATCAGGATTGGAGGAAAGCTCATTAACAACCTGTGATATGCAGGTGATGCAAACTTGCTTGCTGAAAGTCAAGAGGACTTAAAATACGTATCGATGAAGCTCAAAGACCACAGTCTTTTGATATGGGTTGTACCTCAATGTAAAGGAAACAAAAATCTTCACCACAGGACCAATAAATAATATCCATATAAGTGGAGAAAAGATTGAAGTTGTCAACAACTTTATTTTGCTTGGATCAACCATCAACATTCGTGGAAGCAGCAGTCAAGAAATCAAACAACAAATGCATTGGGCAAATCTGCTGCACAAGACCTCTTTAAAAGTGTTGAAGGTCAATGATGTCAATCTGAGGACTAAGATGAACCTGACCAAAGCCATGGTACTTTTCAATAACCTCATATACATGTGAAAGTTGGATAATGAACAAGGAAAATCGTAGAAGAATTGATGCATTTGAGTTATGGTGTCAGAGGAGAATGTTGAAAGTGCCATGGGCTGCCAAAAGAACAAATAATCTGAGTTGGAAGAAGTACAGCCAGAGCACTCCTTGGAAGCCAGAATGGCCAGAATTTATCTGTCATACTTCGGACATATTCTCGGGAGAGACCAGTCACTGGAGACGGATATCATGTTTGGTAAAGGAAGAGTCAAAGAAAAAGAGGAAGACCCCCAGTGACGTGTACTGGCACAGTGGCAGCATCAATGGGCTCACACATAGTAATGATTGTGAGGTTGGCACTTCGTTCTGTTGTGCATAGGGTGGCTATAAGTCAGTACCAACTCGATGGCACCCAACAACAACAACAGCAACCATTCAGAAGTAGTGTGCCTTCTCTTCCTAGACTGTCTTACTCTGGAATCTCCGCTAAAACTTGTCCACAATAGGTGACCCTGCTTTTATTTAAAATACCAGTGGCATAGCTTCAAGTATCACAGTAACACATAAGCCACCACAGTATGACAGACTGACAAATGAGTAGATCACTGCTTATAGTAAGGAGAAATTTAGAATGTAAATGTCACTTCAGAAGACATTTATCACGTAATATTAAATTTTATAGAGAATCATTAATATAAATAAAGTGATTAAAAAGCAGGTTAGTTGTAAAACAATGAAAGGCTGTCATCTCATTATGGAATATATTTATGTATATGTAGTGTGTGTGCTCTTTCCCATATGTACACATGTAGAGAAATTAATATAAAAGATTTTGAGGTATACACATCAAGAAGTTGATAGTGATTTACTGTGGAAATGGGAACAGTTTTCTGCATATTGTAGGAAAGATTAGCTTAAATAATAACCTCCATTTTGTGTAACAAATCGAAATTTACAAATAGAATGTGTTGAAACATTAAATGCTTTTGAAAAACAAGGCCTTAAAATAAAGAAAATAAAACCAAGAAAAGGGGTGCAAAAAAGGAACTAAAATGTCAAGTACTCATTAACAGATAATCTCATTACTTAATTAGTTATTGTGTTAAACGTAAACAGTTATAATTACAATGTTTCACCTAGAACATGTTCACCTATACCATAAAAGATACTGCTATTATTCTGTGTGGATAAGAATGAAGAGGGGAAAAAAAATAGTTGGTCTCAGTAACTGTTGAAGTATAAAATGGTGTGATATTTTTTGCAAAGTTATTTGGTAGTTTCCATTATAGCAGCAAACATATTTCTAGGAAATTTTCCTATAAAAATGCAGAAAGATATGCAAAGAGATACTCATATTATCACCATTTGTAATAGTAGAAAATGAAATTATTAAAAGTTGGCAAACTAGTTAAATAAATTTTATAATATATTGCTATAATTATAAGAATGAGGCAGTACCAAATATACTAACATAGAAGACCTCTGAGATACATTGCTAAGTTAGAAAGAAATAAAATGAGCATATAAAGAAACATCCTGTTATTTTTTTTTTAAGTAAACAAAAATGTATGTATTCACATATTCTCACATTTATTTTTATGCAAGGGAAAACATTGTTATATTAACAGAAGGGATATGTTGGTTTGAGGTTTTAAGGTCAGTTTAAGCTGCAGGGTCAGTGATTCTAACTTATTAGCCACTTCTTGCAAACCCTACACAGGGTCTCTGTGAGTTGGAACCAACTCAGCGGCCCTTCAAAACAAAATAACACTTTTCAGACTCAAATTTTATGTTGTTTTTTTAAAATTGGCATTCATTCTTCTGCTATTTTGGGTTTAAAAATTAAAATATGTAATAAAATCTGGAAAATAAAACAATGATTTATACATTGAAAGGTAGCTTCTTTCTATTGTTTTCTGGATACAAATATTTTCTTCTAAGTAGTCTCATTGTTGAGGGCTTCAGTAAGATGGCAGGCTAGGCAACACACTGCACAAATGCTCTTCAACAACGATATTGTTGTTGTTGTTAAGAAGAAAGTTTAGAGAAGTGGATTGAGTGCTTGCTGGGAGGAGAAGCTGTGCAGGGAAATCTAGATAAGACTGACTGGTGAAGGGTCTGCCAAATGTGGCGCAACCATCCTGAACCTTTGTGAGCAGCTTTGGCAGCAGAAGGTGGCCCAGCAGAGCAGAGTCCCACCGGCAATTGGAAAGGTGTTATCTCTTTCTTTTCTCCATGCTCCCTTGCTGACCAGAGGGGTGGAAGATCCTGCTTTCTAGGAATTCAGAGCAACGTGGTTAGAAACCATGCCAGTGTGAAGTGGGTTCCTGATTGTGCAGATTTGGTTAACCATTTTGGCGCCTTCAGGTAGACTTGGCTTAGGATCTACGGAACCAGCAGAGCCACCAACTAACACTAGCTAGTCACCCTGCCCCCAGCTGTCTTATTGTCCTAACAGACACCAAAACGAGTTCCATCAAAGGCCTCTACTGTCTACTTCCAGGTAGAGTGTCCTGAACATAGATAATACCGAGGCCCGTAAGGACTCGTCTAGGGCCAAGAACTCTGCTGTAACATCCCTCCAAGCCAAATTTGTGAGATCGTTGGCTTGCAGGAGGCCACCAGAATTTGCTCCTTTCCAGTTCCAATATCTGCACTGGGATTTTCTGTTTCTCCTTTTGTTGTTTCATTGTTTTGGGGTTTTATTTTTCTTTCTCTTCCTTCTTCTCTTTCCATTCCCTTGAATTTTATCCTTTCTATCTCTGCTTTTGTTTGTCTTTCTTTTCTTCTGTCTCTTATTTTCCCCTCTTCTTCTTGTTGTTTCCCCCCCCCCCCATGTTGCTCTTTCTTTACTGCTCTCTTCACTACTCCCTCTTTCTCTCTTCATCTTCCCTTTACCTGGTTTTTCTAAGGAATATTTTCATTTCTTTCTTTTATTTAATCTTCTATAGTTCCATCTTCCTGTCCTACTTTTCTTTCTAGCTAATAGATTTCTTTTTTTCTGATTCCTGTCTGTCTTTGATTCTGTGTTCTGCTTTATTACTTTCTCTATTTATTGTTGTTTGCTTGTTTGTTTATTCTATCTTGTTTCTGGTATGTGAGAAGTATGGGGGTGGAGGGATTTTCTCCTCTTTCTCACCAAAAAGGAGACAACAACCATGTCCATAGAGCCCAACCACAACTATACCCTCTGAAGCTCTACCCAATGATCAAGTACCCATACTAGCTCCTATACTACCTGATCAACAATAGACAGCAGTCAACATGAGCCAAACACACTCTAAACTGAGTGACATGAACAACAAACAGACAACACTGCACACACTTCCATTCTCTAATTACACACACACAGAAGACAGTTGGTGAAAGCCTAAGAACACATCAGCATAAAATAATCAATTAAATACAAATATGAAACACAACAATGTCCTGGAGACGACAGACAATTTTAGCTCTTGCATGGAAACTAGAGAGAATTACACAAACAAATGGCCAAGAAACAAAATACAATTTAGAGACAAAAAAAAGTAATAGAACTAACTGAAAAAGGATTCATAAGAATTATAATTAGGTCCTTTAAAAGGATTAACAGGAAGTTTGAAGAGAGAAATGAAAACACAGAAAAAACTTTAGAAGAACTCAGGAAAACACTAAATATACAGACAAAAAAATGCAAATGTTTGAACAATACAAAATCTACAATTAGAAATACAAATGACTGATACTAATATTTCAAAAATGGACAATACATTAAAAGGACAAAGGAATAGATTTGCAGCAATGGAAGCCTGAATTAGTGAGCTTGAAGATAAATTTCTCAATATTAGTAAGTTAGAAGAACAATCCAAAAACTGAATGAAAAAATCCAAAGAAAGCCTAAGATTATGTGGGACACCATGAAGAAGCAGAATTTGAGGTTATCAGAACTGCAGAACAGGAAGAGACAATAAAAAGCAAAGAGAAATTGTTGAAGAGTTGTTGGAAGAAAATCTTTCTACATCATGAAAGACAAGAAGATAAGCATACAAAAAGCAGGACAAACTCAAAACAGGATACATTCCAAAAGAAAATCACCAAGAAATATCATAATCAAACTTTCCAAAGTCAAAGACAAGGAAAGAATTCTAAGAGCAGCCGGCAGGGTGGTGGGGTCGGGATGGGGGCAGAAACACAAAGTTATTTTCAAAGGAGAGCCAATAAGACTAAGCTGATTTCTCAG
>NW_006408632.1:4255525-4258730 GCF_000296735.1 Chrysochloris asiatica
TACATGGTTTCCAAGGCTGTAAATCTTTAAGGGAGCAGAAAGCCTCATCTTTCTCCTGCAGAACAGCTGGTAGTTTCGAACTGCAGACTTTGAGGTTTGCAGCCCAATTCGTAATCACTAAACTACCAGAGCTCCTTAACCTGAGATTAACACACATGAAAACACCGCCAGAGAACTCAATCCAGATATTGTGGTGGTAATTATGTGTTGTGGACTCAGTTCTGACTCAGTGATATGTATAGGGTTTCTGAAGCTGTAAATCTTTATGGAATCAGAAAACCTCATCTACCTTCCAAAGTGCAGCTTGTAGACTTGAACTGCTTACCTTACAGTTAGCACCCCAACTTATAACTCACAAACTACCAGAGCTTCTTAATCCAGATGTAGAAGCATCCAAAGTAAAACAAATTTGCACTATTGAATATACAGAACCAAGGATGTTAATTTATAATAAAGTCAACTACCAAGAAAAAAGAGGGAACAGTGCAGATACAGAACTTTCGAATGGGGAGTAAGTCAAGAAGATTTCAAGATAAAATACATCGCTTTAAATGAGGAAATAATCAATAAATTATAAATAACATCAAAGAAAATTAACACACCTTCACATCAAAAAGAAAAAAAAAGGGGGGGAAATCAGAAAGATTTAATAAACATTAACAAAACAGGAATGAAGAAAATGAAAATAAAACCCACAAGTAAAATAAACTAAGTTCAGAAAATCATGGCGAATACAGACGCCAGCAGCACCACACATAAAACAACAACAACAACAACAAAAAAAAAACACAGCAATATGACAACAGTAAATTCATACCTATCAATAATTATACTACATACAAATGGATTAAATAAATGCACCAGAGTAGCAGAATGAATAAGAAATAAGAATTGTTCAATATGATGTCTACAAGAAGCACAACTCATACACAAACACAGAAATAAACTAAAAATCAAAGAGTGGGGAAAATATATCAAACTAATGGCAACCACAACTTTAACCTTTGATAAAATAGACTTTAAGGCAAAAACCGACATAAAAGACAAATAAGGATCATGTCATGATTAAGGGGTCAATTAAACAAGAGGACCTATACATAATACATATCTACATCTCCAATGAAAGAGCCTCAAAATACGTAAATCAAACACTAATAGAATTGAAAAAATAGACAACTGAACAATAACAGTAGAGATTTTAATAGATCACTTTTGAAGGAAAAAGTACTAAAACTAATTCTTTCTAATAAAGAAACTCAACAAAAACACAGAAGAACTAAACAATACAACCAACCAATTTGACCTCATAGAAATACAAAAAGCACTTAAACCCCAAACAGTACAGTCTGCATTATTTCCCAGTGCACATGAAATACACTCCAGAATAGACCATATGTTAGGCCACAAAACAAACCTCAATAAATTTAAAAAACATCAAAATACTAAAAAAGCATCTT
This sequence comes from Chrysochloris asiatica, assembly GCF_000296735.1. Lineage (NCBI taxonomy): Eukaryota > Metazoa > Chordata > Mammalia > Afrosoricida > Chrysochloridae > Chrysochloris > Chrysochloris asiatica. The sequence continues at coordinate 4,256,983 of NW_006408632.1, forward strand.
CTCAGATCACAATGCTATGAAATTAGAAATCCAAAATAGAAAGGTCCAGGAAAGAGAAATTAAATGCATGTAAATTGAACAACACCCTGCTTAAAATCTACTGGGTGATATAGACCAAATTAAAATAAAATAATTCCTTGAATCAAATGAGAATGAAAACACAGCTTAACAAATCCTTCATGATACAGCAAAAAAAAAAAAGCAGGGTTCAGAGGGTAATTTATAGCAATAAATGCACATATACAAAAAGAAGAAAAAAACAAGATCAATACTTTAACCCAGCATCTCCAGAAACTAAAATAAAGAGAAGAAAAGTAAACCTACTACCACCCAAAGAAAATAAATAACAATGATCAGAACAGAAATACAAAACTAAAAACAACAGAAAGAATCAACAAGAAATTGGTTCTTTGAAGGATTAATAAGATCAACAAATTATACACAAATTTAACAAAAGAGAAGAAGATACAAATAACATATATGAGAAATTGTATGGAAGGAACCAATGGAAATAAAAAAGGGATAATAACAGAACACTATAAAGAATTGTACTATAGCAAAATTTAAAATATAAAAGGAATGAACTAATTTATAGAAACACATGACTTACATCAACTAACAGAGTAGAAAACTTGAACAGGCCTATCACAAGAGAAGAAATTAATGAACCATTAAAAAAAATTCCCGACTGAAAACAGCCAAGGATAATTTAGACATTGGCTACCCAAAAGGGCAGACTACAAAGGAACGAAATGACTGGCTTACAAGTTTTCAAGAGGGAGCCTAGTTTCAGAGGGTGCAGGGCAATGTAGAATCTCCACTGAGTCGTTTCCAACCTGTCTTGATGAGGCTGTTGAAAGGAGATGGGGATAATACTCACATGGTTCAATAGTGAATAATCATTATCAGGACTGATTTTGAGTGTTGCAAATGTAAAGGTAGACATTTTGTAACAAAAGGAGGGTAGTGGTTAATCTGTCAGTCCAGGGGCAGAGGACCCTGGGACCATCAAGGGAGAAGAGCGACATGCAGGACCCTATCCAGAGAAGTATTGACTCCAGAGATGGAAGCAGAGACAATGATATTGAGAGATGGAGCAGCTGGGGACTCTGAACTCTGGGAGGGAGAAGCCAGGGGGCAGGTTTGTGGGGTGCACCTTTTAGTTGTTTGAATGGCTATATATTCCTGAGTGCTTCAGTGTACATCTAAAAAAAGCCAAAAAACAGAGAGAATGGAAGCAAATGTCATTGAATGATGATGAATGGGGGAGAGGAGTATAATCATTTCAATTAAATGAAATATGATAGGATGAATGTAAAACTGATGTTCTCCCATATAAACTATCACTTAATTCACAATAAAAACTCAAAACAAACAATAAAAACAAAAACAAACTGCCCAGGCCCAGATAATTTTACTGGGTAATTCTATCAAACATTCAGAGAAGAGCTGACACCAATTCTACTCAGAGTATTCCATAATATAGAAAAGGATAGAAAGCACATGAATTCATTTCCTGGAGTAACCATAACTCTGCTTCCAAAATCAGGCAAGATATCACTAAGAAAGAAAATTATAAACCAGTATCAACACAATTCTAGCAAATAGTATCCAACAAGATATCAAAGAAAAAAAATAATCCATCAGGACCAAGTGGTAGTCATACCAGGTATGCAGGGATGATTCAATATTAGAAAAACAGTGAAGGTAATTAATTACTTAAAGAAAATAAAGGAAAAATCATATGA
>NW_006408632.1:4264502-4271756 GCF_000296735.1 Chrysochloris asiatica
CATATTCTGGCTCTCATGGACTTGTTTTCATTATCTTCAGCTTCAGTTTGAATTTGCATATGAGTAATTGATAGTCTGTTCCACAGTCTGTCCCTGGCCTTGTTTTGACTGATGATATAGAGTTTTTCCAAGGAGCTCTGGTAGCATAGTGGTTACGACTCCAGCTGTGAACCGCAAGTTCAGCAGTTCGAAACTACCAGAAGTAAACTAAAGAAGGATCACCCACTCCTAACTAAAGCAGTCAAATACAAAAAGTATTCTAAAATAATCCCTAACTAAAATGATAAATAGGCAAGTAAGTTAAATCTTCCTATGTTTTATGAAACTATACTATTAAGAAATTGTGTTCACTGTTAGATTTGTAACACATTTCTCTTTTCTCTTTGAAAAATGGTTGATTCCTAGAATTTACTTAGAAAACCAATGAAGAAACCCAGAAGACACCATTGTAGTCAAGTGATGAAGACTATTATTACCACCATAGTACTACCAGTAGTGGTGTGGCACTATGGGTTAATGCGCCAGGCAATACCATTTGAACTGCAAAGTCAGTAGTTCAAGCTCACCAGCTACTCCTTGGAAACCCTATACAGGGTCGCTATGGGTGGGAATCAATTCAATGGCACTTAACAACAACAACCTTTTGAAACAATGCTCTGAGAAGAAATAGTATCACTTCTGTGGTATTCCTGCAAAAATATGTAACTTCTTGTTGAAATGCACAGCCTTAATCTATTCATGAGAATGTCACAAACAAATTCAAATTGAGAGACACAGTACTAACTGACTAGTACTCTCAAAAAATGTTAATATCATGAAAAATGAAAATATTAAGGAGTTTTCACAGAGTGGAGAAAACTAAGGAGAAAAAATGTTATGGGATTCTGGGTTGTTTTCTTCAAGCAACAACAACGAAAAATTATATTAGTAGATAAATTAATACATCCTAAATAAGCATGTAGATAAGCATGTAAGGAGCTCTGGTAGCGTAGTGGTTACGAATCGGGCTGCGAACCTTACGGTCAGCGGTTCGAAACTACCAGCCGCTCCACTGGAGAAAGTTGAGGCTTTCTACTCCCGTAAAGATTTACACCCTCGGAAACCCTGTACAGGGTCGCTATGGGTCGGAACCGACTCGACAGCACTTAACAACAACAACAACAGATAAGCATGTACTTCAGTTAATAATGCTGCACTGCTATTTAATTATTATTTATATTATGGTTCTATAAATGAAAACATTAGTAGATACTGACGGAAAGCACATGGAAACTCACTATACTATTAATTTTCTTCACTTTTTTTGTAAGATAAAAATTACATACAAGGAATTTTTATGAAGTATATGACACCAACAGTAAAAACATGAAATGTAAAACCACAAGCCTATTTACATTGTAGCCATATAGTAGAGCCTTACATTAATGACACTGGTGAGTCCTGTTTCCCAGTATTCATACTCTCACAAATCGATTCAGACTATGGCTGTATAACTGGGTTTAGCCAATCAGAGATTCACATGTGAGACAAGAAGAGGCTTGATAATTCCTTTGTTGTTGTTGTTGTTATGTGCCGTGGAGTCGGTTCCGAGTCATAGCGACCCTGCACAGGGTTTCCGAGGCTGTAAATCTTTACCGGAGCAGAACGCCTCATCTTTCTCCCACGGAACAGCTGGTAGTTTCGAACTGCTGACCTTGCGGTTCGCAGCCCGATTCGTAACCACTACGCTACCAGAGCTCCTTTGATAATTCCTTACACATTGATATTTGCCCTTTTAGAACACATCTCCTGCTAGGTACTTCAATAGGCTGCGCGGGTGGAAAGGCCAAATGGAGGAGATTGAGGTAATCCATACAATATCTACAACTAACTACAACACAAGCGTGTGAGCCAATCTTGGATCATCTAGACCCAGACAAGTTACCAGATATCAGTGTCATTAAGTTGGTTCTAATCCATAGGGACCTTGAATAGGGTTTCTAGGGAACGGCTGGTGAGCTTGAACCACCAACCTTACAGTTCAAACCAACTTTGCAGTACAGTGCATTAACCCACACTGCCACACCGTCTCCTTATAGGTATAGCAGAGAACTGAAAAAAGACCAGAAATAATACTACACATCCAATTTCCACCTAAATGGGAGAATTATGAACAATTATTTTTTACATTCTACATGTTAATATAGACAATAGTTTTGTTACAACTCAACTGTTTACATTGTTTGATTTTTCCTTTATGTAAAAAAAGATGCAACAAGAAATAAACATAAAAAACACGCATGCTTTGTACCGTTGTTGTTGTTACGTGCTGTGGAGTTGGTTCCGACTCATAGCAACCCTGTACAAGGTTTCTGAGGCTGTAAATCTTTACAGGAGCAGAAAGCCTTATCTTTCTCCTGTGGAACAGCTGGTAGTTTCAAACTGCTGACCCTGAGGTAAGCAGCCTGATTCGTAACCACTACGCTACCAGAGAGTCCAACATAATTAAGATCAGAATAATGAGCACAACCTCTGATAGATGCATGCATAGGAGTTTCCTCTTCTCTATTTCTGTCTACCAGAAACTGAACAGTCTTGCTAAGTAACAAGGCCATGTCTTACAACTGTCAGTGGTAAGCAAGTATGAGAAGAAGCATCTCATACCTAAGAAAGGAAAATGGACAGTGTCTGCTTGGCCATTATCTATCGCATGTATAGTTGCCCTATACATACTTAATGGAATATTTAAAGCAGCAGTTTAATGATTTAACTGCTTGGTTGTAAAACAACAACAACAACAACAACAACTCAAAACTGGTTCAGGCAAATCCACATGAGGTGACCAGTACTTTTTCTTGATGAACAAAATTTATTAGATAAAACTTATATCTAATATAAGTATTTCTGATCATTTAGTCTCTCATTGTATGTAGGTAGGCAAGATTTTCTAAGATTTTCTAAGTCAATGGAATAAACTACTTCAAGAAACAGAAATAGTTCACACCAATGGGTAAATAAATTTTACGCCCTTAGATTTTGATTCTTTTACCCTGTGCCTCCTTTAGCCAATGTGAGTCTTCATCAGATCCTCCTTATGTTTAAATCTTTGGATCCCCTGAAGCTCTGAACACTGAGAGAAAGCTTTAGGATTTCCTGTCATTAATCACCCAGTCCTCTTTTAAAGCCACAAGGAAGTATGCTTGGACAGTTCCCTGAGGCTTTCCTAAGATAAATTTCTTCATTAAGATTTTAAATGTTTTTCCTTTGGGAAATGCTACCATGCTGATACAGGAATAATGAAAGGAGAAGATGAGTTGTAAACTTTTTGGCCCCTCCAGAAGTGGTCTTTCAAATATTTCACACTTTGATAAGAATATATAGAATATAGAAAGAAAAAACTACATCATTATCACAGATGATATAATGTGCACTTAGCGTCCCAAAGATTCTGTGTTATTATAATCAAGAAGAGAATTTTGTTAGATTGTGACACAATGCCAATTACCAAGGAGGCTTCAGAAAACTTGGAGAAAATGCCATTATCTTTTCCTTTCATTTTTCCACAAACCTTTCGAAGCCCCTTTGTACAGAAAATGAAATGCTTTTTTATATGCTAGTCAAAAACAATATGAGATGAAATATAAAAGCATGTCATTTATAAAAACTTCAAAATGATCAAATGTTCAACTATAATGTTCAACTCTAATGACATCTACTGCACACTTAGTAATTTTTTTTTTTAACTGAGAACACTAAATGGTAATGAGGATGTGAAACAGCCTGAACACACTGATAATTGTAGAATAAAGCGGTGTAAGTGACCTGTAAATTATTTAAGCTAAATATTCACCTTCCCTCTTAACTAACATTTCCACCCTTAAATAGTGACAAAGAAAATGAAAACATATGTCATCAAAGACTTGAATTAGACTACTTATAGAAATTTAATTCATAACAGTATAAACATAGAAACAACCCAAAATACTCATAAACAGGAAAATGAATAAACAAATGATGCTGTATCAATACAATAAAACACTACTAAACAGTAAAAAGAAAGGAGTTATTGGTATATATGACAACATAAATAAATATCACAGGTATGTTGAGCAAAAGATGCAGGATATAATAGAGTGCATAATATAGAATTTCATTTGTAAATGGCAGGAAAAACAATCTATCATGACAAAAAATCAAGAAAGCAGTTGCTCTGGGGGATGATTAATTTGGATAGGACATGAGGTAACTTTTTAAGGTGATGGAAATACTCTGTAGAATTGTGACTTAACACTTGTTATATAACATTTACTTAAAAAAAAAAAAAAAACTGGAGAAAAATTATACCTCACACCATACACAAAATTTAATTACAGGTAGATTATGATCCTGCATGCAAAAGGTAAACAGACACATGCACAAAATAAGGAAACTTCTAGAATATAGCATAGAAAAACACATTCATATCTTAGAATAGGCAAATATTCCTTAACAAGAAAGTAAAAAGTAAACAGAAAGTAAAACACTTAACTTCATTCAAATTGAAACCTATAGTTCTAATTAGCCAATAAAGATATGAGAAAATGCTCAATACATCAATCATCTTTTAAATATGAATTATAATGATAAAGAGATATCTCTACCCAACCATCAACATATAAAATACAAAGAATGACAATTTCAAGTATGGGCAAAAAAGGGAGAAAAGTAATATTCTTATACACTGCTAGAAAATAAGTAAATTTATGCAACTGCTTTGGAAATGCATTTGACAGTATTTAATACATCTGAAATATGAGTGTTTCATAACTCAGCATGTAAATGTGTCCAAAATAAATATTTCAAAAATAAATACTTAAAATCATGTAAATAAATGTCCATAGAAATATTTTGTAGCAGCCATAAAAAGTAGCCAATGCAAGCAAATAATGTCCTGGTGTGGCGCTGTAGGATAAGCATTAGATTGCAGTCGTTTGAACCACAAGGTCGTTGATTCAAATTCACCAGCTGCTCCTAGGAAATCCTACACAATGTTGCTTGAGTCAGAAATGAGTAGAAGGCATTAAGCAAAAACAACATAATGAAATGTTAGTCAGCAACGAAAAATAAAGAAATATTTCTGAGGAGTCCTGCTCTCAACCAAAACCCTATGTGTGATCTTTCAAACCCTACCATGTTGTTGTTAAAATGTCGTCAAGTCAGTTCTGACCCATAGCGACCCTTTATATGGCTTCAAAGGAAGAGCTGGTGAACTTGAACAGTCGACCTTGTGGTTCAAACCTACTCTGCTATGCAGTGAATAAACCCCCACAACCACACCAGGACTCTATAGGTAATCAAAGAGTTCACGTAGCTGGCCTCATATAGGAAGTCACCCTACCCTCACTAGACTTAGTACACACGGAGTGCCCTACAATCTCTGGAGGAAACTGCATCCCGGGACTAAAGGAGCCCTGGGCCATTCATACTGACATGCGTAACTGCATCCCTAGCCCAGGTAATCTCAGTAAACTGAAGCACTTTTCAGGAGCTTCAAACCCACCAGTCACTCCTTGGAAACCCTATACAGGGTGACTCTGATACACCGGCACTTAACAAGATCAACAATGTAAGGTGCATAAAAATGACAATATATTAGACATATGCAATGAAGTTAATAAATAACTGCTGGCAAATTGACCCGTAAGGCTGCTAGAGAAATCAAAGTAAGCTGAAATGTAAAAATTTAAACATCAAGAACTTTTTTCTTTAATTTTGAAACAGGGAAATATTTACTAATTTTTTTTTAGTATTCTTATTGGAATCACTCAGATAATCTGCTTAACCTCGTTCAAATAACAAGAGCCCTGTTGGCAGTTCAAACCTACCAGTTGCTCCAGAGGAAAAAGGCTGTTTTCTCCCCAAAAGATTTACAGTCTTAAAAACCAGTTTTTCTCTGTCTTATGGCTGAATTACTCCTGTCTCCGCCTCCTTCTTCCTATGACCACCTAGTCTCTCTCCTCTATGTATCTTTCCTTAGGACACTGTTCTTTGAACGTAGCATCCACCAGGGCAATCCAGGATGATCTCATTTAGAATTTCTTAAATTAATTGCATCTGCAAAAAGCCTGTTTCCAAGAAAGGCCATAGAGCAAGCTTTGGAAATTAGATGATCTCTACTTCAATTTCTTATTCTAACCTTCTCTGATTAGGAGAGAAGGAGCAGAGAGATTGGTTTTTCTATGATCCCAGATTTGTATTTCACTTACCTATAGCTTCATAAGTGATTTTTCCACCAGGAAAAGCACTGGGCTACTAGCCATGAGGTAAGCAGTTCAAACCCTGCCTGCTAATCCATGTGGTAAAGATGAGGCTTTTTGCTCCCGTAAAGATTGGTAGATTCAAATGTCCTGTACAGAGCCACTTTGAGTTGGAACGGACTCCACCGCCCCGAGATGCTCTTCAATTTACATCATGTTAAAATATCCATTTGGGCATCCTCGAGGAACACAAAGCATGTTCTTTTGAATTGTTTTTGTGACTGGGGAACAAAGAAAAGACTAAAGGTGTAGGTGGATGAGGCAAGGTATTCCAGTGAAATTCTCATAGGACTGCCCTTGCTACCCTGGAAGAATGAGCAGGTGCATTGTCATGATGGAAAATAATTCTTCCGCACAAATTCTCTGTCACAGATTTCTACTGGAAAAAAATTAGAGAAATTAGAGCCTTGAAATATGTATATAGATATAGATGGAGGATATGTCAAGAAATAATAGCCTCACATTTGATATTTTTAAAAAAATATGATTTCTATAGTTTTCTAACAATGATTTCTGACTTACCATCCTGTGTGTGTATATTGTTGTTGTTATGTGCCCTATAGTCTGTTCTGAGTCATAGTGACCCTGTATAGGGTTTCCAAAGAGTAGCTGATGGGTTGGGACCACCAACTTTTCAATTAGCACTGCAGTGCTTATCTTACATAGCAACACATTATATATATATGTGTTTGTGTGTGTGTGTGTGTCTGTGTACATATATATATATATATGCATATATCTGTATGTGTGTGTATATATATGTATGTGTGTGTATGTATATGTGTGTGTGTGTGTGTCTATATGGAGCTCTGGTAGTGTAGTGGTTACGAATTGGGCTGCTAACCTCAGGGTCAACAGTTCAAAACTACCAGCTGTTCTGAGGGAGAAAGATTAGGCTTTCTGCTCCTGTAAAGATTTACAGCCTCGGAAACCCTGTACAGCATCGCTATGAGTCAGAACTGACTCCATGGCACATAAC
>NW_006408632.1:4273339-4276660 GCF_000296735.1 Chrysochloris asiatica
AAGTATCATGGACTGCCAAAAGAACAAACAAATCTATGATGAAATAAGTATAGTCAGAATGCGCCTTATAAGAAAGAGAATGATGAGACTTGTCTTAAGTACTTTGGACATGTCTGGAGTGACTAATCCCTGAAGAATGACATCATGCTTGGAAAAGTGGAGAGTCCTTGAAAAAGAGAACGATCCCCCAGTAAGATGGATTGACACAGTGGCAGCCACAATGGACTCAAATTGAACAGCTATTGTGAGGATGACACAGGGCAGAGCAGTTTTTGTTCTGTTGCCCATAGGATCTCTGTGTGAGTCACAGTCAGCTTGATGGTCCGTAATAAAAGCTATAAAATTTAATTCGAAATTTAGTCACAGCCATTATTGAATACAATATAATGAACTATTCAATATTATTATAACAGGACCTGAATGGTTTAAGTTAAGTGTGTAATAATTTTAGGAACAAAGAAGAAACCCTCAGGAATTAAATAATGTTTCTGCCTTCCATTTAAAGTAGTGTATTATTGTTATCTGCATTCTGAAACTTTGCTTTTTAGTATTTGACTTCTACTTCTGATAAAAACATAGAAATTGTGTGTTATACTGTGGGAGCTTTTAAATATTTCTAACTTGGCAAAAACTATGTAACTGATTTCACCTGGATGAGTTTTCTACCTGTCCTGTCTGGAGCCCTTTGTCCCTTATTTCATAGAAACATATCCTATTAAAGGCTTTGAAGAATTTCATAGAACTGTGTCTATTTCATGCCAAGGAAGGTAGGGACAGCACAAGATTCTGTTTATAGGTCATGCTTCTTTTTATTAGCTTTTGCCCTTGTCTTTTGTTTTGATTATTTGGGTTAACTTTTTGTTGTTCTTGTTTTTTCAATTGTTCAATTCTCCAGTGAGTGTTTGCATGAAAAATAAATTCACATTCTGGGTACTAACATCGTTATACATGTAGTATTTTTTTTAAATCAATTATGTAAATTTTTAAAATCAAGAAATTACTTCAAATAACTCTAAACAGTCCATTATTATTGAGATTTTTAAATTACATGCATTCCTTTCAAGGGATGTATAGAGTATGGTTTCTCAGTGACATGCTTCTGCTTTTTTTTTTTTTTTTAACTTACAATCTTGGAACAAACGTAACTACTGTTTTTCCTAATTGAATAAATTAAGTTATAAAATTAGAAGTTTATATTTTTTACATGACATAATTATTTTGTTATGGATGTAAAATATTCATGATTTCTTGTCACTTAATTGCCTCTGAAATCTAGCAACAACCTATTTCCTTTATGTATCCATGGTTCATTCATTCCCTCAGCAAGTGATGATTGAGCAATTACAATGTTCCAGAGGAAAAAAGGTAAATAAAAAGTGTTTAACATTGTGCCAGTTTGCTTTTTCACTTGCAAGTTCTCTAGTGTGTAATTGAAATATTAAGAGAAGTAACTTTGTATAACTTCTCATGCCCTCCAGGAAACAATTAACATTTTGCAGAAATTCTCATTGTAACTTGTGCAATCTATTTTGGGACACAAAATAGTCTTTGACAAAGAGAAATAAAGATATGCCAGTTTCTCATAATTAAAATATTTACCTCAGTCTCTGCTATCCTACACAAGATGTCTGTGTTTGAGAGAACAAACAAGATGGCAGATCAGGTGGACTTGTAGTAAAGGAGCTCCGCCAACACCACCACAGAATACCCGACCAAGCAGTCTCAGGGGATGGTCCCAGAACTCTGAACCACATATAAAGGAATATTTAGAAGGTTGGAAGGCTTACAGCTGGGGGAATTTGTGGCAGAAGCAAGAAATCCATTGCTTTCTAATTCTAGATGCTCAGCTGCTCGAGGAGCCGCCATCTTGGGTGAGACCAAGCAGGGGAAGGATCAGAGTGGCCATAGACGCCTGGCAGAACCACACAGATAAAGGTGTGGACATTCTTCTCTTTTGGTATCTGTTCACTGGTCCCTTGCTGTCTGCACACCTCCATTCTGGTGACTATAGGGGTGCCTGAGCTAGTGGGCACCCCAGCCCCACCCTCAGAGGGTTCTAACACGCATGCGCACAGATCTCCTCGAAATTTAAAGAGACAGTTTCCAATTAAAACTAAATGGCCACAGCCGGCCCTGAACTTTCTAGTTTACAACTAGAAAAAAGGCCTGAACGGGGATAGTGGAGTGGGAAAAGCAGACAAAAAAGGAAATAAGCTGAAAATTAAAGCCTAATTCCATCAAAATGACCAACAATGGCATCTTGAAATTTCTCAAGAAGTGTGAAAAGGGAAGCCCATTTCCTGATTACATCTACCTCGAGGCAATCAGGAAGCATAAAAAATACCAAAATACATATCCATCTAAGTATTAAGGCCACAGATAACACCTGAAGATGCCCAAAAAACAGAAGCACATGACCATGTCTGCACATGTCCAGAAACGAGATAAAGTGACTGAGGCAAATGAGCTGCAAGGAGACTTATACTCCATACTGGAAGATGGGCAGGCTTTGGAAATGCCTGAGAAGGAATTCAGGAAAATGATTACAAAATCTATCAAAACACTATACAATGGAGTTGAGAAAAATAAAGAAGAAGTCAGGAAAGCATTACAGGAACAATCAAATAAGATAGATACAGCATTGGAAACAATTCAGAACCTACAGAAAGAGGTCCAAACGATTAATAATAAAATATCAGAAATGGACAATACACTGAAAGGGCAAAGGAATAGAACTGAAGAGATAGAAGCCAGAACTAGTCAGCTAGAAGATAAATCTCTCAATACTACTAAGATAGAAGAACAAACACAAAAAGGATAAAACAAATCTGAAGAAAGCCTAAGATTCATGTTGGACAACATGAAGAGGAATAACATAAGAATTATTGGCATTCCAGAACAGGAACAATCACACAAGCCCACAGAGGAGACAGTTGAGCTTCTGGAAGAAAATTTTCCTAACATCATGAAAAGTGAAAAGATAAGAATTCAAGAATCTCAATGAACCCCAGGATGGATAGACCCTAAAAGACAATCACCAAGACATATAATAATCAAGCTCTCCAAAATCAAAAATAAAGACAGCATCTTGAAAGCAGCTAGAGAAAAGAGAAATATAATATACAAAGGCAAGCAAATCAGATTAAGCTCAATTGCTCAACAGAAACCATGCAGGCAAGAAGGCAATGGGGAGAGATATATAAAACCCTGAAAGAAAAAAGCTGCCACCCAAGAATCCTCTACCCAGCAAAGCTGTCAATCAAATACGATGGTGTAATCAAAACATTCCAGGATAAACAGAAGCTAAGGGATTTTGCCAAA
>NW_006408632.1:4278272-4283115 GCF_000296735.1 Chrysochloris asiatica
AAAAAAAAAAAAAAAGATGTCGGTGTTTTAGAGAAATGTCGGTGTTTTGATAAGAAATCTTATCAAAAAAAAAAATCTGCTGATATGAGACAAAGTAATCAACAAAATCAGGCCCACATGCGGCACAAAAGTTGGAATTATCTTACAGGGAATTTAAAATAATTATGATTAATATATTAATGATAAAGACCACAGGGGAAAGGTAGACACCAAGCAAGACCATGTGAATAATTTTAGGCAACTGATGAAAACTAGAAATAATCTACTACAAATTCTAGAAATGAATATCGTAAAAGTGATGAAGTATGCTTATCAGTAGACACAAAACAAGTTGGTAAAGAAACATTGGTTTTTGCCCTAAAATCAGTAATAAGACAAGAATGATGTTTCTCAGCACATTTATTCAAACGAAAATACTAGCCCAAGATGAAGAAAACAGTCTGGAAGGCCTCAAAGCAAAAGGTTTCCCTTACCTGAGATGATCTGTCTTTGTCTTCTTTCAGGCTAACTTTGGAGTCCTGGTGTAGCACTGTAGGATAAGACCAGACTCTTTGCACCAAGTTTAAAGAAGCTTTCTCTTTTTGCTGGCAATTGTTATCCTCAGGTGTAGATGAGGCTGCCTTTAATCATCTCTTAAACAGATCGGGGGGGAAATAGTAGTTGAACTTGTAAGAATTTGAAATTAAATTCTAGAATATAATGCTAACATATATCTCAAGATTGTGTTTTAGCATCTATAGGAGTGTTTGATTGTATCTGCAGATTTATAAGTCTCAAGAGAAATTGCACATGCTGAATTCTGGCTGAATATTTTCTTTTTCTTTTCTGTTTTTTTTTGTTGCCCTCTTTTTCTCAAATCTACCTGCAAAGGTTTTGTTTTGCCCCCTTTTAGTTTTGATTCTATCTAAACAGTATGGTGAGACTTAATCTCTCATATTTCAGACTTATTATCAAGAGGAACCAGTCCCTGGAGAAGGACATCATGCTTGGTAAAGTGGAGGACCAGCAAAAAAGAGGAAGACCCCTAGTGAGATTGACTGGCACAGTGACGGCAACAAGGGGATCAGGCATAACAACAGTTCTGAGGATGGCACAGAACTGGGCAGTGTTTCATTCTGTTGTTCAAAGGATCACTATGAGTCAAAACTGACTCAATGGAACTTGACAACCACAATAAACCTTGAACAAACTCAAAACATCTCTGAAATTAGGAAATGCCATATCTGGGAATGATGTGGAGTTTCACGTATAGGATTCCTGCCCAAAAGGTAGACGGCCACTGTGCAGCTGCCATTGCTTAGCATCGTCCCATTAACAATTATCTGTAAAAATGAACGTGAACATTATGGAGTTTTCTAAGTAATAGATTGTAATCTCAGAATATCACCTTCTAGCTAGGAATTTCCTTTGACCTGGGAAACCAAACTTTTGAAACTACCAGCTAGTCTTCCAGAGAAAAATGAGGATTTCTGCTCCAATAAAGATTTATAACCTCGGAAACCCTATGCAGGGTCACTATGAGTTGGAACCGACTCCACGGCACATAACCACCACCTGTAGATTGAGACTTTTTCTTGTTGTACTATTACAAATGAGAGTAATGTAAAGGTGAGGCCAGTAAAGAAATCTTTCAATATAAATAGGAAGAATAATGAGACTATAATTTTAAACCATATATCCTTTATAGTCAGAGCAATATTTAGTAAAAATAGCTGGATTTTACATTAAGGGAAATACTCAGACTTTAAATGGGTTTAGATATAACTCTTAGATTAGAAGTTTTTGTTGCCAATTTAGCGAAATTATGAAGAGAATAACTAGAGAAGTATCTGAAATTGAAACTATGGTTTTGCAAAATTTGATGGCACTATCATTTCTGTATGAGTCTCCAAAGGGACACTTTTGTGTTTCAATAACTGAACATTGCTGTGTTTATATTAATATATAATTTTAGGCTTTACAGACTGTCATTACAGCTGAGGCACATGAAAGCAATCACTGATGCTGCTTATATACATACAAACAACTCATGGGACTTGTTACTGTAGTACAAAGACCTTAGGGTCTTGGTTTTGTGGGTTATTTCAAACAATTAAAGTAATATTGTTAATGCTTATAGTCTACTTGCTTTCATAGTAGTTAGTGTAACTCATACAGCCCATTGCCTTTAGTTGTCTTTTTGAACCTTGAATCTTGGATAAAAACCTGATGCCTTAAAATCATTTCTGAATCAAACAATGGAGCATTTTGTTCTTTTGAAAAATTCAATCTATTAAGACAGACTTCAAAAAATCAGACTGAATGTTAGGTTTAGGGCTTGTTGTTATTGTTAAGTGCCATGGAGTCAGTTTTTGGAGGAGCAGATTTTGAACTCAGTGGTTCGTAGCTCAGTGCTGATCCTACAGTGTCACATCAGGAGTTCAGGTTTAAAACAGATCAGTAATTGGTCTCCAAGACAATGTTTTATGAAATGCCTGTCACCTCTTTGCTAAGAAACTAAGTGCTCAGAGGAGATTAACCTCACCTTGAGCCAGTCTTCTGGGGAAATCAAAGGTGGTCTTGCTTTGAAGCTATTCCAATTTACAATCACAGAAGCTGAGCATCGGAGTGGAAGAAGACAGTATTATGACCAAAGAATCTCTATGTAAATTCATGTTCAGAGGAGGTAAAAATATGTAAGGGCACCCCAAAGAAAAAGACAAATAGCCCAATTAAAAAAAAAATGGGCACAGACATGAACAGATACTTCACCAAGGAAGAGATCTGGGCATCCAACAAACATATGAAGAAATGTTCACAATCATTAGCGATTGGTGGTGGTGTGTTGTAGAATTAGTCTCCACTCATAGAGATCCTGCACAGGGTTTCTGAGGCTGTAAATCTTTATGGGAGCAGAAAGCCTTATCTTTCTCCCCTGGAATAGCTGGTAGTTTCAAACTGCTGACCTTCAGGTTAACAGCCAATTCATAACCACTACACTACCAGAGCTCCTTGTTGTTGTTACGTGCCATGGAGTCAGTTCCAAAGAATAGAAACCCTGTACAGGGTTTCCGAGGCTGTAAACCTTTACGGGAGCAGAAAGCCTCATCTTTCTCCAGCAGAACAGCTGGTAGTTTCGAACTGCTGACCTTGTGGTTCACATCCCGATTCATAACCACTATGCTACCACAGCTCCTTAGATGGATGCAAATCAAAACAACAAGATATCATCTGACACAAGCAATAACAACAAAGATCAAAAAAAGCAGAGGATAGTAAATGCTGGAGAGGATGTAGAGAGACTGGGACCCTCCTACATTGCTGGTGGGAATGCAAAATGGTCTAGCCACTCTGTAAAAGAGTATGGCACTGCCTCAGAAAGTTGGAAATAGAAATACCTTATGATCTAGCAATTCCTCTACTTGGTATATATCCATAAGAAATATGAGTCATAATACAAGTAGATAGAAGCATAGCAATGTTCATAGTAGCACTATTCACAATAACAAAAAAATGGAGACAGCCTAAATGCCCATCAATGGAAGAATAGATAAATAAACTTTGGTGCATACACACAATGGAATATTATGCTACCATGAAAAATACCAAGGAAGCTGCAAGCCACCACATAATATGAATGAACCTTGAGGACATTATGTTGAGTGACATTCATTAGTCACAAAAGGACAAATATTGTATGAGACCATTATTGGAAAAGCTTAAGAAAAGACATCCATACTGAAAAGAAAACAAAAAGTCTTTGTTGGTTACCAGAGGTGGGAGGGATGGGATTGTAGAGCACAGGGTAGGGGATAGACACTTCATAGTTTGGGTGTTGGGGAGGGCAATACACTAGAAGGGGGAGGGGGATGGAAAAACAAGGTAGATGGGGAACACTGAGGCAGATTTACATAGGTTAAATGGGACAGAGGAAATAGTGATGTATGCTCAATCTTGGGAAAATAAGGCTTTGTGATGCAGGGATCAAAGCATAGTTTGAATGGATAAAAGAGGGAAAATAATTTTAAGATGCTTGACTGTCATGAATATTGGTTTCCCTTGCATACTATTGTAAAATAGACACTTGAGGGAGATAGAAAGGAATATTGGGAAACGTGATTACAGAAAGCTTGTAAGCCCATCTTCAGCCTATAACTGATTGGAATACTAAAAGGAGTTCTAGAACTTACACCGTGAAATAAACTTCTAGTGAACTCTTTGTAATGTATAGGACCTCCAGTGGAATCCTGAGCCCCATCAAGAACTTTCTGAGGTGGGACATTCCTCTTGAAAGGACAAGTAGACCAGGCTGGAACAGCTAGAGCAACAGAAGATACTTCTTGAAAGAAAGACCAGAAAGAAAAATCCAAAACAATATGGCAGTCTGATTGGCTTCTACAAGAACAAGCAAGTTGTTCACTGGGGAGCCATCAAGGCAAGCAATCAAGTCCCTTCAGGACAAACCCCACTCTAAGACTGAACTCAAAAGGAACATATGAGCAGGCATGTAAGCTTGCTGGCAACCACATTGATCTACTGGTGAGAGGAAGAAGGGGAACAGTAGCAATGAAGAAATGGAGGCTAAGTTCAAACACGTTCCGTAGACTCCCATCGACATGGAGATGAGAGAGAGAAGAGGAAGGGCTGGTTGGTCCGAACCACGGTGAGACCTGGGGCCTCCTGACCCCATGGAAAAGCATATAGCCATGGAGGGCTAGAGCTAAGAGTGAAGTGTCCAGCTGATATGAAGTGAGGAGAGATGCACAAGAATGCCTAAACTTGTAGATAGTATCCATTTGGCCTAACTTGGATGGCTTGATGATCAGAACTTGAGTAGAGGAAAGTTAAAAAAAAAAAAAAAAAA
>NW_006408632.1:4284290-4290980 GCF_000296735.1 Chrysochloris asiatica
AAAATATAAAAAGAGGAAGATTGTAAAGATTTAGTAAATTCTAAAAGAACAGTTAAGAAGAAAATAAAAAATAAAAAAAAAAAAAAAAGTATAAGCAAAATGAACTCAACACAGAAATTTATGTATGACAAAGAAACGAATAACAACTCACACTAAAAACCTACACAGTCAAAGGGCTCAGTTACACTTATCAGTGTATGCTACTGCTGTTGCTATTAAGTATCTGTTCCGACCCACAGTAACCGTGTATAGGATTTCTGAGGGAGTGGCTGGTGAGCTTGAACCAGCAACCTTGCAGTTCAAACAGACTTTGCAGTGTAGCACATTAATCCACAGTTCCACACCAGGACTACATATTGATAATTACAAGGAATGTAAATAGATTAAATGCATCAATCATGAGACACAGAGTAGCAGAATAAATAGGAAAACAAGACCCACCAATGTACTGCCTACAGAAACATATCTTAGATATGGGGGAAAATAAAATTAAAATTAAAGGATGGGACAATTATAATTAATATTATTTTATTATTCATTTACAATTAATTTCTGACAAATGGATTTTGCAGCAAAGACCACTATAGAAGACAAAAAAGGACATTATGAAATTATTAAAAGGTTAATTGAGAAAGGGAACATAACCATAATAAATATCTTTGTACCTAGTGAAAGAGCCTCAAAATAAATAAATTAGGCACTAACAGGATTGAACATAGATATAGACAACTATGCAATAATTTCAGGGTATGGTAATATATCATTTTCAATGAAAGGCAGACAAGTAGATGGGGAGAAGAACTAAAAAACACAATCAACCAACTTAAACTCAAAATATATAGCTAATATGCCACCAGACAGCAGCAGAAAGTACATTCTTTTTCAGTGTACGTAGAGCATTCTTTGGACTGGACCATCTGTTGGGCCACAAAACAAGCCTCAGAAAATTAAAGGGAAAAAAAAAAAAGAATAATTCCTCTAAGAAATCAATTACAATATTCACTGGAAAATAGACAAAAGACCTAACAGATACTTTGTAGACGGGTTATCCAAATAGAAATAAACATATGAACGTATGAATGAATGAATAAAAAAAATTTTTTAAGGATAAAAATAAGCCTAACTCTAAAACTAAACCAAGCCCTAACCTAAATAAATACCGTAGCAGTGACCATAACCTAACCTAGTCCTAATACTAATCCTAACGCTAACTCCTTACTCCTACTCTCCTCAAAACAGAAATAAAAGATGTATAGAATAAACTGATGAACTCAAACTCTATTTGCACAAATCTTGGCATTAAATACATTTCTAAAGAATCTTTTCAAATGCCATAAACTTGAGAAGTGATTTTAGGAATAACAGCAGAAAAATGTCACCTGCATTTCTGTATAATAACTAAAAATAAATAGAAATTTACTTTTTCTTAAATAACATTTAAAATAGTATCAACAAAATAAAATACTTAAATATAAAGCTATCAAAATAGTTGATGGATGTGCATGCTGATGTCTACAAAACACTGAACAAAATATCAAGAATGTCCTATAATATATGAAAAAGGAAATTTCACGGATCATAAGTATCATTAGGATGTCAACACTCTAAATCAACTGATAGATTTAGTACAAATAGAGTCAAAAGACCCACAGGCCTGTCTGTAGCTATTCATTTAATTATTATAAAATTATATAGTAAGACACACTAGCAGGAATTAATAAAACAAGTGGGGAAAAACAAAAAACAAATTTGGAATATTCCTATTGATTGATTGCAAGAGTCACTGAAGGTATGGTAACCAAGACAATATATTATGGGCAAAGGCGAAGACATATAGACAAATAGAACAGAACAAGGCCCAGAAATAGGTACAAAAAAATTGGTTAACTGATTGATTATAAAGATGCAAAGGTGATTTAATGTTGAACATTTTGTTTTTCCAATGGTGGTGGGTAAATTGGACTTCAATATATACCTTAAAATACGTACAAAACCTGTCAGTATGAACTATGAACTTAATTCTAAAATGAACAAGTTTAACTCATGAGACAAATAGACAGAAAAATATTTGTAACCCTGGGTTAGATTATTATTTTTTATGCCACACCATTACCACGACCTATAAAAGAAAAATTCTAATAAACATGACTTTATCAAAATTATAAAGTTTTTCTTCATAAGTAACATTGTTATGAGAACGAAAAAATAAGTCATACAATGAGAAACTTTTTTATAAATCAGATCTAACTCATAAGACAAATAGAACTTATATAAAAATAGAATTTTTGAAGACTTTCAAATCTCAGTATTAAAACAAACACCCAAATCTTATCAAGTGACAAAAATTATGAGCAGAAATTTTACAGAATAACATTTATGGATATCGAATAAACATAAAAAGTTGTTAAACATCATTAGTAATTACTAATGCAAGTTGAATTCCACATGATTTATCATTAAACAGGTATTAGAATGGACTATGGACCATAAGGCCAGCTGTTAAAACCCACCAGCTGCTCCTAGGAAACTCTACACAGGTTCACTAATAGCCAGAACTGACTCCACAGCACTTAACAGCAACAACAGTGAAGAATTGAATAATGAGAGCTCAGTGGCTCTGTGAGATAAGCACTGGGACTGCAAACAAGATTTGTAGTTCAAGCCACGAGCGGCGCCTGAGGGAGAAAGATTTAGAGCCTCAAAACCCTGTGTAGGGTTGCTATGAGTTGGAACCGACTCAATGGCACTAAATAACAACAGAATGGATTAATCACGGAAACAATAACTGCACAAGGAACCACAAAATACCATGTGTTACTAAGGATTCAAGTTAACAAGAACTTTTACACATAGCTGGTAGGAATTTAAAATGTTACATTCACTTTGGAAAAATAGTTTGTAAGCCTGCCAGTAAACCAATTACAATTTACCCCAAAGAAACAACAATAAAACCTCCTATGTAAATACTTGTTGGTGGTAGTGCTTGTGTACCTTTGACAGAGTATTAGAACTACTGACCTTGCGGTTAGCAACCCAGCTTGTAATACACTATGCTATACTTATTGTTGTTGTTGTTAAGCGCCTTCAATTTGGCTCCGATGCATCCTCATCTTTCCCCTGTGGAGTGGTTGTTGGGCTTAAACTCCAGCCTTAAAGTTCGCAGTTGAATGCTTGTCTTATGGGGCCACTGTACTCCTATGTTATACTTGTATTGTTAAGTACCATTGAGTTGGTTCCTACCCATAGCGACCCTGTATAGGATTTCTGAGGAGTGGCTGGTAAACTTGAACCACTAACCTTGTGGTTCAAACGGACCTCGCAATCCAGTGCATTAACCCACAGCACCACACCAGGAGTCCATGCTATAATTAGTACACCTTTATTTAGAATTAACAAAATTATAAAAGAACACTACTTAGAAATAAACTATTGATAAGTACCACAGCTTGAATGGAGGTTAAGCGCATTTCACAAAAGGAAAAAAAGTGACACACAGAAGACTACATAGTGAATGGTTTCCATCATGCGGCTTCTAAAATAAACATAATTAAAGAAATGGAAAACACATTAGTGGTTGTTAAGAATCGGGGCTCAGACCATCCAGAACTTTCTGAGGTGGGACATTCGCACTAGAATGGACAAGCAGATCAGCCGGGAACAGCTAGAGCAACAGAAGATATATCTTCAAAGAAAGATCATCAGGAAAAATCCAAAGCAAAAATGGCAGTATGATTGGCTACAAAAAGAAAAGGTAAGTTGTTTGCTAGGGAGCCATCAAGGCAAGCAATCAAGTTCCTTCAGGACAAACCCCCCTCCAAGACGGAAACATAAGCAAGCATGTAAGCTTGCTGGAAACCACACTGGTCTATTGGTGAGTGGAAGAGGGGAAAAGGCAGCAATGAAGAAATGAGCTGAGTTCAACCATGGTCCATCGACACCCATTAACCTGGAGATGAGAGAGAAGAGGAAGGGCTGGTTGGTCCAAAGTGTAGTGAGACCTGGGGACTCCTTAGACAATGGACAGGGACATAGCCATGGAGGGTTGGAGCTGACAGTGAAGTGTCCAGCTGATATATGAAGTAAGGGGAGATGCACAAGAACGCCCAAACTTGCAGATAGTACCCATTTGACCTAGCCTCAATGGTTTGATAATCAGAACTCAATTAGAGTTTCAGATTAAGATCCAAAAGGTACAACTCAACAAAATATTACATAAAATTTTAAATAAAAGACATGCCTGTGCTTTTTACACATGAGCTTTCTCTGCTTCTCATTGACATTGTGGCTAGAAACTAAGTTTACCCTGTAAGCTGGACTTTACATGTGGAAGGTTCAAAGATAAATTGACATTTGCTGAATACCTCATGTTTCTAAGCCAAGATTCCCAGAGAAGGACTGATATCTTACCAAATGTGCTTCTCTACAAGAATATTCCCTTGAGTTTACGAAGATAAAGGAAGTAAGCTACAGAATGATTAAATATCTCCTACTAGAATTAAACACGTAAACTTAGCTGTCAATAGTATGATTAGCTCAGCACACTGTATAAAAATGATCAAATACTAAACATACTTGCTGTTGTTAAGTGCCATCTAGTCGATTCCAATTCATAGTGACCCTTTATAGGGTTTCCAAGGAGCAGCTTGTGGGTTTGAACCACCAACCTTGCAGTTAGCAGCCAAGTGAATATTTTAAAGACCCAACCAGAATAGTTTCTACATGTTTCAGTAATTTGTCCAAAATACATTAATCATTTAAGAAAGTTTTACATAAAGTAGTTTATATAAATGCTGTGATTATTTATTGAAAAAATGTGGATTATTTCAACATGAAGCATCATGTTAATTTGATTTTATTAATGTGAATGTTTTTCCAAAGTTAGAATTTACTGAGTGAAAATGTTATGCAATAAGAATGATTCACAAAACATTGTAGCAGATTTTTATTTTTTGGCTGAGAGTACATTCAGAAAGGATTAAACTTGGTTGCTAGAAGGCATGTAGATAGAGCATGAACTCTAAGGTCACATTCACAGGCATCTAAGACCTTTTCCTGTACACTCTGGAAGATGAAATGAATTCTTAAATCTTACTCTCGCATAGCACCTTAAAATTTACCTTCTGTAGTTTGGGATGAGAAACTTGCAGTTCAGCATGACCAAATTACATGATAAAACTTAGTATCACATTTATTGAAACAGTACTTTTCTAAAACAGACTGTACTGATTTGCAAAGCATTTATCTGTATCACATCTGTTTCAAGATTTTTTGAAGTTTTATAACTGAATGGAGATATCTTCAAGGTCAGGAATATAATTTATATCCATGGATGGCAAATTAGCATAGCAAAAATGTCACTGAACTTGAAATCAGAAAAGCCACATAACCTTTCTGCTTTTACAGTTTAAGAATCATGACCCTGTGAAGGTAATTTCATCATGCCTCTGCTGCTTCATATGTAAAATAAAAGCTTTTCTCCAGAAATGCTCTCCATGTGTATGTTTCTAAAACATTCCTGAGAGGCTGTTCCAAATTAATAAAAGATCACTGGTGGGTAAATAAGATCTTACGGCGATGGAAATATAAACACAAACCGTAGTGTGAAGAGTCTTTGTTCCAGTAACACTCTAAGCTAATCAAAGGAAAGCACATGTTCCTCATGATTGCTTTTTTCTGTTGCATCCAGTCAAATACTAATCTAAGAAAGTAATTGCAAGGTCTAGCTTTTTGTTCTCATTTTTCTTTCATAGATTTGATCCTTAATATATTTTCTATTTTGTTGATGTCCCTGAAGAGAAAGTTCTAACCATAAATGCATGTGAGGATATGTGCAATTGTATGTGCCTTTACATTTCAGTGACCTTTTCCTGGCAAGTATATTAAGTGCATTGTTTGTGAAACTTCAGGAGACACTAAGGAGAGTTAGCAGATTTAGGAATTTCTGAAAGGTCAAAGAATTTATTGCTATCCATTTGACAGCTTTCTTTTTTTCTTTCTTACTTTATATTTCCTCCAAAAACACCTCACTGTTAGGTGGTTTCTCAATAAATTTTAAAAAAACATCTCAAGATCAGGAGATCCACATATATAGCAGTGTAATTGAAATCATTTTGCCATAAAATCATTGGGAAGAATTATATTTCACATTAAGTATAATAATTCCAGTAAGAGGAGACATGTCTATGAGTTTCCAATATTTTTAAACATTTCAACTTATTTTAAGTAGATCTGATTCTTTTTCTATTTGCCTAACATAAGCTCACTGTGCTAATTTGTTACTATTTTTGTTTTAATTAAATAGACTTTCATGGTGGTCTGATTAGTTTACCATAGGTTGAGTGATTCAAACACAATTTGGTGTTATTGCTGTTAGACATCATTACATCTGTTCTGACTTACAGTGAACCTATGCACAACAGAAACACTGCCTGGTACTGCACCATGCGCACAATCTTTGTTGCACTTCAGTCCATTGTTCCTGCCACTGTGCCAATTCATCTCATTGGAATTTTTCCTCACTTTTGTTAATCTACCACTTTACCAAGCATGATGTCCTTCTTTATATCTTTATATCTAAGGAGGCACTGGTCCCTCCTGATGTTGTTGTTGTTAAGTGCCATCGAGTCGGTTCCGACCCATAGCGACCCTGTACAGGGTTTCCGAGGGTGTAAATCTTTACGGGAGTAGAAA
>NW_006408632.1:4291080-4292348 GCF_000296735.1 Chrysochloris asiatica
AAGAGAAGATGGAAGAAATATACAGTCACTGTACCAAAAGGAAATGGTTAATGTTCAACCATTTCAAGAGGTAGCATATGATCAAGAGCCAATGATACTAAAGGAGGAAGTCCAAGGTGCATTGAAGGAATTGGCAAAGAACAAGGCACCAGGAATTGAAATCTTTCAAGAAAGTAAGGCAGCACAGGAGGCACTCACTCATCTATGCCAAGAAATTTGGAAGACAACGATCTGGCCAACTGATTGGAAGAGATCCATATTTGTGTTCATTCCAAAGAGAGGTGACTCAATGGAATGCAGAAATCATAGGACAATCTCTTTGATATCCCATGTGAGTAAAGTTTTACTAAAGGTAATACAGAAATGGCTGCAAGCTTACATTGACAGAGAACTTCCAGAGGCTCAAGCCAGATTCAGAAGAGGCCATGAAACAAACGATATCATTGCTGATGTCCAATGGATCTTGGCTGAAAGCAGAGAATGTCAGAAAGATGTTTACCTGTGCTTTATTGACTACGCAAAGGCTTTCGATTGTGTGGATCATGACAAGTTATGGACAACATTGTGAAGTATGAATATTCCAGTACACTTAATTGTTCTCATGAGGAATCTGTACCTGGACCAAGAGGCAATTGTTTGAATAGAAGATGGAAACACTGAATGGTTTAAAATTAAGAAAGGTATGTGACAAGGTTGTATTCTTTAACCATACTTATTCAACCTGTATGCTGGGCAAATAATCCAAGAAGCTGGATTCTATGAAAAAAAACGTGGCATCAGGATTGGAGGAAGACTCATTAACAACCTGCGATATGCAGCTGATACAACCCTGCTTGCTGAATGTGAAGAGGACTTAAAACATTTACTGATGAAGATTGAAGAGCACAGCCTTCAGTATAGATTGCATCCCAATGTCAAGAAAACAAAAACCTCACCACTGGACCAATAAACAACATTCTTATCAACGGAGAAAAGATTGAAGTTGTCAAGGACTTTGTTTCTCTTGGATCAACTATCAACAATCACAGAAGCAACACTCACAGAAGCAACAGTCAAGAAATCAGATGACGTATTGCATTAGGCCAAACTGCTGCACAAGACCTTTTTAAAGTGTTGAAGAGCAAAGATGTCAGCTTAAGGACTAAGGTGTGCCTGACCCAAGCCATGGTATTTTCAGCCACCTCATACGCATTTGAAAGCTGGACAGTGAATAAGGAAGACCACAGAAGAATTGATGCATTTGAGTTACGGTGTTACAGGAGAATACT
>NW_006408632.1:4292448-4300265 GCF_000296735.1 Chrysochloris asiatica
ACAGGGTTTCCGAGGGTGTAAATCTTTACGGGAGTAGAAAGCCTCATCTTTTTCCCGCGGAGCGGCTGGTAGTTTCGAACCGCTGTCCTTAAGGTTCGCAGCCTGATTCGCAACCACTACGCTACCAGAGCTCCTTGTCCCTCCTGATAATATGCCCAAAATATGAGAGACTAAGTCTTACCATCTTGGCTTCTAAGGAGCATTCTGATTGTACATTTTTTAAAAAAACGTTCTGTTGTTAATTGAGTGAAGGTTCTCAATTTTGTTCTACTGATCTATGTATCTTTTGTTGTACCAGTACCAGGCTGTTTTGATCCCCTTGGCTCTGTAGTAATTTTTGAAATCAGGCAATGAGAGGCCTACTATTTTGCTTTTCTTCTTAAGTAGTGCTTTGTTTATCCAAAGTCTCTTTTCTCTCCATATAGAGTTCGTGATCATTATTTCAATCTCTTTAAAGAATAATGTTGGAATCTGGATTGGGATTGAATTATATTTATAGGTTGTTTTGAGTAGTATTGACATTTTCACAATGTTAGGTCTTCCTATCCATAAGCACGGAACATACTTCCATTTATTATTTCTTTTGGTTTCTTAGAGTAGTGTTTTATAGTTTTCTTTGTACAGGTCTTTTGTTTCTCTAGTTAGATTTATTCCTAAGTATTTCATCTTTTGGGTGGCTTCTGCAAATGGTATTGTTTTCCTACTTTCCTTTTCAGATCTGTCTTTATTAATATAGAAGAATTCAACCGATTTTTGTATATTGATCTTATACCTTGCCACTTTGCTGAGTCCTTCAGTGATTTCCAGTGATTTTTTTTTTTTTTTTTCCGCTGAGTCATGTGGATTTTCTATGTATAGGTTTATGTCACCTGCAACTAGGGAGAGCTTTAGTTCTTATTTGCTGATTTGGTGGCCTTTATAGCTCTGACTAATACTGGAGTGGCAATTAAGGACATTCCTGTTCTCAAAGGGAATGCTTTCAGTGTCTCTCCATTGTTAGTAATTTTGGCTGTTGTTGCTGTTGTTGTCAAGTGTCGAGGAGTCAGTTCTGACCCATAGCGACCCTGTAGAGGGTTTCCGAGAAGTGGCTGGTGAGCTTGAACCACCGACCTTGTGGTCCAAACTGACTTTGCAGTCTAGCTCATTAACCCACAGCGCCACCCCAGATTTGTATATATGCTCTTAATTATGCTGAGGAATTTCCCTTTAGTTTTTACTTTGCTGAGTGTTTTTAATCAAGAATGGATGTTGGATTTTGTGAAATGCCTTTTCTGCATCAATTGGTATAGTCATGTGGTTCTTTTTCCTTTTTATTTATATTCTGAATTATGTTCAAACCTTAATAGAATTGAAGAAAGAAATAGACAATTCCTTGTGTGACACTATGGGTTAATGTGCTGGACTGCAAAGTCTGTTTGAATTGCAAGGTCAGTGGTTCAAGCTCACCATTCGCTCCATGGAAACCCTACACAAGGTCACTATAAGTAAGAATTGACTCAACAGCACTTAACAACAACAATAATGATAGTGGGAGATTTCAATACACCACATCCGAAAAAAAGGACAGAACAACCAGAAACAAACTCAACAAAGACACAGAGGACCTAAACAACACAATCAACCAACTTGACCTCATAGATTTGTACAGAGCAGTCAACCCAATAACAGCATAATAAACATTATTTTCCAGTGAACATGGAACATTCTCCAGAATAGACTGTGTGTTAGATCACAAAGCAAGTCTTCATAAATTTTAAAACATCAAAATATTACAAAGCATCTTCTCAAATCACAATGCTATAAAATTAGAAATCAGCAGTAGGAAGGCAAATACATGGAAATTGAATAATAACCTGCTTAAAAGCTACTAAGTAGTAGAACAAACAAAAAATGAAATAAAAAAATTCCTGGAAACAAATGAAAATGAAAACACAACATACCAAAATCTTTGGGACACAGCAAAAGCAGTATTGAGAGAACAATTTATAAAAATAAATGCATACATCCACAAAGGAGAAAGAAAGAATGAAAGAAGAAAACAGAATGAAAATCAACACATTAACATATCTCCAACAATTAGAAAAAGAACAACATAGTAAACCAACAGTCACCAGGAGAAAAGAAATAACAAAGATTAGAGAAGAAATAAATGAGACAGAACATTTCAAACAAACATAATTTGAGTCCAAGTTTGCCAAAACTGTTGTTTTGACGTAGTGCAAATCAAACAGGAATGAGTACAGAGTTTTGTGAGGGGGAAGTGTATTGCCTTAAGAAGTGTATTGACCTAAATGGAGAATATGTCAAGAAAGAATAGTTTATTATTTTTATACTTTTGTCTAATAAAGGTTTCCATACTTTTATAACAATACATGTTTATTTACACTCATGTTTCTTCTTGACTCTCTGCAGTCACACAGTCAAAGAAAATTATCTAATAAAACATGTAAAAATCATTATATATATATATATCCTTTTGCCAAATTAAAGGAAGAATTCAGAAACTGTAAATTCTTCTTCCACATAGTGGACTTGTGCATTGTCTTCTCATCATAAATATGGAAATAAATTCATCACATTTAAGAATATGAAATCTCAGAAATGTGCTATGTGCTTCAGGAACTTTGAAGATTAAGATTTACTCATGATTGAGTGCATTCTTTGTAGGGAGAATATTGTATGTGTGTAATCTAGACAACAAAGGGAATATATAAAAATTATGCAACCTAAATAACCATTTTAGAGGAAGAAAGGGCAATACATATTTAATCAAAATGCAAATATGAAGTCAGGCAAGGTGCAATTTCAGCAATAATTTTAAACTATGCAGTTTACCTCAAGAATTTGCTTTTTAGCAATTCATTCTCCCATTATAAATAGCTCTGGAAGTGGTGTGGGAGGTTAAGAGTGGTTACAAAAAATAGATAAAATTAATTATTCATTTCAGAGGGGTGAGTTAATTTTTGCATTCCATCCCTCCAGATCATCTTCTTGCTTACATTTTGCTGTTTTACTCCCATAAGCATACAGCCTGACAATTTTCATGTTGTATGAGGTATTGTTTTATAATAAAATGTACATTTTACCTATTTTTTTCTGGTACAACAAGTGTAGAATCTGAATTACTTCTTTATTGAATCCTTTCCTTTTAAATGAAATGATCAATCTTGGTTTATCTCAGAATAGTAGTATGATCCAACACTCTTTTGTCAGTTTGCTATTCTGTGGTGGCTTGTTTATCGCTATGATGTTGGAAGCTGTGCTCACAGTATCAAACATCTCTTTCTTCATTTGGTTGGCTTTTGATCAAGTCAGCCCTAGTCATCCTCGCTAGGTCAAATGAGTACCAGCTGAATTCGCACATGCTTCCTTATACTTCAGACTAGCTTTCCCTGGCCTTCTTTCTCAGCCCTAGCTTTCCCATGGGCTACTCTGGTGCCAGTAGGTTCAGGAGTCCACATAAGTTCCTAAACTTCTGACCAGCCAACCCTTCCTCTTCTTTCACCTCGTTTCTTCATTATATGTTTACTTCTCTTTTATTGACTATGCAAAGATCTTTGACTGTGTGGATCATAAATTATGGATAACATTGTGAAGAATAGAAATTTCAGAACACTTAATTGAGTTTATCATGAACCTCATAGACTAAGAGGCATTTACTCAATTAGAACAAAGAATGCTGCATTGTATAAAATCAAGAAATGTGTACATCAGGATTGTATTCCTTCACCATATTTATTCAGTGTATACACTGAGAATATGTCTTAGTTATTTAGTGCTGCTAAAACAGAAATACCACAAGTGGGTGGTTTTAACAGGAATTTATTTTCTATAATTCAGGAGGCCATTATTTTTGTGTGTGGTTGAGTTGGTTCCAACTCATAGCAACTTTATAAAAATCTTCATAGGAGCAGAAAACCTCGAATTTCTGCCATGAAGCAGTTAGTGGGTTCAAACTGTTAATCATTGATTAGCAGTCCAGTTCTTATCCTTTTAGCACTCCAGTTTAAGAGGCTAAAAGTTCAAATTCAGAGTAACAGCTCTAGGGAAGACTTTCATTCTTTATGAGGTGTGGGGAAATTACTTGTCTCTTTTCAACATCTTTAGACTCAGAAGTCTTTGGATATCTCCATGTGTCTTGGAATCCGTCTTCCCCTGGATCCAGGAGCTTCATAGTACAGGGAACCCAGGCCCAAGGAACTCACTCCACTCCAGCCTCTGTTATCCTGGTTGCTGTAAGTTCCTCTTTCTCTGATCATTTCTCTCTCCTTTTATATCTCAAAAGAGATTGACTCAAGATACAACTTAATCCTTAAGATTGCACATGACCTCATTAACATTATAGAAGTGTGATCTACATCCATAGAATTATTACAAATTTGGTTTGAACTGCAAGGTTGGCGGTTCAAATCCACCAGCTGCTCCTTGGAGATTCTAAACAGTCTCTATGAGTCAGAATTGACTCAACAGCACTAAACAACAATTCAATCCATGGATTATAAAATGATTCAATCTATGGAATGCACAAAGTATAAATCTAGGAAAATTGAAAGTTTTGTAAAATGAAATGAAATACATAAAGATCAATATCCTAGGCATTAGTGATTTGAAATAGACTGTTGTATTGTTGAGTACCGTGGAGTTGGTTCCCACTTATAGTGACCCTGCACAGGGTTTCCGAGGCTGTAAATCATTATGAGAGCAGAAAGCCCCATCTTTCTCCTGTGGAACAGCTGGTAGTTTTGAACTGCCAACCTTTAAGTTAGCAGCTCGATTTGTAATGACTACACTACCAGAGCTTCTCTGAAATAGACTAGAACTGGCCATATCCAATATGATAGTCATATGTTTTACAGGAATGACAATGGTGACTCATTCATTGACAAAAAGAATATTTCAAGATCTATCTTGAAGTGCAATGCTGTCTGTGATAGGATAATATCTATGTGTCTACAAGAAAGACCAGTTAATGCTACTATTATTCAAATTTACACAACAACTACTACAGTCAGTGATGCTGAAACTCAAGAATTTTACTACTGCTTCAATCTAAAATTAATCAAGTGTGCAATCTGTACATAATGGTAATTAAATAAGGTTGAAAACAAAGGGAAGGATCAGTAGTTGGAAAGCATGGTCTTGGTGATAGAAATGATGCTGGAGATACATGATAGAATTTTTACAAGACAAATGACTTATTCATTGAAAATAACGTTTTTAAACAACATAAAAGTGATTCTACACATGGACCTTAAAAGATGGAATACACAGGAATCCAAGTGACTATACAATTGCTGTTGTTAAGTGTTTTCGAGTTGGTTTTGACTCATAGTGACCCTATATAAGGTTTCCTATCATATTCTATCTATATTTCAATAGGTAGCATATGATTAAGAACTGATGATACTGAAGGAAGAAGTCCATGCTGCATTCAAGGCATTGGTGAGAAACAAGGATCCAGGAATTCTCAGAATACAAATTGAAATCTCCCAAGAAAGTGATGTAGCACTGGAGGTGCACTCTCACCTATAACAAGAAATTTGGAAGAGAGCAGCCTGACCAATTAATTGGAAGAAATCCGTGTTTGTGCATATCTGTGGGAAGAGAAGATGGAGAAGCTCAATACTATCAGCTAAAACAAACCAGGAGCCAACTGCAGAACAGACAGACCATCAATTAGTTAAGGCTGAAGCAGAAGAAAATTAAAACAAAGCCACAAGAGACAAAAATATGACCTTTAGTGGTCCCACCTGAGTTTAGAGAACAACTCAAGAAGAGAGTTGATGCATTCAACACAAATGACAGTAGACCATAAGAATTATGGAATGACATCAAAAACATTATACATAAAGAAAGCAAACATCATTTAAAAGACAGGAAGGAAAGAAAAGACCAGAAGGGATGTCAGAAGAGACTACGACACTTGATCTTGCATATAAAGAAGCTAAAGTGACTGGAGGAGCTAAACAGAAAATCCCAAAAGACAGCAAGTTACAAAGTAAGTTATTATGAAGAAATGTGTGAAGACCTGCAGTCAGAAACCAAAATAGAAGAACGTACACACTGGTCTTATACAAGCTAAAATAACTGAAGAAAAAATTAAGTCTAAGGATGCAAAAATGAAAGACTCTATATGCTAAGTGGACTTCTGGTTTGGCACTATAGATCAGCAGTGAACTGCAAGCCACAAGGCTGGCATTTCAAACTTAAGCAGCATTTCAAATCAGCTGCTCTCCTCAGAAACCCTATAAAGGTTCTTTATGAATTGGAACCCACTCGACAGCTCTTAACAACAGCAGTGTAGGCAAACCATTGAAAGACAGAGAAAACATCCAAAGAAGATAGAAGGAATACATAATTATTCTACCAGAAATACTTGGCTGATGTTCATTCATTTCTAGGAATAGCATGTGATTAAGAACCAATGAAGTTAAAGAAAAAAGTTCAGGTTTCATCAAAGACATTAGCGAAAAACTAGGCTCCAGGACTTGATGGAATGAAAATTGAAATGATTTACAAAACTGATGTAGCAATGAAGGCACTCACTCAGTAGTCTGTGCCAAGAAATTGGAAGACAGATACCTGGTCAACTGATTGGAAGAGATCCATATTTACACCATTTCCAAAGAAAGGTGAGCCAAGAAAATGAGGAAATCAACAAATAATATATAGCATGCAAGTAAAATTTTGCTGAAAATAATTTTAAAACGGTTGCAGTAGTAACACATGAACAGGGAGGTGACTGAAAGTCAAGTTAAATTCAAAAGAGGACATGGCACAAAGAATATCACTGCTGATGTCAGATGGATCTTGGCTGAAAGCAGAGATTACAAAAATGATTTTTGCTACCACTTTATTGAGTCTGCAAAGGCATTCAACTGTGTGGATCATGAAAAACTATGTATAGTATTGTAAAGAAAGGGAATTCTAAAATATTTAGTAGTGTTCATGAGGAACTTATACATAGACAAAGAGGCAGTTGTTAAAAAAGAACAATGAAATATTAAATGGTTTCAAATCAGGAAAGGTGTATGTCCTGATTGAATACTTTCATCATATTTATTCAATCGGTATTATGAGCAAGTAATCTGAGAAGCTACCTCTCCTCTGTCAGTTTGTCATACTGTGGTGGCTTGTGAGTTGTTGTGATTCTGAAAGCTATGCCACCAGTACTTTAAATACCAGCAAGGTCACTCATGGCGGACAGGTTTCAGATGAGCTTCCAGACTAAGACAGACTAGGAAGAAGGAGTGATGGACTACTTCTGAACATTTAGTCACTGAAAACCTTATGAATAGCAGAGAAACATTGTCAGCTATAGTGCCATAAAATGAGCCCCTCAGGTTGGAAGGCACTCAAAATGTAACTGGGGAAGAGCTGTCTCCTCAAAATAGACTTGACAGTGATAATGCAAATGGAATAAAGCCATGGGAGAAAAGCCCACTGGACCTTCATTTGCTGATGGGGCACAGCTCAAAATGAAGAGAAACAGCTGTAAACATTCAATGAAAATCAGAATATGGAATGTACAAAGTATGATTCTAGGAATATTGGAAGTTCTCAAAAATGAAATGAAACACATAAACATCAACATCTTACGCATTAGTGAGCTGAAATGGACTGGTATTGGCCATTTTGAATGTGATGACCACATGGTTTACTTTGCCAGAAATGACAAATTAAAGAGGAATGGTGTTGCTTTCATTGTCAAAAAGAACATATCCAAATCAGTCATGAGGTGCAACGCTATCTGTGATAGGATAATATCCATGCACCTACAAGAAAACCCAGTTAATATCACTATTATTCAAATTTAC
>NW_006408632.1:4302579-4310730 GCF_000296735.1 Chrysochloris asiatica
GTCAGAGAAAAAGAGGAAGACCCCCAATGAGATGGATTGGCCAAGTGGCAGCATCAATGGGACTCAAGCGTAGCAACAGTAGTGTGGTTGCCCCAGGATCAGGCAGTGTTTCGTTCTGCTGTGCATAAGATTGCTATGAGTTGTACCGACTGGATGGCACCTAACAACAACAACAACAATCTGAGAAGCTGGATCATCTGAAGAAGACATGGCATCAAAATCGGAGGAAGTCTCATTAGCAACCTGTGACACAACTTTGCTTACTGGAATTGGAGAGGACTGATGAACATTAAAGACTACAGTCTTCAGTATGGGTTGCACCTCAATGCAGAGAAAATGAAAATCCTTGTAACTAAAATGATTTTAAACAGAGTAAGAATAAAAATGATCAAAGATGTCCTTTTGCTTGCATCCACTATCAATGTTGATGAAAGCAGCAGTCAAGAAATCAAATGACATATTGCATTGGCAAATCTACTGCAAAAGACTTTTTTAAATGTTAAAGTAAAAAGATTAAGGTGTGCCAGACCCAGGTTATGGTATTTTCAATGGCCTCATGTGCTTACGAAAATTAGGCAACGGATAAGGAAGAGTGTAGAAGAACTGACGCATTTGAATTATTGTGTTGGTGAAGAATATTGAAAATGCCATGGACTGCCAGAAGAACGAACAAATCTGTTTTGGAAGAAGTAGCTAGAATGCTCCTTATTAGTGAGGATGGTGAGAGTTTGTATTTCATATTTAGGATAGGTAAGTAGGGACCAGTCCCTATAGAAGGATATCATGCATGGTAAAGTGGAGGATGAGTGAAAAGATACCCAATGAGATATATTAATACAGTGGCAGCAACAATGGACTTAAACATGACAATTTAGAGAATGGTGAAAGATGAGGTAGTATTTAGCTCTGTTATACATAGGATCGCTATGAGTTAGAATTGACACAACGGTATCTAACTGTCATGAAGACAATAACTACTCGGATTCCAAATACAATGCATTGAGGGACCTGGGGGAGGCCACCACCACCGAATAGCACTGAACCACAATCAAGGTTCACAAAGAGTATTTATTGAGGCAAGTAAACAAGAGAAGGGGAGAATATGCAAAAGTGAAAGAACATTCTTTCTGGGTGGGAGCAGAGCTAAAGGATCATGCTGACCTTGCAAGAAGTTGCTTTTGTGCTTTCTGGAAGACTGAACTGCTGATCTTTCAGTATGGCCTTTCAGTATGGATGCCAGTTAAGCCTTCTGGTTCTTATCAGAGGGCTGCCCAAATGGCTTTAGCCTTGGGGGCTCTAGTTTATGGCCTAATTCCTGAGTCCCTACATCTCCTCCCTTTTTAGTTTCTTGAAGGTTTAGCACTGGGGAAGTTATTCAGGGATAACGGGATAGGATAAGAGCAGGGGTGAAGGTGGGCCCAGCGGTAAATGCAGGGCGAGCACGGCCTTGGAATGCATCATTTTTCGGAGCAGTCAGCAGACAGTATTCAAGGCTGTAAGAAAACAAAGTAACAGAATTACTACAAAGGCAGAAAAAAAAATCCACATTGAGAGGTTGAGTCCAGAAAACCATTTTTTTGGGTTGAGCCATTGAGCTAAGTCATTGAGGTGATTCAAAGTTACCTTTTTGCGCCCCTAGTTTTAGTTGTTTTTGTAGTCTCTCTTGTAAATCATGAATATCTTTTCCATTAGGAGAATGAAATGTACCATGAAGCTGGTGTTGATCATCATCCTACAACTCAGTAGAGTTAAAAAATACAGGACGGACACACATAGTCTTAAAGTCAGTGTCACAAGTAAGTCTCTGATGATCCCATAGGGCTTACTATCTTTCTCCAATCCATAGGACAGCAGCCTCCAAAGCATCTAATTGTTGCAAAATTTTTGGTCAATTTGTGTTAGGGATTGGAACTCAGATGTAACATTTTGTAAATATTGATTAATGTGTTGCAGCAGTTTGGATGGATTAGGAGAGAGCAACCGCCGCAGTAAAAGAGGTAGCAGCCAACACAGTGGCAACAATGACAGATGTAATTTGGATTCCTAGGAATTGTTTACCGCCTGCTTTTTCTAGACCTTGGGTCACCTGCTCCAGGGCTGACTCGCTTAACCAGGGTTGAGTCAGATTGACTGGGATCCAAGCCTGAACTCTTTGTTGGATAACAAAAATATGGGTTATATTAAGAACAGTAATGTTGAGGTGAGAAATGCAAGGAGTAATCCAAGTATTGTTGAAATGAAAGGTACTATTGTAATGCATTCACGCCTGATTAGCAACAGAAGAAACATTTGCAAAGGTTAAATTCAGAGCACCTGAGGAAATATGGAATCTATACGTTGAGAAGTACAAATCATAACATAACCACTATATGATTGGTAATCCAACATGGGTGACTAGTATTAAATTGCTCGTGCCAGAAAGTATGGGGCAAGAAAGGTAGGGTGCACACCAAATATTTGTCTTAAGAGGAGACTAAACAGGTCCCTTCGCACTAGAGGGTGCCTGCAAGGCCAGGGTTCCCTAAGGGAGTTCCATTAACTTACTGGTAAGGCATACTCCAATTCCAATGGGTGTGATTCTCTAAGACTAGGAGGCCTTGTAGTCCCCAATTTCCTACAGATAAATTTGCAATGAGAGGGAACACTGAAAAGTTACTGGATAAACAGTCCAACTAAGGTCCAAAGCATCTTTTAAAATTAGCTAGGGGTGTCGGCAAAGAGGGACATGGGGCTGTGACTGTCCTTGCCCTAATTGCGGGGTTCCAGCTACACCTACTGTATGGTAGCGTGCAGTGTCCATACAATGGAGTTATTATGATAGATATAATTCACACCATTGGGGAGAAAATGGGATGAAGTATCGGGAAGAGCCATTAACTGTTCATAAGGCACTGGGGGCAATTCTTTGCATAAGAAGAACCAGTCTTGGGGCAGTTTATATCACCCATGATGACACGCAGCTTGGCCTCAAGTGGGACAGCAATCCTCTAAGGTGTAGGAAGGAGGGAGCCATGAAGCTCCTGTAATTCCAATGTCATTAGAGGACAAAGGTGGTTCACAATCTCCTTGGGCGATTACATCAAAGACAGGTGTGTTTAAAACATGGGTCCATTAGGTGTGAAGGGGAGCAGCACTTACTGGTGATAGTGTTAAAAGAAAGAACAACATAATTACCTCCTCCATGGGTGACTCAACACTCAGGCAGGATATCATTGATAAGAATAAATTCTCAGGGGTTACAGGAGTACTGGTGTTGTGTAGCACCATTTCTGCCTGTTCTGTTAGAAGCTTCAGATCTTCCCAGGTGACATCTGGTGCCTGTTGATTAGATGGGAGTGGCTCATTCCTGCTCTGCATCTGAGCTATTCCCGGTGAAGGCAGAGTCACTGCCAACTGTTGAATCTCCGGGAGCGGGAGCAGGTTCACGGTTGGTTGGTGCCATCTCATGGTAAGGCTTGACAAATCGAGCAGGAGCTACACCTGTCCTGTGGAAGATGAAACCGCAGCATAGCCTTACCCCCAAGGTTTCTGTTTGATCGGGATGGTATAAAGAAGGAGTAATACCAAATTATCCCCAAGGGCACACACACAATGCAGGTGCCCTTGGGGATAACTTTATATTCTAGGCTAGTAACCATTATTTTAATCTGCCCCCCGCCCCCCTCATAATCTGAGTCAACAAGACCAGGAAGGATTTGAATTCCTTGCGTGGTATAACTAGAGCACTAGAGCGTGGTTAATAATGAGTCCTGCATCCTCAGTCGGGAGGGGCCCCTAAATGGGGGTTTCCACAATTTTCACAGCCCCTGCCTCATTTAAGGTGACCTCCTCAGAGATAGGAAGATCTAACCCTACATTGCCCTTTGTGGCAGCCTGCAGGTCTACCTCTGGTCTGCGGAGGGAGCGCTGGGAAGTGCCTTCGGATTCACATTCCATGCCTGATTCCCTTAACTCCCCCTTGGGTTTGCGTGGCACGGGAGTTGGCGCACCTCTTTCCGTTTCCCGACAACGTCTTTCTTTCTGCATTAAACTTTCAGCAACATTGGCTAGCCTAATTAATGGAAGCCCTTTTGATAGCGATGGCATTCCCCCCCCCCCCCTTGGGCTTGACCTTAGTATTTTTAGCCGCCCTGCAATCCTTTTGTAAACGACCCTTCTTCCCACAATTGTAGCAGGTCTGAGGCTGCAGGGCAGCCGCCAGCACCTGCTTTGGTGAATTTCAGTACCAGTATTAAGAATCCGGCTGTGAACTTCAAGGTCAGCAGTTCGAAACTTAAGGCGTGCCATAAGCTCTGGACCCTGGGATCATGTCTTTGCTAACAAGAACTTATTTGGTCAATTTTCCATGGCAATCTGTTGGGCGATATTATGAAACTCTTGTAGCCATATACTATATTGGGCCGAAGTTAAAACAGTTTTAATAAGAGTTTTCCAGTCCCAGGGAGTCATTTCATACCCTTTCCCAGTAGCTTCAACAATCCCTTTAAAAAAAAATTCCTTAAATACTTGAAAAGACCGATTCTCAGGCCACGGTGGCTGGCCCTCCCTCCTGATGACTGGAAAAGCCGTTATGAGCTCTCCTTCCTTCTCCATACCTCCGCTTAAGTATTTTTCTATCATGTTCTCATATGAGGGAGGCGGAGGAGGTGGCAGCTCTGGTATGGACTCAGGTGGCTTGGCAGGAAGCTAGTGATTCATCTGGGGAAGCTACAGGCTTGCTTCGTCCTTGGAGAGCTAGCCGACAATGATTCCAAGTTGTTAAATGTTGCACAGTGATGGCCCCAGGGAATTACAGAGCCAGCGTTCTATGCGTTCCCAATAGTCTAAATCAAGACTTCCCTCTTTAAGGGGCATTGGCCATGAATTACTTTTAGAAGATGGGTTTACTGTTTATCAGAAGCTTTGCAGCCTGCCGCTTGCAAGAAGCCATGCAGTTGGAGCTTTTGGTTGCGCTGCTCAGAAAAAAAGGGAATTTCTCAGGTTGCTAGGGAGAGCTATTGGGGAAAGTAATGGAGAAAGCAAGAAAATTCCCTGGTCTGTTCCTATAAAAGACCTCACGGCGGATGTAGCCCCGTGTCCCTTACCCAGATGAGCAGACGTCCTTCTCCTTTTCTAGCCTTAGGGAGGTCGAAGACAGCTTTACTCTGGGCACCACTTGTCGCGGAGAAAGTACCTACTCGTATTCCAAATACAATGCACTGAGGGACTTAGGGGAGGCCACTACAGAGCAGCACCTCTAGGTAAGAGCTATAGCAGTGACCACAACCAAGGTTCACACGGAGGAGGTATATTTATTGAGGCAAGTAAACAAGAGAAGGGGAGAGTATGCAAAAGTGAAAGAACATTCTTTCATGCTGACCTCACAAGAAGTTGTTATTGTGCTTTCTGGAAGACTGAACTGCTGATCTTATCAAGGCCTTGTCCACTGTTTCCAACACATACTGTTTCAATATGGATGCCAGTTAAGCCTTCTGGTTCCTATCAGAGGCTACCCAAATGGCTTTTAGCTGGGGGCTCTGGTTTATGCCTAATTCCTGAGTGTCTACACCTAACAACACATTACAGCAAATCACTGAGAATCCTTACCCAGTCACATTGACAGAGACACCTACCTCATGCTGCCATTAAGTCTCAGACCAAAAGACACTCAGCTCTTTCACATTGTGGGCTAGTTTCTTCCTCTTGGATTCTGCTGCCACTGTTTCCAACTGTCTGCTCTGTATCAGGAGTTGTAACTCTTCTCTTTTCTTTCTGAGTACTCATCACGATTTCCTTTGAGTCAGTAATTCCACCAATAGTCTCTTGAAGGCGATTTAGACTTTTACTATTGGGCAACTTAATTACACAGTTTCAAAACTGCTGATACATTTTAGGTATTTGTTAGAGCAGCACCCCCACTCTTCTGATATTGGAATTTTTCTTAGTTATCTAGTGCTGGTATAACAAATCTAGCATCGTGGATGGCTTTTAAAAAACAGAAGTTTATTTTTGTTTGGGAAATTGGAAGTTCATTTTGGGCCACCAGCTCTTAGAGAAGATTCTCTCTCTCTGTTGGCTCTAGGGGGAGATCCTTGTTTCCTTTCAATATCCGTGCACCCAGCGTATCTTGGAGATCTCCATGTGTCTTGGCATCAATCTTCCTCTGAGTAGAAGAGGTTCTCTGTGATGGGTCCAAATAATGTGCTACGCTCCCAGCTCTTCTTTCTTGGTGATGATTGGTCCTTCCTTCTCTGTGTCCTTCCCTATCCTTTTATCTCTTGTAAAATAAAACGTAATGCAGGCCACATCCCAGGGAATAGGTTCTTACATTGGATCAGGGCCAGCATCTGAGTAAAGGTGTTTCATCTCACCTTAATCCCCTTAGAAGTGATTGGCTGATCAGATCAGAACAGATCATGGGGGATGATTACATCAAGACATAACTGCCTAACAACTGAAAAACCTAAACTAGTCAACTTGGCACATTTTTGGGAGGGGCACAATTCAACCTATGACAGTCCTCAGTGACATGGATAGGCACAATAGCTGCAAAAATGGATTCAAACAGCAATGATTGTGAGAATGATATTTATCCTGGCAGTGTTTCATTCTGCTGTATACAGGGCCATTGTGTGTTGGAACTGACTTTATGGCACCTGACAACTACAGTGGGATGATGGGAAAGATTCTAAGTTGTATTACATTGTTGTTATTATGTGTCTTAGAGTCAGTTCCAAGTTATATCCACTCTGTACACGGTTTCCAAAGATCAGCTGGTGGGTTTGAACTTCCAATCATGTGGTTAGCAGTCCAGTGCTTATCCTATAGCAACACATAAGGACTCCAAGTCATGTTACTGTTGTTGTTGTTAAGTGCTGTTGAGTCAGTTCCGATCCATAGCAACCCTGTATAGGGTTTCTGAGGAGCAGCTGGTGAGTTTGAACTGCTGACCTTGTAGTTCAAACCGACTTTGCAGTCCAGAGCTTTAACCCATAGCACCACACCAGGACTCCTAAGTTGTATTATTTTTGTTGTTGTTAAGTACCGTGGGCTCAGTTCCGACTCATGGTGACCCTACATAGGGTTTTCGAGACTGTAAATCTTTATGGGAGCAGAAAGCCTCATCTTTCTCCCATGGAACGGCTGGTAGTTTCAAACTGCCAACCTTGAGGTTAGCAGCCTGATTCAGAACCACAGGAAATAGTAAAATAATCAAACTGGTACAATGTGATTGAATTTTGTTTGTGTTTTTTATTGTTGTGATTGCTGTTTAATGCAATTCAACTTTTAAGTTGGTACTAAAGGAACTAGATGCAGGCTAAATGTTCACATTTAGAGTTTTATGCCTAAATATATAAAATATCTGATTCTATGTTATTGTTGTTGTTAAGTGCCATTGAGTCAGTTTTAACCCAAAGTGACCCTGTATAGGGTTTCTGACTTGTGACTTACAAGTTTGAACCCAAGACCTTGTGATTCAAACTAACTTTGAAGTCCAGGCCATTAAACCACAGTGCCACACCAGGACTCCTAGGATTCTACAGAAAATGCTAAATAACTCTTCAACAAATTGAAAACCTGAAATTTAAACATTTTTATTTCAGTGAATAGAACACCTGAATCTTAAATTGGTATTTTTTTGCATATCCTCATACTCTTAACCTGACACATAAATGTAAAATAGAACTGCATTATGTCGAAGTTTAGACTTCTTACTTGGCTCCCACACTCATTGCTTTCCAGGTTAGTACCATCGTCTCATCACCTTACATAATCTTGCGCTCTATTGTTCTCTATCTTATTCCCGCTCTCTGCCATCCTCCCCATTTTTTAAAACTTATTGTGAATTGACTGAAGTTCATCAGTCTTACACTCAACAAATCATATATATACTTCATTACAATGTTGCAATCCCTCCCATGAACCATCAGTTAACAGTATTTACCTCCATTTCCTTTAATTCTTGAACTTCTCCCTGTATCTCATGCTACCATCATCTTTCCTCTGCAAACTCATCACTCATGTTAACATGTTTCTTATTGTTAAGTGCTATCGAGTTGGTTCTGACCCAAAGCAACCCTGTAAAGGGTTTCCAAAGAGCAGCTGATGAGCTTGAACCACTAACTTTGCAGTTCAAATGGCTTTGTAGTCTGGCTCATTAACCCACAGCGC
>NW_006408632.1:4311310-4312488 GCF_000296735.1 Chrysochloris asiatica
TTTGCTTACATGGCGTCTTTGTCTTGCCATATAAAGTTAGTGATTAGGTTTTCTATCTTTTTAAAGAATGATGTTGGATTCAGGATTGGGCTTGAATTACATATATGTATGCTCTGGTAACATAGTGGTTACGAATTGGGCTGCGAACCTTAAGGCCAGCAGTTCGAAACTACCAGCGGTTCCACGGAGAAAGATGAGGCATTTTGCTCCTATAAAGATTTACAGCCTTGGAAACCCTGTGCACGGTCACTATGAGTAAGAACCGACTCCACAGTACTTATCAAAAACATATATATATATTTACACACACACACATATAAATATATATTGCTTTGAGTAATATTGATGTTTTTACGATGTTAACTTATCCTGTCCATGGACATGGTATATTCCTCCATTTCTGCTGGTCTCTTTTGCTTTCTTATAGTAGTGTTTTATAGTTTTCTTTTGTTTCTCTGGTTAGATTTATTCCTAAAATATTTCATCTTTAGGATTGCTATGACAAATGCTATTGTTTTCCTGATTTCCTTTTCAGGACTCTCTTTATTAGTATAATGGAAGCCAACTGAATTTTGTATGTTAATATTGTAACCTGCCACTTCTACTGATGAATTTCAACAATTTTCTTCCTGTATCTTGGGATTTTCTAAGTGTAACATCATATGGTCAACAAACGGAAGGAATTTTACTTCTTCACTGCCAGTGTATATGCCTTTAATTTTCCTTTCTTCCTTACAACTCTGGCCAAGAATTCCATCACAATATTGAATAAGAGTGGTGATAAAGGGCATCCTTGTCAGGTTCATGTTCCCAAGGGCAATGGTTTCATTTTCTCACCATTTAGAGTGACACTGGCAGTAGTTTGTGATGTATATATGCCCTTAACTTTGTTGCAGAATTTCCCATCTCTTCCTATGTTTTTATAAAGAATGAGTGTTGGATTTTTTTAAATGCCTCCTCTGCATCAATTGATAATGACCATATGATTTTTTTTTCCCTTTGTTTTATGTGGTGGATTGCTATTTAATATTGAACTATCCTTGAGTACCTTGTAAGAATCCTATGGTCATGTATTATTATTATTATTATTACATATATTATTGGATTCTGTTGGCTAGGATGTTGTGAATTTTTGCAACTATGCTCATGAGAGATATTTGTTTATGATTTCCTTTGTT
>NW_006408632.1:4319723-4322664 GCF_000296735.1 Chrysochloris asiatica
GGTAGTGAGGTTGGCCCAGGATCGGACATTGTTTCGTTCTGCTGTGCTTGGGGTTGCTATGAGTCGGTTCCAACTCGATGGCACCTGACAACAACAACAGTGTCTAGGATATCAATTTTTATGTGTTCCATTTATTTTGACAACCTCCAATTTTCCTAGATTCCTACTTCATACATTC
This sequence comes from Chrysochloris asiatica, assembly GCF_000296735.1. Taxonomy (NCBI): domain Eukaryota; kingdom Metazoa; phylum Chordata; class Mammalia; order Afrosoricida; family Chrysochloridae; genus Chrysochloris; species Chrysochloris asiatica. The sequence goes on from NW_006408632.1 coordinate 4,319,902, forward strand.
CATTTTTTGATTATTAATGGATGGTTAAAACTGTTTTTTCCTCATTTTTAGTCATGCCCCATCAGCAAATTAAGGTCATGAAAGTTTTACTCCATTCCTATCATTATGGTCAACTCTACTTTAAGGAGGTTGCTATTTCCTAGTCATTCTTGAGTGCCTTCTAATCTGAGGGGCTCATATTCCAGCACTATATCTGATAATATTCTGGTGCTCATCTTCATGTTTCCATAGTCAATATTCTAGTGCTGACAGAGTTCCACTGCTATTCATAAGGTTTTCAGTGACTAAATATTTAGAAGTTGCCCAGCTCTCCTTCTTCATAGTCTGTATCGCAGTGGAAGCTTAGCTGAAACCTGCCTACCATGGGTGACCCTGCTGGTATTTAACATACCACTGGCATAGCTCCCAAAATCACAGCAACATGCAAGTCACCACAGTATGACAAACTGATAGAGGAGTAATGGCTAGTAAGGTGGGGGGCATACTTAATCCTCATTGTTGTTAAAAATTTAATAAAACAGAAAATTGGAACAGGAAAATTGAGCTATAGAAGAGAGAACTAAGAGAACATATAAAAGAAACAAAGAAAAAAACTCCCTAATAATCAAGGGGAGGGAAGATGAAAAGAAAGAGAGAGTAGAGTAGCAACAAAAAAAAAAAAAAATCAAAATGGTATTTAAAAAAAAGAGGGGGGGAATCAGAACTAGAACAGAAGTAAAGCAAAAGCAGAGATAGCAAGGAGAAAATTCAAGGCCATGGAAGGAGAAGAAGAAGAAGGAAAAGAAAGAATAAACAAACAAGAACAATGAAACAACAAAAGGGTCCCAAAAAAACTCCCCCAAAATAGCAGTGCATATGTTGGATCTGGAGAGAAGAAAATTCTGGTGTCCTGCCAGCCAAGGGACTCATAATGTGGGTATCAAAGGGATGTGACAGTGGAGTTCTTGATCCTATATGGAGTTCCTATTTGTCTTGGTGATATCTTTGCTCAGGCCACTTATTCCAAAAGTAATTAATGAAGCCCCTTGACAGAATGGTTTCAATGTCTGTTATGTCCATAGGACAGCTGGTGGCAGGGTCATTAAGTAAATGTTGGTCTGGCCGGGTTGGCAGTTTCTGTATGTTTGGAGCCGAGTCTACCTGAATTCAGACGCCAAAGCAGAGCAGCTGCCCATCCCCCTCATAGCAGAGGGCAGTGTCTGGGCTGGGGATGGACTATAGAGGGAGTTGGCCACACCTCTGGTCACCAGGAGAGCATAGGGAAAAAGAAGGAATAACACCGTTGCCATTGCCTTTGTGAATCTGCTCTGCCAGGCCATATTTTGTTGGTAAATCTGGGCACAAAATTTCAAGATAATTGCCTCACTTATGGCTGTCCCTATTCACCTTTTTCTCCTAGCAAGCACTCAATCCACTTCTCTAACATTTCCTCTGAAATTCAGATTCCAAGATTTTCATCTGTGTCTGTTTCATTTGGTCTCTTGTATCTTTGTTATAGAGAGTCCATGTAGTGTTTCTGTTTAGTTTACTCTCTTTCCAGAAGTCTCTGTACCCCTTTCTATATATCCTATTTTAACTTGAACATAGGTGTCAATACACACTTATTGAAATATATTATTATTATTTGTTGTTGATTAAATGCCACCAAGTCAATTCTGACTCACGGTGACCCTGAATAGTGTTTCCAAGAGGCAGCTGGTGGGTTTGAACTGCTAAGCTTTTAGGTGGGAGTCCAGTGCTTATTCTACAGTGCTAAAACAGAATTTAATTTTGAATTACCTTAGGGGGAAATTTTAAGTCTAAAATGTAACAGCCTTCAAATGAATTATTTCCAATGGTAAAGATTGTGTTTAAGGGTACATTTTGTTAGCAACCACTTAATAGAAAATGATTAAATAATATTTTTATATTTTTATGCATTAACAGGAGACCTGGTGTTGTGCTGTAGAATAAGCACTTGAATGCAGACCATGTTAATGGTTTAAGCCCACCAGTCACTCCTCAGAAACCCTATATAGGACAAACTCCTTGGCATTTATCAACAACATTCATTAATAATTCAAAAAGAAATATTGGTAAATTTTAATAAGATTTGGATTTTTTATTGCACTGAGATGTTAAGGAATTGTGCATGCAAAAAATTGTTAATTAACAAATATATAATATTTGATTAAATATCTTGGCTTAATGGTAATACAGCCACAAATTTTTGTGACATTTTCTGAAATTGAATCATTTTAAGATATTTAAGTGTGCAAGAAGGTAAAATTTCTATTAGGATTAATTCACATCATGTAAGCATAAAGGAAAAATATGATTTTGAATCAAGAGCTCTAGTAGATAGCTAAGCTCTGAATGAGGCTCTTTAAGACTTAGATTACTGCATTTGTTTAGACTTTATTTTGTGTAGATAAAATAAATTTCCATAAAATATGCATATGAAATAGAGCTCTATGAATCACTAAGTACAAAAAAATTAAATAATGTTTTGTTAACATTGAAAAATATGTTGTTAGCTTTTTCTTATTAGCATCAGAAACTCATCATTGTAAGGACAGAATTCATGCAAAAATACCTAGAATTTAAAATTATTAATTTTGTTCATGCTTTTAATCTATTTTTCCCAACTATCTTATCTTTTTCCATTTTAATAAACTATTTTAAAATATTTTTAAAGCCATTAGGTAAACTTTGTATTCTTTTATTTTGTATAATGGTTATTTGCATCTCTGCTTTCATATTTATTTTCTTCTGCTTCTCTTT
>NW_006408632.1:4322983-4324355 GCF_000296735.1 Chrysochloris asiatica
GACTCAGTGGTACTTAACAACAACATAACTATGTTACAGTCCCTCTTCTAATCTTAGGTATTATATTTTTGGTTTTTGTTGTGACTGCCTGTATATTTTTCTCCTTTTATTACTTTCTTTTGATCTTAGTTCTATTTGAGTTTTGGTTTTATTTTCCTGTGCAAGTGTTTGCTTTCCCTTTTTGCCCCACATAAGAGGAGACGCAATTTGTGCCCACAGAGCCCAAACACACTGTATCCTCTGCAGCTCCATCCACTAAACAAGAAGCAATGCCAGTTCCTATTCAAACCCACCAGATGCTTCTTGGAAACCCTATACAGGTTCACTATAAATCAGAAGTGACTTGACAGTACATAACAACAACAACATTCCAACGGGTCAGTAGCCAATGCCATTCAAACCACCCTAAACTGAACTGCATGAACAGCAAATGGAGAACTGGGAACATGCTCCCATTCTCTAATTATACCCATTAGGAGGCAACTGGTGAGAACCTAAGAATACAGCAAAATACAAATATCAATTAAATGACAACACGATTCCTTTAAGACAACAGATAATTTCAGTTCATATGAAGAAACAACCTCAAACAACTGTCCAAGATGCAGAGCCAGAAAATGTTTCTGAGGAAGAAAAGTAATGGAACTATCTGAGAAATAATTCAAAAGGGTGGTATTCAGGTACTTTTAATGCACTGAGAGAAAGATCAGGAAAGCAGGTGAACACAGGATAAGAGTTTAGAAGAAATCAGGAAAACACAGACAAAAAAAGAACAGACAGAATAAATTAAATTTTGAAATAATACAAAACCTATTAAAAGAAATATACATGATTAATTTTAATATTTCAGAAATGGATTACATTAAAAGGTCAAAGGAGTAGATTTGAATCAATGAAAGCCCAAATTAAAGAGCTTGAAGATAAATCTCTCAATTCTGATAAACTATAGGGACAAATAGAGAAAACAAAGGGAATAAAATCTGAAGAAAGTCTAAGATTTATGTGGGACACCATGAAGAGGAAGGGCTTATAGTGACTGGAATTCTGTAACAGGAAAAGACAAAACCATAGAGAAAATTGTTGAAGAGCTGCTGGAAAAAAATTCTCTAACATCATGAAAGATGAAAAGATACACATTTAAGTAAAAAGGTGAAAGAACACCGAACAGGACAGACTCCAAAAGAAAATACCCCAGACATATCATAAACAAACTTGCCAAAACCAAAGACAAGGAAAGACTCCTGAGATTAGCTTGGTAAAAATTAAAGATGCCTATAAAAAGGAGCTCTGGTAGCGTAGTGGTTACGAATCGGGCTGCGAACCTTAAGGTCAGCAGTTCGAAACTACCAGCCGCTCCGCGGGAGAAAGATGA
>NW_006408632.1:4331720-4336383 GCF_000296735.1 Chrysochloris asiatica
AGCTCCTTGATAGATAGATATACAGCTATGCATATTTTTCCTCCTAATGAACTTGTAGGGTTTTTGAGGACATGGCAATGAGTCGAAGATTTGAGGTTTCATCAGGAATTCTGTTTATTTACCTTTAGATAATAAATTCATTAACATGATACCCATTTCCTTATTCTTAGCTACTTTTCTGAAGCCCCTTGGTGATGTAAATGGTAAAGTGCTAGAATGCTAACTGAGAGGTTGGTTGTTCAGATCTACCCTGAGGCCCTAAAGAGTCTTCAATCTGCTTCAGACAGATAACAGCCTTGAACATTCTTTGTAGTTCAGTTCTACAGTACATGTGGAGTCACCACAAATCAGAATTAACCCAAAGAAAACCAACAACAACAACAAAGTACTTTTTTATTGAAGTGAGGTTGATTCAAATTTTACAGGAATATTTTTGATAGGCAAAATAGGATACTGCATAAAATGTTGAACTTTATAATTTATATGTCTTATAAGATTGATATTATCATGAAAGTGTGTGGATTGGCATAGTAGACCCAGCAATGAGCTTGAACATATCAAAGATCATGGTCATGGTGCAGGACCGGGCAGGATTTTGTTCTGTGTAGTGCCTCCTTGTATCAGACACAACTCAACAGCAACCAACAATAATCAAACAACAAGGTACCTTTATCCTAAAGAAATTTGAAAAGATTGTAGTTTAGCTTTCAAAAACTCAATCTAATGGAAATATGGAGAATAAACTGGAAATAGTAGCGTGGATAAGAATGGCATTATGACCAAGAGAAACAAGTAAGTAAAATTAAGAGATTATTTTTATGGTTCTCATACTTCTATTTTAAGTTATTTTTCTTTTCATAATTATGCACACATATATTCTAGTTGCTAAAAAATTACCAGTTAGGTGAAAAGCCTACAGTACTTGGATCTCCCATTATATAACAAAGTACCAAGGGTACTTGTGCTTCCAAAATATTTTCCACATTAAAATGCCTTAAATATTGTTGTTGTTGTTAAGTGCCATCGAGTCGGTTCCGACTCATAGAGACCCTGTACAGGGTTTCCGAGGCTGTAAATCTTTACGGGAGCAGAAAGCCTCGTCTTTCTCCCGCAGAGCAGCTGGTAGTTTTGAACTGCTGACCTTGCGGTTCACAGCCCGATTTGTAACCACTATGCTATATAGATAGACCTTCCAAATCCCCAAAAAGGAAAAAAAATGCTTATTTTTAAAAGTACATAAATTATTCTCACCATTTTTCCTGATATTGCACCATACAGTAGCCCCGTGTTCTGTTCAAACAACTGCTTCTTGGCCTGCGTACAGGTACTGTGGGAACACCATTAAGTGTCTGGAATTCCTATTCTTTACAATGTTATATATAAGTTTTTTTTATGATTTATACAGCCAAATGTCTTTGTATTGTTGTTGTTGTTGTTAAGTGCCATCTAGTCAGTTCCACCTCATAGTGACCCTGTATAACATTTCTGCAGAGTGACCGGTGGATTTGAACTACCAACCTTGCAGTTAGCAGTCCAGATAGAAATATAAGTAAACATCTTCCTGATCTCCGTATTCAGACAATATCCATCTGGCATCAGCAATGATCTCTTTCATTAATTGTGCATCTAAATAAAAAAGAGGTAACCAATACGTATGGAAAACAAAGTCTGTTTCATCAGTGGACAGTATATATTTGAGAATCAGTAAGAAAAGGGAGCACAAGATAGACAAATGGAGCTACTATTACTGCTGTCATTGTTAGCATGCTGGGAAATTGCAAAAAGTATTCTTCCTTAATAAAATGGTTTGACTCCTCCCCTAAATTGATAAAACTATTACTTTAAATAATTTAAAGACATAAAATATGCCAAATGAGCATACAGAACTCAACCAGAGTTTGAAAATCTCAATTGCTTTGTTGAAATTTGTTACAATAAGGAGTGGGATGAAAGTGATGTTTTTTGAAGATATAATTGAACAGATATTTAGAAGAAATTAAGAAGCAACAGTATTTGTTTGATTTAAAAAAAAAAAAAACAACCTACTTCTACATTAAACTTCTATATTAAGCTTCCATATTAAACTCAGGAGTTCTAGTGTGGCACTGAGGGTAAATGTGCCAGATTGTAAAGCTGTTTGAACTACAAAGTCAGTGGTTCAAGCTCACCAGCTGCTCCTCGGAAACCCTACACAGGGTCGCTATGGGTTGGAACCAATTCTATGGCACTTAACAATAATATTACACTCTTGAGTCCTGGTGTGGTGCTGTGGGTTGGAACTGACTTGATGGCACTTAACAATATATTAAACTCTTTAACTGCCAAAGTATTTAAATATTGACACTCTTTGACAAAGACTAAATCAAGGTTATGATTCATTTTACACCCTCTGTGTGATTGAAATTGGTGGCTAACAGACCCTCTCAAATCAACAATTTGTTTTTTTAATCTTAAAGATATTGCCTTGAAAAACAAGCATTGTATTTAAATAATTTTGAGTTTGATTTAGATGAATGCAGTGAATATGAATCACACTCATGGAAAACCTATTATAACTTCAAAGATCTGTATAAAAAATTGTTGCCAGTTTATGACAGTAAACTTAAAATTTTCAAATTGTACAATATTTCTAGGCTCTAAAATCTCTAAAACTAGGACCAAGAGTCTAACAACAAAGCTAAGAACTATGGAGAACAAAGAAAGGGGAAGTCATCATTTTGTAGAAATAAATGGACCAGAGAACAGTCTAATGGGACATTAAGGATTATTTCATCTAGCTGGGACAGGAAGCCAACCAATGCTTGTCCTAAGGAATTTTAGAATTGCAGCAGAATCCTCTTTGTCCCTTTTAACAATGGGGATGTCTAGTCTCACTATCCTATTCCTGTCTCAAATTGTATTTTGGGTAGGTGGGGCAGATGGTTTGCCTTTTTAGTCAGTAGATCTCCAGAACATAAGCAGTTTTATCTGGTCATAATGTAAATTATATGATTGCGGACTTCATACATGATGTTATAATTAGATGAGTCTTTTAGGGATCATCATGTACAGTTGAGCACAGTTTTGTATATTGGAGAAATGCAAATAGCTAAGATAAGACAATAAAATATGGTAGACAGTAGAAATGGCTACAAATTATTTCCTTCAATTTTTCAGTTAATTTTCCAGGTAACTTTTTCAATAATTTCCATAAGCTATTAGAGACTATTTCTTTACCCCTCCATTTCCTGTAGGACTGTAAAATAAGCACTGGACCACAATGTTGGTTTGAACCAGAAGGTCAGTGGTTCAAATCCACCAACAGCTCTCGGAAACCATAGACAGGGTTGCTGTGAGTGGAACTGACTGGACAGCACAACCACCACCTCTGCCATCACCATCTAAACTGGCCTTTTGATCAGCTTGGCCAGGCCAAATAGAATGTGGACAGAGCATCACTGTGTCAGTGCTGAACCCATATCTCAAGGTACAGTATTGCACCAATTTGTTCAATAATGACTGACTCAAAATTCACAGATCTTTCTTTCTTTCTTTCTTGCTTGCTTGCTTGCTTGCTTGATTTCTCTCTTGCTTTCTCACTCTCTCACTCTCTCTCTTTCTTTCTTTTGCCTTAGACAACTGCCAGGCAATCTCCAGCATCAGAAAACCTTAAATGACAAGTAGCTAAGAAACAACAGGTACATCACTGATCTTAGCCAGAACCAGAAAAAAATTTTCCAGCTGTGTCAGTCTTAAAATACTGATTACAAAACTGTGAATGTGATAAATGATTTGTAGTTGTTAAGTGCCGTCAAGTCGATTCTGACCCCTAGCGACCCTGTGTAGGGTTTACAAGGAACAGCTGGTGAGCTTGAACCACTGACCTTACAGTTCAAACAACTTTACAGTCTGATGCATTAACCCACAGTGTCACACCAGGACTGATTGTGAGATACCAGTAAATGCTTAGATTACTTCTTACTCAAGAAAAACTGATATTTAGCATACCTAGCTAGAGCAAAAGCATCAATAATAGGAAAGATACAGCAGTTAAATAATTCAGTTGATTAATGGGATATATAGAATCCTCTGGTGGTACTGTTGGGTAAGCAGTGTACTGCTAACCTCAAAGTCAGCAGTCCAAACCACCAGCCACTTCTTTAAAAACCTGTCAAAGGGTACTAGGAGTTAGAACAAACTTGACAGCATTAACAACAATAACAATAAGCAAAGTATACAATTAAGATCAAATATCAGTATTATCCATATTCAAAAGCAGTTAAGATTTTAAATCATAGGGAAATTTTAGAATTTAGGAAAGAAATTACCACACATGGATACCAAAGAATCTGATTCTGATTTAATTTTGTGTGCCTTTCCAGTTTTAAATCTCAGAAAAGATCAGAGAACTATATGCAAGCATTTTTAATTTCTTTTAGAGCAATCATACTTAACGCTATTTACTACAGGTATCTATACAAAGAGACTACCTCAGGAAATAATTTAACAGGGATCTTAGCTACATTCCATTTCATAAGATAACAGGAAAAAGTTTCCTAAAGAATGCAGGGCACTGAGCCCCATTCAGAATCTTCTGAAGTGAGACATTCCCACTTGAAAGGATTTTCAGACCAGCCCAGAGCAGCTAGAGGAACAGAAGATACTTCCTGAAAGAAAGACCAGC
>NW_006408632.1:4336483-4340349 GCF_000296735.1 Chrysochloris asiatica
GAGAAAGATGAGGCTTTCTACTCCCGTAAGGATTTACACCCTCGGAAACCCTGTACAGGGTCGCTATGGGTCGGAACCGACTCGACGGCACTGAACAACAACAACAATAAAAGGGAACGAATCAGACTAAGCTCTGATTTCTCAGAAGAAACTATGCAGACAAGAAAACAAAGGTTTCCCTCAAATACAATGGCAAGTAATGAGGAACAAAGAACCAACAGAACCACCGAAAACACACAACAAAATGACAGCAACTAATTCATGCCTCCTGATAGGATAAGCACTGGAATGCTAACTGCAAAATCAGTGGTTCAAATCCACCAGCTACTCCTTAGAAACCCTATATAGGGTCACGACAAGTCAGAACCAACTCAACAGCATTTAACAACTACATTGACAACTACACTGAATGTAATTGAATTGAATGCATCAATTAAGAGGAATAGAGAGCAGAATGGATAAGAAAACAGGATTCTTCAATATTTGGTATACAAAAGACACACCTTAGAAACAAAAATAGTTTATAAATCAAAGGACAGAAAAAAAATATACCAAAGGATAATATATACATATATATCAAACCATAGAGTAATATTAATCTCTGATAAAATAAATGTTACTGCAAAAGCTAGCGTAAGAGACAAAGAATGCCACTATATCATAATTAAAGGCTCTATAGAACAAGAAGACATAGCCATAATATATATCTATGCTCCCAATTAAAGAACCTCAAAATACACAAATCAAATTCTAATAGAACTGAAGAAAGAAATAGAAACTCTAAAATAATAGTAGATTTTAATATATCACTTTTAATGAAGGACTATAAAACTAGAAAAACAACAACAAAGGTGCAGAAAAAGTAAACATAATCAACCAACTTGACCTCATAGACATATATAGAACACGCAATCCAACAACAGCACAATATATATTCTTGCCTGTACATATGGAATATTCTCCAGAATAGAACATATGTTAAGCTATAGAACAAACCTCAGTAAATTTTAAAACAACAAAATACTACAAAGCATCTTCTCATTTCACAGTGTTATAAAATTAGAAAATATCAATAGGAAGATCAAGGGAAACAACAACAACAAATGTGTAGAAACTGAATAACACTCTGCTTAAAAGCTACTAGATGAAATTGAAAAAAAAAAAAAAACCCTGATATAAATGAGAATGAAAACACTACTTACTGAAATATTTGAGATACAACAAAATGAGTCCTCAGAGATCAATGTTTAGCAATAAACACACACATCCAAAAGAAGAAAAAACCCAAATCAATACCTTAACCCAACATCTCCAACAATGATAACAAAATCACCTAAGTAAGCCTACAAACCTCAGAAGAAAATAAATAATAAAGGTTAGAACAGAAGTAAATGAAAAACAAAACAGAAAAACAACAGAAAGCATCAACAAGATAAAAAGTTTGTTATTTGAAAGGATTAATGAAATTGACAAACCACTGACAAATCTCTCAGATACAAAGAAAGAGAAGATGCAAATAACACTTATAAAAAGTGATGAAATGGCTGATGTTAGAGCAGAACCAACAGAAGTAAAACAGATAATAACAGAATACTAGAACTGTACTCCAAAAAATACGAAATCATAGAAGAAATTGACAAGTTTCTAGAAACACTAGATCCACCTAAATTAAAATATTCTTAAGTAGGAAACTTGAACAGACCTATAATAAAAGAAGAAATTGATCGAGTCATTGAAAAAAACTCCTAACAAACACAGTCTGGGCCAAGAATGGTTTGCTGGTGAATTCTACCAAACATTCAGAGAAGAGCTGACACCAACTCTACTCAAATTATTTCAGAATTTGGAAAAGACGTGATAACTCCCTAATTCATTTTATGAAGCAAGCATAATCCTGATACCAAAACCTGACAAAGACATTATTAAAAAAGAAAAGTATAGACCAATATCCCTCATTGACATATATGAAAAAATTCTCAACAAAATCCTAGCTAATAGAATCCAACAATGTATCAAAAAAATATATATTATTACAAAGTAGAATTCATACCAAGTATGCAGGGATAGTTCAATATCAGAAAAGCAACCAACATGATCTACCACATAAATTAAACTAAGAAAAAATACACATCAAAGCATTTGAAAAACCCAATACCCACTCTTCTGATAAAAACACTCAACAAAATAGGACTAGAAGGAAAATTTATCCACTTAATTAGAGACATATATAAATCCAACATCCAACATCATTCTAAAAAGAGACAAACTGAAGCTACTCCTCTTGTAACCAGAAACCAGAGAAGGATGTCATTTACCACCACTCCTGTTCAATATTTTGCTGGAAACCTTGGCCGTGGATATGTAGGGAAAAGAAAGAAACAGAAATTAAAGACATCCAAATTGGCAAAAAGAAAGAAAGAAAGAAAGAAAGAAAGAAAAGAAAAAAAAAGTTATATTTGCATACTATATAAACCAATACTTAAAAAAAAATCACAAAGACTCAGCAAGAAAACTATTGGAACTCATTGGAAGATTTAGCAAAGTGGTAGGGTAAGAGGTACCATACAAAAATCAGTTGGACTCCTTGATAATAATTAAGTTCTGAAAAGGAAGTCAGGAAAACAATAGCATTTGCAATTGCCATGCAAAAGATGAAATACTTAGGAATAAATCTAACCAGAGAAACAGAACACCTATACCAAGAAAACTACAAAACACTACTACAAGACACCAAGAGACCTACAACAATGGAAAAATATGCCATGTTCATGTAGAGGAAAACTTAACGTTGTGAAAATGGCAACACTACCCAAAGCAATTTGTAGATACATGCAATCCCAATCCAGACTCCAACAACACTTCTGAAAGAGTTGGTAAAACTAATCACAAACTTTACATGGAAAGAAAAGACACTCTAGATAAGCAAAGTACTGCTGAAAAAAAGAACAAAATAATCTTTTACTTACCAATCTCAAAACCTACTCCCCAGTCACAGTATTAAAAACAGGCTGGAATTGTTACAATGAAAGACACAAAAATCAATGGAACAGAATTGAGAACCCAGAAGCAAATCCATCAATCTATGCTCAGTTGATCTTTGACAAAGAACCAAATCACCATAAATGGTGAAGAGATAGTCTCTTCAACTAATGGTGCCAGCAAAAATCTAAATCTATTTGCAGAAGAATCAAACAAGACCCATAATTCATATGATATATAAAAAAAAGAAACAACATGGGTTGTTGTTGCTGTTGTTGTTAAGTGCCATCGAGTAGGCTTTGACTCATAGTGAGGAACAGCTGGTGGGTTTGAACTGCCAATCTTGTGATTCGCAGTCCAGTGTGGATCCTACACCAGGATTGGAGACCTAAATTTAAAACCTAGAACTATAATAATCATTTATGAAAGCATAGAGACATATTTAGGAGCGCTGATTCACGGCATAAATGTAAATTTGTTATTTTATAGGAGAGGATGCCTAAGGCTGCTCTCCTGTCCACTCTGCTCCAGCTACATTTATTGGGTATTATGTTAGCCAATTGAGGCCTGGTGTGGCTCTGTGGGTTGGTTAATGCAAGGTCGGCGTTTCAAGCTCACCAGCTGCTCCTTAGAAACCGTATACAGGGTCACTATGAGTCAGAATTTACTCGATGGCACTTCACAACAACATGTCCGATAACTAGATAGATACCTAGGTAAATAGGTAACTAGATAGATAGGTAGATACCTACATACATATATACATACATACATACATAGATGATGGATGGATGGACGTTGTTGTTGTTAGGTGCCATTGAGTCAGTACCGACCCGTAGCGACCTTATTATGCACAGCAGAACGAAATACTGCTAGATCCTGGGTCA
>NW_006408632.1:4340449-4341989 GCF_000296735.1 Chrysochloris asiatica
ACATTCCCACTTGAAAGGATTTTCAGACCAGCCCAGAGCAGCTAGAGGAACAGAAGATACTTCCTGAAAGAAAGACCAGCAGGAAAAAACAAAAATGTCAGCTTGGCTATTACAAGAACAATCAAGCTTTTCACTTGGGAAGCACCAAGGCAAGCAACCAACTCCCTTCAGGACAAACCCCCCTCCAAGACAGAAACTCAAAGGGAACAGACAAGCAAACATATAAGCCTGCTGGCAACCATGTTGGTTTACTTGTGAGTAGAAGTGGGGGAAAGCCAGTAATGAAGATATGGGCTGAGTTTGACCATGTTCCATAGACTCCTGTCAACCTGGGGATGAGAAAGAAGAAATGCTGGTTGGTATGAAGTTTGGCGAAACTTGGAACTCCTGAGCCCATGGACACTGACCTAGCCGTGGAGGGCTGGAGCTGACAATGAAGCATCCAGCTTATATGAAGTGAGGGGAAATGAACAAGAAAACCCAGACTTCAATGGTCAGAACTCAAATATAGGAAGATAAAGAAATTTAATAAGGGAAACAAGTATGAATTGCTACAATTTGATGAGCTTGGCCTATACTTATGAATAGGTAGCCATTCAAATACCAACTGAGAGGGAAGGAGTCTTCACATCAAGGATCAAATCTATCCCCTCTGTAAAGGCACAAATTGACTGACTTACAAGTTTTCAAGAGGAAATTTAGTTTTAGAAGTGTGCAGGGGAAGGCAGAATCCCCATTGAATAGTTTTCATCTACTCTAGATGGGTCTAGTGAAAGGAGATGGGGATAAGATTCTTACAATTCAATACTGAGTAATTTTTATCATGACTAATTGTGATTGTCACAACAGTAAAGGTAGAAGTTTTGTAACAAAAAAGAGGGGAGTAGTTAATCTTACATTCCAGGACCCTAGGACCATCAAGGGAGATGACCACTAGCAGTGGAACAGTAGGACATGGGACCCTAACCAGAGAAGCAGCAACACCAGATATGGGGGCAGAGGTGATGGCATGGAGAGCTGGAGAAGCTGAGGACTCTACACTCAAGGAAAGACAAAGGCTGTGTGCTGGCGGTCAGGAGGCTGGCTTGCAAAATGTGCCTGTTGGGGTTGTTCAAATGATTATATAGTCCTGAGTGTTTTTGTGTACATCAAAAAATAAAATAAAATAAAACAGAAAGAATAGAAGCAAATACTGTTCAATGATGATGCATGGAGGGGATTATAATCATTGCAATGAAACAAAATATCAAAATATCATAGGATGAGTGCAAAACCGATGTTCTCCCACGTACACTATCATTCAATTGACAGTAAAAGCTTAAAAAAAAAGAGAAAGATGGCAGTCAAATAATTTTTATAGAAAAATGAACACCTTACATACTATGACAATTTTTCAAGTGTTAATTACTGCCACTTTATGGCAGCAGCAGCAATTATTGGTAATGGAGTCAAGGTAGTAAAGCCGCTCTGAGGGAGAAAGATGTGGCTATCTGACTCAATAAGATTGTTGTTGTTGGTGTTGTTGTTGTTGTTAAGTGCC
>NW_006408632.1:4342089-4344161 GCF_000296735.1 Chrysochloris asiatica
GAGACATTCCCACTTGAAAGGATTTTCAGACCAGCCCAGAGCAGCTAGAGGAACAGAAGATACTTCCTGAAAGAAAGACCAGCTTGGAATCCACATCTGTTTGGTTTTCTATAAAAATTAAGAAAAAAAGAAAATGTATTTTTAAAAAATGGTTTATCTTTGTCAAAAAAATAAAGTTAGATGTGAAAACATTTGGCTTTCTACATTTCTATAATTTAATCTCAGAATAAGTTAAAATTGTAAGATGCCATTTAAAATAAATGCTGCTTATTATTATGAAATTAATTTGACTTGTGTGCTGTGTGAAAACATTTCTTATTAGATCTGATTTAAATATGTTAGGTTGTGAAATAATTCCTAAATAGCAAAGATTATTTACATTACAATTTTCCTAAAAACTGCCAATTTTCTACATTGAAAGCATAAAACTCTTCAAAATTTTTGTTTTAAATATTCAAATGTTTCCAGTTGTTGGAGGTTCAAACTATTAAGGACACATTCATACTTAACTTGCAAAAGAGAAAAAAAAAAATTCTATTTTCCAACTTCAAAATTCCTATCTGTACTGTTTTTGTTTTGTCTCCCCTATGCAGGCTTCCTCATGCTTATAAAAATGGAAAAGAAATCTACTAAATGCATTATTTCTGCAATTACTTGTGTAAGTATATTTGGGTGGGTGACCCCAAGTTTGTAGTCCTGGTATGGCACTGTAGCATTAACACTGGACCATAAGGTCAGTTTGAACTACAAAGTCAGAGGTTCAAACTCATCAGGCACTCCTCAGAAACCCTATACAGGATCGTTATGAGTCAGACTGTATCAATGGCACTTAACAACAGCCTGTTTGTCCTAGGAATTATATAAAACCCATAATGATTCTCTTTGACAATATAGTACCATAAAGACACTGTACAGCAAAGATTGGACTCCTGGTGTGGCTCTGTAGGATCAGCATTGAACTGTGAATCACAAGATCAACAGTTCAAAACAGCCAGCTGTTCCTTGGGAACCCTATACAGGGTTGCTATGACTCAGAACCAACTCTATGGCATTTAGCAACAACAACAAAGATACAGGAGACCAAATGAAACAGATGCAGATGATAATCCTGGAACCCTGAGCTTCAATGGAAAGGATAGAGAAGTGGATTGAATACTTACTGGGAAGAGAAACTAAACAGGAACAACATAGGACGAAGACAGACTGGTGAATAGTCCATTGGCCGGATGTGGTACAGCCATCTTGAAATTTTCTGAGCAGTTTTAGAGGCAGACAGTGGTGTGGAGGCACAGATGCACACTGCTGATTGGCAACAAGTAAAGTGTGAATTTCCCTTTACCCCAGGATCCCCTGGCTCCAAGCTTACCAGCTGCTCAGCTGAAACCTTTCTACCATTGGTGACCTTCCTGGAATTTAAAATTCCAGAGCCATACTGTCCAACATCCCAGCAACATGCAAGCCACCACAGTATGACAAATTGACAGGTGAGTGAGTGATGGAGTCAAAGGTTAGCAAAATATATAACAAGCTAACACAAATAAAAGATGAGCAGGAGTAACAATATTAATTTCTGATAAATCAGACTTCAAAGCAAAAACCAGCATAAGAGACAAAGAAGGACATATCAAGATTAAAGGGTCAATTGGGCAGGAGGAAATGACTATAACAAATATCTATTCTCCCAATTTGTTGTTGTTGTTATGTGCCGTGGAGTCGGTTCCGACTCATAGAGACCCTGTGCAGGGTTTCTGAGGCTGTAAGTCTTTACGGAAGTGGAAAGCCTCATCTTTCTCTTGAGGAACAGCTGGTAGTTTCGAACTGTTGATCCTGAGGTTAGCAGCCCAATTTGTAACCACTACACTACCAGAGCTTAGAGAGTTGATAATCTTGGTATATTTTAGGTATTAGATGTTGTGAAGTCAGTTCCAACCCATAGCAATGTTATGCACAACAGAATAAAACACTGCCCAAGCCTGTGCCATCCTTACAGTAGTTAAGATTTAGCCCATTTCTGCTTCTACTTTGCCATTTCATCTCCTTGTAGGTCTTCATTTTTCTCGCTGACCCTCCAC
>NW_006408632.1:4345101-4357554 GCF_000296735.1 Chrysochloris asiatica
TATGGATCTCTTCCAATCAGTTGGCCAGGTAGCTGTCTTCCAAATTTCTTGGCATAAATGAATGAGTACCTCCAATGCTGCATCAGTTTGTTGAAATATTTCAGTTTGTTTTTCATCAATTTCTGGAGTCTTATTCTTTACCAATGCCTGCTGTGCATTTTGGAATTTTTCCATTACCATTTGCTCTTAATCACATGCTATCTCTTGAAATGGTTGGACATCATCCATTTCTTTTTGAATAGTGACTAAATGCATTCTTTCTATCTTCTTTTGATGCTTTCTGCAGCATTCACCTTATTGCTTATGTTTTTGTGTTGTTGTTAAGTGTCATCGAGACAGTTCCGACTCATAGCGACCCTGTATAGGGTATCCAAGGAGCAGCTGGTGGAAAAGACGTGAGTGTTAAAATTTTTTCTTCAGTTATTTTAGTTTGAGAAATGGTGAGTGTGTTCCTCCCTTTTGGTTTTCTAACTCCAGGAATTTGCACATTCATTATAATAATTTACCTTGTCTTCTAGAGTTGCCCTTTGAAATTTTCTGTTCAACTCTTTTACTTCTTTATTTCTTCCATTTGCTTTAGTATCTCTATGTTGGCAAGAAAGTTTCAGAGTTTCTTAAGACATCCACTTTGGTCTTTTCCTTCTTTTTTGTCTTCTTAATGACCTTCCTGTATGATGATCTTGATGTTATTCCACAACTCTTCTGGTCTTTGGTCACTTGTGTCTAATTCATCAATTCTGGTTTTGAGATGATTTCTAAACTCAGTGGAATATGTTCAAAGTCAAATTTTGGCTCCTGTGGACTTGTTTCAGTTTTATTGAGCCTCATCCTGAACTTCCATATGAGCAATGATGGTCTGTTCTACACTCTGATCCTGGTCTTGAGTCTACTGTTATATGGAACTTTTCCACCATCTTTTTCTATAGATGTAGTCAATTTGATTTCTCTGTGTACCATCTGGTGAGATCCACATATGTAGTTGTCGCTTATGTTATTTTAAAAAGGCATTTGCAATTAAAAAATCATTTGTCTTTCAAAATCTAACAAGCAATCTCCAGCATTGTTTTTATCACTAAGGATATTTTAATATACCACTTTTAAGGAAGGACTGAACAATTAGAAATAAACTGAACAAAGACACAGAAAAAATAAAATATACAAATCAACCAACTTGCCTTCATAGATATATAGAGCCCTCAACCCAATATCAGCATGATATATATTCTTCTCCAGTGCACATGGAAAATTTTGCAGAATAGATCATACGTTAGGCCACAAAGCAAACCTTAATAAATTAAAAAGCATGAAAATATGACAAAGCATCTTTTCAGTTCACAACACTATAAAATTAGAAATCAGTAATAAGAAGATCAAGAAAAAAATGGAAACACAAGGATATTGAATAATACCTTGAATGTTCCATGTGTAATGGGTAATGTTGTAGTTAAGTGCTGTTGAGTAAGTTTCAACCTGTATACAGTTTTCAAGGAACTGCTGGTGGGTTTGAACCACCAAACTTGTGGTTAACCTATAGCACCACACCAGTACTCCACTGGATAATAGAGCCAATAAAAAATATTTTTTTTAAATTCCTTGATTCAAACTAGTATGAAAAAACAACATACTTAAAACCTTTGGGATACAGCAAAAGCAGTGTTCAGAGTGCAGTATATAACAATAAGCATACACATCCAAAAAGAAGAAATAACCCAAATCAACACCTTAACCCAACATCTCCAACAATTTGAAAAAGTTAGTTTACAGCCACCAGAAGAAAAGAAACAATAAAGATTAGAGCAGAAATAATGAAACAGAAAAATAATAGAAAGAATCAACAATAGAAAGTGGTTGTTTGAAAAGATTAACAAAACGGACAAAGCACTGGCAAATCCGACAAATTCAAAGAAGGAGAAAATGAAAATAACATAAATAAGAAATTATATGGGTGTCATCAAAGCAGAACCAACAGAAACAAAATGAATTACAGACTACAATAATGAATTGTACTCCTACAAACTTGAAAATCTACAAGAAATTAACACATTTATAGAAACACAATACCTATGTAAATTAGCACAGACTGAAGTGTGGCGCTATTGGATACACACTGGACTGCTAACCACAAGGTCATCACAGAACAAAAGAACAAAAGAAGAAATTGATTAGGTCATTTAAGTAACTCTCACCGAAAAAATTCCAGGCCAATGTTATTTTACTGTTGAATTCTGTCAAACTCGTAGAGAAGAAATGACACCAATTCTACTCAAAGGATTCCAGAATATAGAGAAGGATGGAAAATGGAATTCATTTTACAAAGCAAGAATAACTCTGATACCAAAACTAGGTGAAGAAATTACTAAAAAGAAACTTAGAAACCAAAATCCCTCATTAACATGCAAAATTTTTCAACAAAATCCTAGCCAGAAGAATCAACAACAAAAAAACAAGGCCCAAATTCAGAAGGGTTGGAAAAAGTTGAAGGGAAACAAGAATCATTGGGAGAAAATGGGGTAACTGTTGCTGTTTGTTGGTTATGTGCCGTGGCGTCGGTTCTGACTCTTAGTGACCCTGTACAGTGTTTCCGAGGCTGTAATTCTTTAAGGGAGCAGAAAACCTCATCTTTCTCCCGCGAGAACAGCTGGTAGTTTCAAACTGCTGACCCTGAGCTTCGCAGTCCGATTCATAACCACTACGCTGCCAGAGCTCCTTGGTAAGGGATTAAATCTGACTTTTGATAAAACAAAGTGTTTGGGTACCCTGGTAGGAAAAAAAAAAAAAAAATTAAAAGAGTAAGTGCTCCAATGAAAATGAATGCACTGAATTTCTGGTGCATCATCTGACTGAATATGACAGAGGCATTGTCTGCTCCGCCATGCAGCCAGTTTCTTTGTTATGAATATGGAGTGGAAGAGAATTACTCTGAGGGTCAGGAGATCCTTTTTTTGTTCCACCACCAATTGGGAGGTTCAATTTTTGTTCAGATTATTTTGTTCAAGGAACTCTGGTAGCATAGTGGTTATGAATTGGGCTGGTAACCTCAAAGTCATCAGTTCCAAACTATCAGCTGTTCCATGGGAGAAAGATGAGGCTTTCTGCTCCCATAAAGATTCACAGCCTTGGAAACCCTGTAAAGGGTCGCTATGAGTCAGAACCGACTTCATGGCACATAACAACCCTTTTGTTCAAGCCTTTGTTCGTTCTGTGGAAAGTATTTAATAGCTTCAAGTCACATAATTCCAATTGTTCAGTGTAGTATTAACCGGTTCATATTAAGCACTGCAAATTGCAAACTAATGCAAACTCAGACCTACATAAGTACATTTCTAGACTTTGTGACTCTCATTGAAAGAAAAGTGAAAACAGAAAGAATGTAAATAATGTTAACGTCACTTACTTGGCATTTACAGAGGAATATCTAGTCACATGAACGTTATTTTAGATCTTTACTCTCTGTCTGGATTCTGTGCCAAGGCTTCTGATGAGTTCTGAAGACAGCTCTAAAATTAGACTTTTAAACTGTTAAGTTGTTGTTATAATAGAAATTTCATTAAAACTGAGAGTGTTTTAATGAGGAAGGAACTCTCCAGATATATAGCAGATGGGAAAAATGTGCAATCTTTTCTCGATGAGTTACTGAGTACAGTGTAAGTGAATCAATAACTGTTGCTGCTTCTTATATGATAAAATTGCTTAACACAAATGAGGGCCTATATAAAACTGATGGGTAATTCCTTTGAAATTGCATTTGAACTTGGATGAACTTCCAAGATTCTTTACTCTTGGGCTTGAGACTCATGTTGGGAAATGTTAAACTCAACCTCTGTTTCTTGTTAAAAATTTATATAAAATCACACTGAAAATGTCAGATATCTATTTTTAATTATCCAAAACAAATCAATTCATACAACACAGAAAGAGTTCCAGAGTGGGTTTCTTGGGTTACTAACTCAGCTAAACACTTCTCACTCAGTGTGATCTATTCCAGTATCCATCTGTCTGGGCTTCACTCTCAGATCTCTTTAAAAAAAGGAGGTTGGCTTAAGACCTTAGTTTTCCACTTTAAAGTCCTTAGATACATTTTAGAGTTCACCTCTGTAGAAAATGGAAAGGCCAGGCACATGTGATCCCAAGGCTTCCAATCACATCAGCAGAAGAAGTTTTCTCTTTTTCCATATCAGATTTGTAGGTTGTAAAAACAAAAATTTCGATAGCATCTCAGAACAGAATTGATGCATTAGACACAGATGACTAAAGACCAGAAGAGTCATGGGATGACAATAGCATCATACAGAAAGAAAGCAAAGGTCATTAAAAAGCATGGTAGAAAGAAATGAAAAATTTGGATATCAGAAGAGACTCTGAACCTTGCTCATGAGTGTAGAGAAGCTAAAGCAAATGCAAGAAATGAGGAGGTAAAAGAGCTGACCAGACAATTTCAAAGGGCAGCTCTGGGAGAAAAGTCAAGTATTAAAATGAAATGTGCAATGTTAGAATACCAAAAACACACTCAGCATTTCTCAAGTTGAAAGAAAAGAAAAGAAAAAAAAAAAATCCTAGCCTCCATTTCCAATATTGCAGGATTCTATGGATGAAATACTGAATGGTGCAGAAAGCATCAAAAGAAGATGGAAGGAATACATCTACACCAAAAAGAAATTGTCAGTGTGCAACAATTTCAAACAGGAGCACATGATCAAGAACCAGTGATAATGAAGGAAGAAGTCCAAGCTGCACTGAAGGTATTGGCAAAAAACAAAGCTCCAGAATTAATGGAATACACATTGAAATCTTTCAATAAACTGATACAACACTGGAGGCACTCACTCACCTGTGCCAAGAAATTTGAAAGATCTGACTAGCTGATTGGAAGACATCCATACTTGTGCTCATTTCAAAGAGAGGTGACAGTAGAATATGGTAATCATCAAACAATGTCATTAATATTATATGCAAGTCAATTTTTGTTCAAAATAATTAAAAAATGATTACAACAGTACATCAACAGAGAACTGCCAGAAATTTAAGTCAGATTCAAAAGAGGACTTTTAACTAAGGATATCATTGCTCATGCCAAATATATTTTGAGTGAAAGTAGACAATAATCAGAAAGATGTTTACTTATGCTTTATTGGCTATGTAGAAGTTTTCAGCTATATAGGTCATTCAGATAACATTGAGAAGAATAGTTACTCCAGAACATTTAATAGAGCTCATAAGGAACCTGTTCATAAACCAAGAAATAATTGTTAGAACAGAACAAAGGGATATTGAATGGTTTAAAATCAGGAAAGGTGTATGCTAAGGTTGCATCCTTTCACCTTACTTATTCAAAACAGCAGATAATGCAATAATTAGGAAAACTCATGAACAACTTCTGTGATATGTCGATGACACAACTTTGCTTGTTGGAAAGGAAGAGGACTTGAAATACTTACTGATATAGATCAAAGACTACAGCCTTCAGTATGGATTGCATCTCAATGTAAAGAAAACAAAAAATTCTCACAACTGGACCAATATTTAACATCATGACCAATGGATTAAAGATTGAAATTGTTAAAGGCTTCATTTTGCTTGAAAATAGCAGTCAAGAAATCAAAGGAGATATTACATTAGACAAATCTGTTGCATAAGACCTCTTTAAAGTGTTCAAGGGTAAACATATCAGTTTAAGGACTAAGATATGCCTAACCTAAGCCATGGGATTTTCAATTGCCTTATTTGCAAGTGTAAGTTAGAATGAATAAGGCAGACGGTAGAACAATCAATGTATTTGAATTATGGTTGTGGAGAGGAATATTAAAAGTATCAATGGCTGCCAGAGAACAAACAAATCTGTGTTGGAAGAAATACAACCAGAATGTTCATTAGAAGCCACTTTGTACATGTTATCAGGAGGGAGCAGTTTCTGGAGAAGGACTTTATGTTTGGTAAAGCAGAGGGTCAACAGAAAAGAGGAAGACCCTCAACAAGTTAGATTAATGCAGTAGCAACAGCAATGGGTTCAAATGTACCAACAGTTGTGAGGAAGCAAAGGACTGGGTAGTGTTTTCTTCTGTTGTGCATATGGTCCCTGTTGGATAGCAAGCCCAGAAGGGAAAAGGCCTTCTAAATACATAGGTGATAAGAGATGGAAAAAACAACCAGAATGCATTTCAAGAGACATTAATTTATTACAGAATGAAAATACAGGCAATGGTTTACTGACAAGAGTTTACCTACAAAGGGTGAAAAATAGCTGTATCCAGGAATGGCTGGCTGGATTATGAAGTTTCAGTGTGCAAAAGGCAGGGCTAGGGTCTTTTTATATCATGGGGTATTCACAGTTAAGGGTGGCATGCAATCTAGGAGAGGTAAGAGAGTAAAAGGTGCTACAATGTCTGTCCCCTCCTAGAGAACAAAGGGGTTTGGGCAAACATTGTGGGAGGAAGGGCATTAGACCCCTTCCTAGCATATGCATAACTAAAGCAGGAGGGCAGGAGTACCTGGAAGGGACAGGAGACAAGGTTTTGAGGTGATCTTGGTGTGGTCATTTGGAGCATTATAGTTGCGCCCCTACACTCCACCCCAACACCCCTAAATGACCCTTGTAGTCTTTTGCACAATCCCTCAGGCCTGGGTGTTGAAGAATTAGAACCAAAGGCCACAGCGACAGTATAGGTACAATAACAGAATACTATTCCTAAACACAATGTTCCCATAATTGATAGAAGTATATATTGCTACATGAAGGGCAAAGAACCAATCCAGTTAGAAAAGGGTTAGTAGATAATTGCTGGATTCTAGCAATGTGGCTCTGTAACTGTTGTAGAGCTATAAAGATGCTGTGGTGATAATTGAGTATTAATGAAAATGCAGGTGCCTCCCTGAGACGCTGTGAGAATGTCCAGAGCCACGTGGATCTGTAACACTACCTTACGAATCTGTTCTATCTCCGCTGGCAACAAAACAAGGGTCTGATGGGCTTCATTTAATACCCAGCTATCTACTTTGACTTTATGTTTCAATAGGGTCTCAACTTGCCATTCCATATTAAGATATGGCCCCAGGTGCCAATGCTGCAAGAGGGTAAAACCACTGTGTCCTAGTTACTGGGCTTAATGATAAGGCGTTTGTAAATAGTGCTAAGGATATAGGGCTGTTATTTGCAGGGACTCTCTCTATACACAAAGGGGGTCTTATAATACAGTTGGAGATAAACTGCTGACAGCCTGTCCCATATAGCATAGCTATGAGGGCCTGTAACATTAACTTGCTCATGGAAGTTGCACAGAACTCTCACTCCGCTGTAAACACAGGGAGTGGCCTACAGACTGTTCATATCACGCTGTCAAGCAGGCCCAGGTGCTGGTGACGGCAGACACAATTCTCAATGGCATTCCAGTAGTGGAAGAGATGGGGAGCTCTCCACACAACCAGCAGTCTGACTGATTCCCCACATCTGCAATCATGATGGCCCAACTGGTAAAAGTATTACCACATACTCTAAGGAAAGAATGACAGAGAGGTGAAAGATACCAAATAAATACAAGGTTTTAGATGATGTAGGATGGATCCAAAGTGACACTTGTTAGCTACGTGTAACCCTATCCCCCATGGGGCAACAAATCAAATCCCTGATAGTAAATTCGTCATTTCCAGGGAAGAATTGAAATTCCTGTGTCTAGGTCTGGGGTAATGGCAACAAGAGATTATTAGAGCTTCTTGTTTTTGTTGTCAAGTGCTGTTGAGTTGGTTCTGACCCAGGCCTTCTGCCAGTTCCTGGACCTTGTGCCCCATTTTTCCATGTAGCCACTTGGCCACTTGCACTGCAGATGCCTGTTGTATGACACACAGACTGGATAATTCATCAGCTTGTGCATTCTCTGGTGGAGTAAGAGGACTATGAAGTGACACATGAAAACACAATGTTTACGCCCTATTTTGTCGTTGTCAAGCACCATCGAGTCGATTCCAACCCATAGCGACCCTGTATAGGGTTTCCAAGGAGCAGCTGGTGAGGTTGAACCACCAACCTTGCAGTTCAAATGGCTTTGCAGTGTGGCATATTAACCCAGAGTGCCACACCTGGATGTCCTTCCACAGTGACATTCTCCAGTGGGATCACTGGTTTATTAGCCATTCTTACTCTTTCCACTGTGTTAACTGTAATGTTAGTCTTTTCTACACCCTCCAGCTGTCTGTGCACAGAACTATGGGGCTGGGCTCTTGCATCAGTACCATCCAAGCAGCACTCAACTCAACCCACAGGCTACTCTGCCCCGTGTCCTGGTCAATTCACATACCTTTTGTGGTTGGTTATATAGCTCTTTAGTCCACCATGGGTGTTACCTGATATTGAGCTTTCCACATACCAAGCATCCTCAGGAATTTGCCCAAAGCCTTCTCATATGTGAGTCTCCTGTGAGGGCGCTTCTGTTATGGGCAGCTAGTGCTTTCCATCAGTGACAAAGGTAACTGATCCATCGGGCTGGTAAAGAGACACTTCTCTCTTGAAAATATGCATGCCTTTGGCCATGTGCTAGATTGGGCCATCCTCAATTGGGGCTTAGCAAAGTCCTCTACCCACCCCTCATAGGGAGTAGTGAGTTTGTACTGCTACAAGGGCCTCTCGTGCTCCATCTTCTATAAGCTGTAAACTGTTGTACACTGCACATAGTTGCTTTCTACGGGGCTGTGTCTGGTTTCTGCAACTTTCCATAGCTAAGACCAAAACCCTAAGGGAATATGTCGAGCCTGTTGCCATTGCCACAGGTCCCAGCCATACCCCTTTAGATAGCAATAGCGCCAATTCACACTTTTGACATGTAACAATGGTCCCAAGGGCCTGAACATAGTTTATTGCCACTTCAACTTCATCAAAGGACAGCTCTGCCTTGGAAGTCCAGTCCTTTTTTTACTAGATGGTACCAGGGGTGTGAGATGTGTGCTAAGGGTCTCCAGTACTCCAGCAGATCCAGGAAGGTCTGTAACTCCTTTACTTTGGTAGGACAAGGTTAGCTTTAACTTTGTCAGTTACAGCATTGGGAACCACCTTTGTTTTACCCAACCACACAACACCCAAGACAGCTGATCCAGAGCCCTGCCGTTTGGCATCTTTGATGGCCCATCAGAACTCAGGTGTGACACTAGCTGCAGCAAAGGCAGAACTACACTTAAAAAGGCATTAGTAGGCCAAACACAAAGTGATAGGTACCCAAGTGTTCTATAATATCACTGAGGAGAAAAGCATTGTCAGGTACAGCTGCATGAAGAGGAGGCATCACCTGATTAAGCTCTCAGTAGCCTATGGTAAGGAGTCCTGGTGTGGCGCTGTGGGTTAATGAGCCGGACTGCAAAGCCATTTGTACTGCAAGGTCGTCAGTTCAAGCTCACCAGCTGCTCCTCAGAAACCCTATACAGGGTCACTATGGGTAGGAATTGACTCGATGGCACTTAACAACAGCCTATGGTTGTGTAGTGGTTACGAATGGGGCTGTGAACTGCAAGGTCAGCAGTTCGAAACTACCAGCTGCTCCGCGGGAGAAAGATGAGGATTCCTGCTCCCATAAAGATTTACAACCTCTGAAACCCTGTACAGGGTCGCTATGAGTCGGAACCCACTCCACGCACATAACCACAACAACAAGACTAATGGTCGTATGCCATGATCTGTCTGGCTTCCACTCCGATTATACCCGGCTACTGAATAGACTTGTTATGTGCCGTGGAGTCGGTTCCGTCTGACTCACAGCGACCCTACACAAGGTTTCTGAGGCTACAAATCTTTACAGGAGCAGAGAGCCTCATCTTCCTCCTGCGGAACAGCTGGTAGTTTCCAACTGCTGACACTGAGGTTAACAGCCCAATTCGTAACCACACATAAGTGGGCCTAATAAACCCAACCTGAGTGAGTTCAGCTGCAGGGGCCTTAATAATCTCTCCACGCCCTTCAGGTAGGCGGTATTGCTTGATGCTAACCACCCATCTAGGTGGGGTTAAGTGGACTGGGGTCCACTTTGCCCATCACTGAATAACAGATTTTACCACACAGAACCTTATACGGAACTCTCCTGTGGTACTCATAATTGTCATTCCTCCCAGTAGGTCCATCCCTAGGATGTATTCTGAGAGAGGAGAAATGTATACTTTATACTCCATGTGGGGAAAACAGCCAACCTATAGACTCAGTCACCTGGTACACTTTAACTGTGGTGGTGGTATGCTTTGGAATCGGTTCCAACTCATAACAACCCTGCATAGTGTTTTCAAGGCTGTAAATCATTACGGGAGCAGAAAGCCTGATGTTTTTTCCCGCAGAACTGATGGTAGTTTCGAACTGCTGACCTTGAGATTAGGAGCCCGACTGGTAACCACTACACAACCGTAGGCTGTTGTGTAGTGGTTACTGTTATAGATGTCTCTCTGAAGGAGTTGCCAATGCCACACGGCTTGTAACAAAGGAAGGGCTTTATTGTGCTAGCACGTGTCTCAGCGGATTCGTATCCAGAGGCTGAGCCTCATCTTCTCTATGTGAGGATATTATATAGGGAATAGGGTGTGCATACATGAGTCCATTTGGGATTGGTTAGCAGGGGCCAACAGCTTCACAGGGCTAACTGGGATTGGTTGGTTCAAACATGCAGCGGTGGAAGGATATATGAGCTTACAAGCAAGCAGTTATGGAAGCAGAAGCAGGCAAACATTAGCTCAGAGCTCTGGTCCCTCCCAGAGGTGGGTCAGGAACAGGAAATTAGCCTGGGCAAATCTGCTGCACAGGAACTTTTTAAAGTATTGAAGAGCAGAGATGTCAGCTTGAGGACTAAGGTGCACCTGACCCAGGCCATTGTGTTTTCAATAGCCTCATATGGATGTGAAAGCTGGACAGTGAATAAGGAAGATTGTAGAAGAATTGATGCCTTTGAGTTGTGGTGTTGGAGGAGAATACTGAAAGTGCCATGGACTGCCAAAAGAACCAATAGATCTGTTTTGGAAGAAGTGCAACCAGAGTGCTCCTTGGAAGCCAGGATGGCTAAGCTTCGTCTCTCCTACTTTGGACATATTGTCCGGAGGAAACAATCGTTGGAGAAGGATGTCATGCTGGGTAGGGTGGAGGGTCAGAGAAAAAGAGGAAGACCCCCAACGAGATGGATCAGCCAGGTGGCATCATTGATGGACTCAAGTGTGGCAGCGGTAGTGAGTTTGGCCCAGTATCGGACATTGTTTCATTCTGCTGTGCATGGGGTCGCTATGAGTCAGTTCCCACTCAATGGCACCTGACAACAACAACAAATCAATCACATGAGGCTGAAGTGGTCTGTTGTTTATTTCCTGGAAGGTGAACCTTGCTCCAGGAATGAGCTATGTGCCTAGGGGTATGGGGCCAGCACCTATTTCCGGAGGCCTGCCTGCCTCACTATCAGAACTCCTTCACTTTAACTGTGCTGCACCCATCTTTACCAAAAGCAATCAGCAGCCCTTGGAACCTGTGACTGTTTCTATGAACCACAGTGCACGCAGCCCTGATGCCCACTAGCACTAAACTAGTTTGCTTTATTTCTTGGAGATCAATGGATGGCTAATTCTACATAGGGCCTCTGGTTCCCCAATAATCTTTGATCCAAGAGCTGGGGGTACCATAGCTCCACTGCTAGTTAAGTGGTGTGGCCATTTTCCATTGGGGTGGGGGACACTAGAAAAGATGGGCCCTTGAGTGTCCTTTCATCTGGTGACCCTGACTTGACTCCCTTTGTTATTTCTTACTTGCTTGCTTCCCTCCCCCTTGCATTCCTGCAGCTGGGACCTGGTTTACCTTTTCAGGTCTGCTACAGCTTGAGCATCACAGGACTTAATATGAACACCAGTGCTCTATACTACTGGTTAGGAGCTGATTGTAAAGTATCATCTATCATGCTGGCTGTGAGCAGCTCATTGTCTGGCCTCAGTAATGCACCCCAGACACAGCATGCTTCATTCCCAACTCTACTCACTTCCTGCAATCCCTCCATAGCTGTCCATCATGTTGTTTCTCTCCTTAGGCCACTCAGCATTACAAGAAATGCTACCTGTGAATTAGGCACTGCAGCCTAGAGAAGCCTGGGGTGAGTGTTTACAAAGACCACTTATGATCTCATCCTATAAGCACTATGCCCTCTGGCCACTCCTCACCCCTGCCCCTTTCCCACAAGAGGAGGAGCCAAGCTGCAACTGACTTGCTCCCCTTCAGCCAATATTGGACGGCTATTTCCTCAAGTCTAGCGGTGATACCAGTACAGTCCCATAGAGTGACCTGAGGCTGCTGCTCAGGGGTCGGGAGATAAGCACAATCTCAGGTTTGGAGACAGTGGCCAGGACTTCGAAGATTCCAGATCCCAATAGAAGTCCTATCAATCCTTGTGGCGTTTTTCGGGCGTCCGAGCAATCACAAACTGGTACCCATATTTCCATAGGGAATGCTCCTTGGAGGCCAGGATG
>NW_006408632.1:4358070-4359848 GCF_000296735.1 Chrysochloris asiatica
TATCCCGGGATCCCCACCCGCAAATCTCTTCTTACCTCGCATTTTGCTTCAGGAGTCCAGGGTGTGTGTTTTTTTATATCTCCTTGCTAGCTTGCCAACTCTTGAGTTTTAGACCCAGAAGGGAAAAGCCTTCTGAGTACATAGGTGTCCAGAGATCAGAAAAACGACCAGAACTCATTCCGTGAGACACTAATTTACTACAGAAAAGAATGTTGTTGTTGTTACGTGTCTCGTCGAGTCGGTTCCGATTCATAGTGACCCAGTTAGGGTTTCAAAGGAGCGGCTGGTGAGCTTGCAGTCCAGTACATTAACCCACAGCACCACAGAAAGAGAGTAAAGGATATGGGTTGTTTATAAGGGAATGCGCCTCCAAAGGGCAAAACAGCCATGTCCAGTGCCAGCTACATGGATCTTGAAGTTTAACGGGGCAAAGTAGGGACTAGGATCTTTATATCATGGGGTATTCACAAGAGTAAGGGCAGCAATTAAGGGTGCTTTAAGGAACTAGGAGAGGAAGGAGAGTCAAAGGTGCCTGGTTGTCTGTCTCCTCGGAGAAAACAAAGGGGTTTCTGCAGCTGAAAGGCTATAGACTCCTTCCTAACATTTGCATAACTAAAGCAAGAGAAGCAGATAGTTGGAGGAGGGCCCTACAGCCCCTTCCCAGGTAGCAGGAGTTGGGGGAAGGGACAGGAGCTATCCTTTTGAGATGACCTTGGTGTGGTCATTTTGGTGTGGTCACTATGAGTCCTAACAAAAATACAAATGGCATGGTGTAACAACAACAACAACAAAAAAGGATAGAAAAAATACCATCACCAAAAGCAACCAAAACATAATGTACATACATACATATACTCTCTCATGAAAACAGCAACAATGCTTTAGGATGTATAACCTAGCAGGTCCTCTTTGGCCCTGATGGTCTCTGATTTACTTGAACATAGCTCTTTACCTGCTCCTTACTGCTTCTGGATGTCTCAGTATGTCTCAAGCTCAAATGCTTGAAACTCATTGGCCATTTCAGATCTCAGTTATGTTAATGAGTTCATTTCAGTGTAGGTTGTATCCTAAACTTTTAAGATAGAAAAAAGTAGATTAGGCTCAGAAAAAACAAACAGGGGAGAAACCTAGACTATCTGAACACCAGTGAGGCAGACCAGTATATAAGCCCAGGAACTCTCAGAAGGACAGCTAGAGAAGTTGAAATAAGAATACTCCCAGGGTACAAGAATACTCCCTAAAGTCAGTGCCCTGAGTAAGCATTTTTAGCTTTCTAAATGGTGAAAAATAAATGTATGTTTATTAAAACCACCCATCTGTGTTATTTCTGTTATAGCAACATTAGATAATTAAGACAGTTCAAAAAATGGCAATAAAGAATGAGAAGTGTTATGACTGAATGGGTCAACAAGATATATATTGTTTCTAATCCTCTCAACTCTAACTCCAGAAAAATTTATATATTATAATTTTTTCACCAAAGCTCTGCTGCCTAATTACCTAGATCACTTTTGCCTATTTTCAGATCCATGGAAGTAATGAAAGTGGCCTGTGTTTTCATATACACATCAGACATTGTATATCACTTGAATAAAGATATATAAAGATGCTATAGTATTGCAAAGTCATTTGAACTGCAAGGTCAGTGGTTCAAACTGACCACCTGCTTCTTAGAAACCCTATACAGGGTCACTATGGGTAGGAATCGACACAAGGGCACTTAACAACAACATAGTTGTTGTTGTTAAGTACTGTAGAGTCGGTTCTGACTCATAGCG
>NW_006408632.1:4361298-4364145 GCF_000296735.1 Chrysochloris asiatica
TTTTTTCTTCAGTTCTTTCAACTTGAGAAACAGTGAGTTTGTTATTCCTTTTTGGTTTTCTAACTTCAGGTCTCTGCACATTTTATTATAATTTTTTGTCTTCTCAAGCTGCCCGTTAAAAAATTTTTTTCAACTCTTTTCCATTCTTAGTTTTCCTGTTTGCTTTAGCTTCTCTATGCTAAAGTACAAATTTTAGAGACCCTTCTGACATCCACCCATTTTGATCTTTTTCTTTCTCTCCTGTCTTTTAAATAACCTTTTACTTTCTTCCTGTATATTATTCTTAATGTCATTCCACAACTACTCTGGTCTCCTGTCATTAATGTCTAATTCATCAAATGTTCTTGAGACAGTCTATGAATGCATGTGGGATATACTCAAGGACATATTTTCCCTAATAACTTGTTTCCAGTTTCTTCAGTTTCAGTCTGAACTTCCCTATGAGTAATTGATGATCTTTCACATGGCTTTCCCCAGCCTTGTTTTGAATGATGATGTTGAACTTTTCTACTGTCTCCTCCCACAGATGTAGTCATTTTAATTCCTGTGAATTCCATCTGGTAAGTTCCATGAATGTAGTCACCTTTCACATTATTTAAAAAAGGCATTTGTATTGAATAAGTCAGTGGTCTTGAAAAGTTCTATCTTGTGATCTTTAGCAACTTTCTATCACCAGGGCCACATTTCAACTACTGATCCTTCATCTTTGATTCAAACCTTCGAATCACCAGCAATTACCAATGAATCTTTGACTGTTGTTGTTTTTTTTTAAATCAATTTCAGATTAAAGAAATTGGTAGACTTCTTCAATGTCATCATCATTGACTTCAGTGGTTGGTGTGTAAATTTGAATAGTTGTATTAACTGGTCTTCCTTGTAGTTGTATGGATATTTTCCTATCAAAGACAGCATTGTAATTCAAGATAAATCCTGAAATCTTCTTTTTGAGGATGATTATGATGCCATGCCTCTTGGATTTGCCATTCCTGTCACTCTAAACCATATGATTTTTAGATTCAAATTGGCCAATACCTGTACATTTCATCTCACTAATGCCTAGGATCAATGATTCTAGGATCAATATGTGTGTGTTCCATTTCATTTCTGACCACTTCCAATTTTCGTAGAGTCATACTTCATAAATTCTGATTATTAATGTGTGTTTATGGCTATTTCTTCTCATTTTGAGTTGTGCCCCATAAGCAAATCTAGGTTCCAAAAACTTTGCTGCATTCATGTCTTTATGGTCAACTCTGCTTTAAGGAGGCAGTCATATTTTTACTAAGAGATTCAACTTTTGGCACTATATCTGACAATGTTCTATTTCTATTCTTAATGCTTTCATCTAGTACTGTATCTGACAAAGTACCATGGCTATTCCTAAGGTTTTCAGTGCCTAAATATCCAAAAGTAGTTCGCCTTTCATTCTTCCTAGTATGTCTTAGTCAGGAACCTCTGTTGAAATCTGTCCACCTTGAGTGACCTTGCTGATATTTAAAATACTGGTGCCATAGCTTCCAACATCACAATAACACCCCAAACACCACAGTATGAAAAACTTAAGATTAAAAATATTAAGAATATTTAATTCACAATTGAAAACCTAGACATAAAGACCTAGACATAAGAAAGACTAATTTAAATACACTTATAGTTCTCTGTTTATTTTATTAGGCCTACATTATCCTAATATAGAAGCCAGACAAAGACTTATAAGAAAGTACATTTACATACCAATTTTTCATGAATATAGATTCAAATATTTTGAACAAAATAATAGCAAATAGAACCCAACCAAGTAGAACTTATAACAGAAGTAAAAGGTCAGTTTGACATTAAAAAAGCAAAGCAATTTAATTTACAACATTAACAGAATAAAGAAGAAAACCCATATGGTCATTTCAGTTGATGCAGAGAAAGCATTTGTCAAAATGAAAAATCCATTATGGTTGAACACTGTTAGAAAACTAGGAAAAACAAAAGGCATGTACCAAGAAAAAAAATAGCTATAGTTAATCATAAAGAACAGAAATGCCTTCTCTCCATGATTGATATCCACTCTGATCAGTTTTTGTTGTTGTTGTTTCCGTCTAAATAATTATAGATTGGAATTATTACTTACTTTCATTTGTGTTTTTTATTTGTTCGTTTCTTTGTTCTGTATATTTTTATGTGCTAAATTCATTTGTTATTAGATTTTGTTTTAATTTTCTTCATTATTGTTGGTTTTGTGTTTACTAAATCTTTATGATTTTCTTCTTTCTTATTTGTTTAGAAGGTTTATTAACTTTCTTTGTGGTTATTGTGTTATTTATTTATTTTGAAGTTTTTATTGTGAATCGAGTGATAGTTTACATGGGAGAACATAGGTTTTATACTCATCATTTCATTGCAATGATTGCACTCTCCTCCGTGCATGATCATTCAACAGTATTTGCTTCTATTCCAGTTGGGTTTTTGCTGTTGTTGTTTTGTTTTGGGGATGTACACAAAAACATTCAGGAATATGTAATCATTTAAACAACCGAATGGCACATTCGGCCTCCTGGCCGCTACCATGCAGCCTTTCTTTTTTCATGAGTCTAGAGTCCTCAGCTGCTCTATCTCTCTATGTCCACATCTCTGCCTCCATCTCCGGTGTTGTTGCTTCTCTGAATAGGGTCTCACATTCTGCTCCTGCTCTTCTCTCTTGATGGTCCTAGGGTCTTTCTGTTCCTGGAATGTAAGATTAACTACTCCCCCTTTTTGTTACAAAACTTCTACCTTTACAGTTGTGACAGTTGCAATAAGTCATGTTAACAATTATTCACTATTGAATCATAAGAATCGAATCTACATCTCCTTTCA
>NW_006408632.1:4365067-4372152 GCF_000296735.1 Chrysochloris asiatica
AGAAAGTCTCATCTTTCTCCAACGGAACAGCTGATAGTTTCGAACTGCTGACCTTAAGGTTTGCAACCAAATTTGTAACCACTATGCTACCAGAGCTCCTTAGATATTGAATAAGTGTGGTCAAATGATACAACCCTGGCACACATCTTTTCTGATTTTAAACCATTGTATCATTACTATGTTCAAACGGCTAACACTTGGTCTCTGTACAGGTTCCTCATGAGCACAATTAAGTGTTCTGGAATACACATTCTTCACAATGTTATCCATAGTACGTTATGATCCACACAGTTGCGAGCCTTTGCATAATCAATAAAATTCAAGGAAACTTTCTTCTGGTATTCTCTGCTTTCATCCAAAGATTCATCTGACATCAGTAATGATATCCCTTATTCTATGTCCTCTTCTGAATCCTGTTTGAATTTCTGGCACTTTTCTGTCTATGTACTGTTACAGTTGCTTTTGAATTATCTTCAGAAAATTTTTACTTGGGTGTTATGTTAATGATACTGTTCAATGATTTCTGCATTCTGCTGGGTTATCTTTCTTTGACATGGGCACAGATATGGATCTTTTCCAATCAGTTGGCCAGGTAGCTGTCTCCCAGATTGTTTGGCATAGAAGAATGAGTGCCTTCAGTGTTGCATCAGTTTTTTGATATTTTTCATTCAGATTCTGTCAAATCCTGGAGCCTTGTTGTTCACCAATGTCTTTGGTACAGCTTGAACTTTTCTTCCTTCAGTACCATCAGTTCTTGATCAAATGTTAAGTCTTGAAATGGTTGATGTTCCTTCAAGGTTTGAATTTTTCTTCAAGATCTTTCAGCTTGAGATATACCGAGCAGGTTAGTTAAGTGTTAATAGCTGCACAATGAAAAATAGTTATAAAAGAATAAAACAAGTTCATTGTCTCAAACACCTAAAACTAGCCTTGGTTCACTTTAAGAAATTGTGGACATTTTAAACATGCATCGAAATCCATTGGCCTTCATTTCAGATTTTTTTTTTTTTAAATCAGGAATTTTAAATGTATGCAGTGTTTGTGTGAGCACTGATGTTGTTACTAAGTGCTATCAAGTTGGTTCGGGCTGATAGTGACCCTGTATAGAATTTCTAAGGAATGGCTGGTGGGTTTAGATGCTGACCTGGCAGTTAACCATCAAGTGCTTATCCTACAGCACCGCACGAGCATTCTACCAAAAACAGTCCAGATGCAGAAACTTTGGGATAAGTACTGCTGTATGTGGTGCAGATGAAATTATATTGAAGAAGAGCTTATAGAAAATATTTGTCAAAGAACTACCAAGTCTCCTTGGGGTAGGAAAGAGATGAAGGGTATTTTGGACTCCACATGCACACTACAAATCAGAGGGATACATGCTGAAGACGGAATGGAGAGGTTGAGATAATGACAGAAAAAATGTATAATTTGTTAGCATTAAAGCAGACTAGTCATAGGAGCCAGGAGCATGGTAACTCCATAGGATAAGCACTAGACTGTGAACCACAAGGTCAGCTGCTCTAGCAGCTCTGCAAGGGAAATATGAGCTTTCCTGCTTCTGCAAAGATTTAGTCTAGGAAGCCCTATAGGGTCATTGTGAGTCAGTACCACTTGACAATAGTTCACAACAACAGTTATGGGGATCAGAAAATTGTTTCCATTCCATGTGATGATGTGGTTTAGACTTCAAAGACAGTAGCTGCTGGTAGACTTTGACCCAAGATAAAGGTCCTTAGAACAGTTAGCCTTATGTCAGTGCTGTCTCTTTGGGTGGCTAAAAACTTTGGGACCAGGTTGTCCTGGAGCAGACATAATAGTCATACTTTATTGTTGTTGTTCTGTGCCATAGAGTTGCTTCTGACTCATAGCGACCCTGTGCAGGGTTTCTGAGGCTGTAAATCTTTACGGGAGCAGAAAGCCTCATCTTTCTCCCTCAGAACAGTTGGTAGTTTCGAACTGCTGACTGTGAGATTAGCAGCCCGATTCATAACCACTATGCTACCAGAGCTCCTTAGTCATCACTTTAAAGGAGGTCAAATAAATGGGCAATCCGCTGCACTATTTCTTGCTTCTACTGGCCCAGTAACTTTCATATCAACTCATAACACATAACCTATTTTTATGCAAGAGGCAAACCTTACAACAATGGGAGAAGAAATAAGCAACATGAGCAATTAAGGTAGTAGGATGTCACAGTTGCTAGTAAATTGAAAAAAAAAAAAGTTGTCATGCAAGAGAGTATTCTACTTTCTCTTCCTTTCTGCTGTCAGCCTGGGTAGCTACCATCAAAATGGGCAAGTTCATGAAACCCGGGAAGGTGGTGTTGGTCCTGGCCAGACACTACTCCAGACGCAAAGCCATCATTGTAAGAACATTGATGATGTCACCTCAGATCACCCCTACAGCCATGCTCTGGTGGCTGGAATTGAACGCTATCCCCACAAAGTGACAGCTGCCGTGGGCAGAAGAAAATTTGCAAAGAGGTCAAAGATCAACTGTTTTGTGAAAGTTTATAACTATAATTGCCTCATGCCCACCAAATACTCTGTGGATATCTAGCCCCTTGGACAAAACAGTTGTCAAAAAGGATGTCTTCAGAGACCCTGCTCTTAAGTGCAAGGCCCACAGGGAGGCCAAAGGCAAATTTGAGGAGAGGTACAAGATGGGCAAAAACAAGTGGTTTTTCCAGAAGCTGCGGTTTTAGATATTTTTTCTTTCAATCATTAAAAATGCAAAAAATCTGTGAAAAAAAGAGAGTATTCTACTTTTTTTCATAGTACTGAGGTTCCTAGTGCATGGCAAACTTGATGCATCTAACATTGAGTTCATTTATACTAACTCAATAGGCACTTGGAAATACAAAAGTATGCATTTGTTAAAAAGTCCAGAAGCAATAGTGTTGTGTATTTTGTCAGTCGGATTTACTACCCATTACTGTATATCTTAATCCCTTCCCAAGATGAAGTTATCTAAAACATTTCTATTTAGTAACTTGCAGCAAGATTGCAGACTACACAAACATAATACCCAGGTCCTTACAATGAAGAAAAGAGAGATGAAATAAAGCAGATGCTGATGACAATCCAAGAATCCTGAGCTTCAGAAAAAAAGAGTCAAAAAGGAGATTGAATGTTGACTAGGAGGCAAAGCGAAACAATAATACTGAGCAAGGAGGCAGACAGAATACGTGAATTGTTAATTAGCCTGACACAGCACAATCGTTTTGAACTTTTATAAAGCAGTGTTACTGCAGGCTAATGACTTGATAATCTTCTTCACTTGCCCAGCATCACACAAGCACCTACACCTGTGTCCTGCAAATCTAAACGAGGAATCATACTCTTCTTTCCTATACCCTCCAGGTGACAAGACTCATGGCCAACCCCTACCTTCACCTGAGGCCAATGGCAACCCCCAATGCATAGACCCTGCTCTGCCTTAGGTAGGACAGCAGTTGTCTTAGACCTTTGTGGATGAGACAGCAGTTGTCTACTTGAAGTTGGAGGCACTTGCGGATGGGCACCAGCTGTACACCAGCCCGTGTTTGCTGGTGTGCATTCTCGGCCTCCTTTGATGAGCAGAAGTAAAGTACTGCATGGTTGCTCTGCTCCCCAGCTACCCCTGGGCAAGCAGGAATTTCTTCTGAGACTAGGTTCCCTGACTCCAGAAACTCTGTGTTGAAATTCTCCCTGCTCCCCCACTATGTGACCTCTGAAATGGGAAGAGGACTTGGACCTGTATTGGGTGTCCTGCCTGCCCCAAATTCCCACTTTTTTTCTTTCTGTGCCCTGCTCCATACTCCAGTTAAAACTCATCAGCTGCTTCTTATAAACCCTAATTATTGTTGCATTGAGTCAGAACCTACTTGATGGCAGTTAACAAAAACAAAAGGGAAAAATCTAAAAGATTAAAAATAGGAAACCAAATATATCAGTTTGTCAAAAAATATAAGACGAAGTAAAGATAAATAATAAACAAGATACTTAAAAAGTCTTCAAGAGGAAGAGGAAATCAAACAGATTGCAAGATTGTATGGACTTTTAAATTTGAAAAGAAATGGATACATCACAGTGAAACCTCAAAGAAAATTAATAAATTATCTCAGCAAAATTTTAAAAAAGAAGAAAATCATAAAGATTTAATAAACAATAAAATAACTACAACAACAGAAATAAGAAAAGCCACAGACAAAATGAACTCAGCCCAGAAAATTATGTGGAACAAAGAAACCTACAGCCCCACAAAAAATACACAGTAAAATTACAAAAAAAAATTCATGTGTATCAATAATTACAGTGAAGTTAAGTGGGTTAAATGTACCAGTCAAGAGACAGTGTATAACAGAATGGATAAGAAAGCATGACCTAGCAACATACTGTCCACAAGAGATACACTTTGGAAACAGAAACAAAAAAAATTAGGGTGAAAATCCATGTATGGTGCTGGAAGCGATTCCGCTCTGCCGTTTGACACAGCCCCGGCAAAAGGAAAAACATCATGCACAGCACATGATTCTCTGGAGGGGCATCCTCTATCTTCCCTTTAGGATAACTCTGAATTCACTTGTAAAAATATATGATATTGCCATATTCACGGCTTTTACTGTGAGCTCTGCAAAGCTTTGGAAGAAACTGGTTTGGCCACAATTGTTTCAGCTTCATTGGGTTAGATTCAAAGGGAATTGTATGAGTTACTCCCTCTCACAGAAAAATTGAGTACAAAGCAGCTGCATTTATGAGATCACAAAAGCAGATAACAAACTAAAGTAAAGCTGACCCACCCCTATAGACCTCACCTAAATCAATTACCAGCCAGAATTCACAACCCCCCCACTACCACATACAGGCACCTATGTAAATGGGCAGAGAATGGCGAACATAAATGAAAGGTGGTCAAAATTTAATAATCTACCTTTCCTGCAGCAATTAGCCAGGTTGGGCCATGTTAACATGCCCCACGGCCCCAAAAGAAAGAAACATAGGAACACTGTGGTTAAGCAATTTAATGAATACTTTAGAAAAACAAAACAATTAAGTAGACGTTAGTAATGCTTTTACTATAGAAAATAGTAGTACCTTATGTAGGATAGGAGTTTGACAATTAGCTAGTAGAAACAAAGTCGTGTAGGCATTGATGATTAATAGAAACTTATATTACTAAGAGGATGTAATCAGGGGTCTGAGAAGTGGAAATGATTTGTGTAAGGTTTAACTTGATCTTTTAGTGGGAATAAGAAGAAACAATCTATCACTTACATAAGAGAGGAGATGATGTCAAAAGGAAAATGCTTAATGGTTAGAAATTGAACAGGATATTGGAAAGGTCAGGTTGGACATCATAGAAATACTTTTGTTAAGGTTCTATAATCACAGGGTGAAGGAATGTTATGATTAAAAATGTGTAATAATTCAAGGGAAAAATCAAGGTATCAAATCATTATGCACTGTGTAATTTTAAGTTTAAAAATAAAGACTTGCTGAGCCCGGGCAGACAGAGAGAGAGCGCCAACTAAACGGAGACTCCTCCATTACTTTCACTTTCACCGACTCCGTGTCTCCTCTCGCTCGTGTCTCACGACCGAGAGCTGGACTCCCGCAGTATGGAACAAAATATATAAAGCAAATGGCAATCAAAAAGGAACAGGAAAAACAATACTAATTCCAGATAAATGAGATTTTAAGGAAAAAAACCACAGCATAATATAAAATGTTGTTGTTAAATGTCATTAAGTTGGTTCTGACTCATACTGTCCCTGTATAGAGCTTTTGAGCAGCAGCAGGTGGGTTTGAACCACCAACCTTATGGTTCACATGACTTTGTGGCCCGATGCTTTTCCTACAGTGCCACACCAGGACTCCAATATAAAA
Source organism: Chrysochloris asiatica (assembly GCF_000296735.1). Taxonomy (NCBI): domain Eukaryota; kingdom Metazoa; phylum Chordata; class Mammalia; order Afrosoricida; family Chrysochloridae; genus Chrysochloris; species Chrysochloris asiatica. Next base: position 4,370,935 of record NW_006408632.1, read on the forward strand.
TAGAGCATTACATAATGAAAAAGGGTAGATTAAACAAAAGGACATAGCCTTTATAAATGTATATGCAACCAGTGAAAGTCCTCAAAATACTTAAATCAAACTGTAACAGAAATAAAGCGAGAAATGGACAAGTCTGTATTTGTTGTTGTAAAGTGCCTTCCAATTGTTTCTGACTCAGTGGCTCTACACAGCAGACTGAAACCCTGCCTGGACCTGTGCCATCTTCATAATTGCTACTATAGTTGACCCCATTCTTTTTTTTTTTTTTTAATGTTTTTATTGTGAATTGAGTGAAAGTTTACTGGGCATATCATCAGTTTTACATTCAACAAATCATACACCTTGTTTCATTACAATGATTATAATCCCTGGCAGGTCAAGCTAACTAGCTGCTCCTCAAAAACCTTATACAGGGTCGCTATGGGTCTGAACCAACTTGACAGCACTTTACAACAACAACAACCTGTATCCTCAGTTAACAGTATTTCTCTCTATTCATTTTAATTTTAATAAAAAACAACAATCAGGCATATTTTAAAAATTACACCACCAAAGGGCACATCATTCTGCAAGTCCGCCTCCTGGCTGCCAGCTCTCAGTTCCTCTCTTTCCATGAATCTAGAGTCCTCAGCTCCTCTCTCTCTTCATGTCCCCATCTCTGCCTCCATCTCTGGTGTTGCTGCTTCTCTGGATAAGGTCCCACATTCTGCTTGTGCTCTTCTCCCTGGAAGGTCCTAAGGCCCTCTGTTTCTGGATTGTAAGATTTACTACTCCCCCCTCTTTGTTACAAAACATCAACTTTTACAATTGTGATGTTGCAATTAGTCATGATAACAATTACTCACTATTGATTGAGCCAATGCTTGCTGCTACTATGTCAATTCACTTTGTGAGAGCGCTTCCTCTCTTCCCCTGAGCATCTACTTTTCCAAACATGATATCCTTTTCCAGCATTATTCACGTTAACAAAAACAAAAAACAAAAAAACAAACAAACATCTATATGCCCATTAATGGAAGAATAAACAAATCACGGTACATACATACAATGGGATACAGCACAGCATTGAAGAATGAAGATGAATCTGTGAAATACCTCATGACATGGATGAGCCTGGAGGACCTTTGTTGTTGTTGTTGTCAGGTGCCATCGAGTCGGAACCGACTCATAGCGACTCCATGCACAGCAGAACGAAACAATGTTCGATCCTGGGCCAAC
>NW_006408632.1:4374657-4377011 GCF_000296735.1 Chrysochloris asiatica
GTTCCATTTCATTTTTGACCACTTCCAATTTTCCCAAATTCATACTTCGTACATTCCATGTTCCAATTTTCAATGGATGTTTACAGCTGTTTCTCCTCACCTTAAGCTGAGTGAAATAAGTCAATCAGAAAATTATAAATATTACATAAAAATCGTATTCTAAAAATTCAAGAAAAGGTATATTATACTAAAGAAACATCCTTTGATGCTTACCAAGGATGAGAAGGGCAGGAAGTATAAAGCATTAACTAGAGGATTTTTGTTGTTATTTGCTGTTGAGTGGATTCTGACTTTTAGCTACCAAGGCTTTAAATCTTTGTGAGAGCTGAAAGATTCATCTGTTTTCCACGGAGCTACTGGTGGGCTGAAATCACTGAACTTGTGGTTCATAGTCCAAATTGTTGTTAAGTGCTGTCGAGTCAGTTCCAACTCATACTGACCTTGTTGGGGTTTTCTGAAGAAAGGCTGATTGGTTTGAACTGCAGACCTTGTGGTTAGCAGTCCAGTGCTTATCTTATATAATTCCACACCAGAACGGAAGGTGAGACACATATTCATTTGGGTGAAAAAGAAAGTAATATACAATAAGAAGATGGTTAACAAAAAATGATGGAAGCAGAGAGAAACAATCAAAGGAGTGCAAGATTTGAAGCGAACAGAATTAAATAGTGCTATATGCAGAATACTGCAATAACAATGATATGCAACTGGTTGCATAGATAGACTTGTAGGTTGAATTAGTGTGGGAGGCAAGTGGGACTATATCCATGAATAAATCTAGAGGATGGTTCTACAAGTGCATTTACCTGTACTGCTAAAAGATCCATGAACGTGGTGGAGTGTATATGAAACAAAGTTAGGAAAACTTGTTAGATAGAACCACACACTTTGGGGGAAGGAATCACAGACCTAGGGGGACATCAAGGAGGTTTACAAAGACAAGGTTCTAAATTCTATATTTGTGAATAGTGACTTTCATGTTGTTGTTTAGTGCCATTGAGTCAGTTGTGACCTATAGCTACCCTGTATAGGGTTTCCGAAAAGGGTCTGGTAAGCTTGAACCACTGACCTTGTGGTTCAAACCAGCTTTGCAGTCCAGTACATTAACTTACAATGCTACACTAGGATCTTAAAATCTCATGAGCAGCCATCTAATGTGCAACATTGCTCTATTCCCAGTCAAGGTATAGAAAAGTGAAAAAAAGTAAAGATCAGTAGAAATAATGAATCTAATGCACTAATGAACTATGAAAATATCAACATCCAAGATCATGGGACCAGAAGAACAAGTTGGTACCTAACTACCACTACTAACCACTCCAAAAGAATTCACATCAGAATCCACTAGGTAGAGTGTGAGAAAAATAGAGAACAAAGCATAAAATCAAATACAAAAGCAAACCAACAAACACCAGTCTTACTAACTGAATGGAGACAGGTGGAAACACTGAGGCTATGACTTTTAGTCACCCTTTAGGTCTGAAACTAAACTCACTAGACAGGTCTATGGGGAAATGTTGACACCAGGGAGGTGGGAACACCTTGAATAGTCATCCCTTTGAGGTGAGGAAAGGAGCATTTGCCCAAGGACAAAGTTCAAGGGTTGGGAAAGAAGGGTGGTTATGGAAAACACAGGGAGGAAATGGGATGTTGCATTGTGGGGGTTGCAGTTGATGACATGAAGCAAGGTGTGTGTAGGCTATTGAATGGGAAATTGAGTTGCTTTCTGAACCTTCATCCAAGTCACAACAACAACAAAAATTTTTATATTAAATATATGATACCACTGTTACTAACAAAACTTTTTCCCCCTCTTTGTTGTTGAATTAACAAGAAGCATAGTTCACCATGTAAAATACTGACAAATCAAATGTAAAATTAGAAATGTATGCAATAAAAAGGCAATATTATAAGGTTAAAAGAAAAACTGAAATTGGATTTGCATGTAGAATAATAATTTTAAAGCTCCTATGAATTAATAAAAAGAGATAAATGATATAACAGAAAATGGTCAGATGACCTTCTTCAGTTAAAGTTGTGAATTGCTGATAAGCACATGAAAAGATAGTCTCTAGGGACATGAGAATGAAAATGGCTTTGGCACACAATTTAACAATCATCAGATTAGCAAAATTTTGTAAGTCTGAGGAAGCCAGTACATTTGAAGTTGATTTTTGAGTAACTAATTGATTCAGGAGTAATTTACAACATTACATTAAGACAATCAAACCAAAACCAAATCCAATACCATCAAGTTGATTCCAATGCATAGGGATCCCATATAGCATTTAAAATACTCTGTTCTATCTTGAAATCTAACTGACTTCCTATCCAATTGGACCCTCTGTAACTAC
>NW_006408632.1:4380024-4383123 GCF_000296735.1 Chrysochloris asiatica
GCGCATGCGTAGTAGAACCCTCCGAGGGTGGGGCTGGGGTGCCCACTAGCTCAGGCCCCCTGCGTACCAGAATGGAGGTACGCAGACAGCAAGGGACCAATGAACAGCTACCAAAAGAAAAGAATGTCCACACCTTTATCTCAGTGGTTCCGCCAGGCGTCTGTGGCCGCTCCGATCTTTCCCCCACGTGGTCTCACCCAAGATGGCGGCTCCTTGAGTAGCTGATAGTTCCAAACTAGAAAGCAATAGATTTCTTGCTTCTGCCACAAATTCCCCCAGCTGTGAGTGAGCCTTCCAACCTTCTAAGTATTCCTTTATATGTGGTTCAGAGTTCTGGGACCATCCCCTGAGCCTACTTGGTCGGGTATTCTGTGTTGTTGTTGGCGGAGCTCTCTGCTATACGTACACCCGATCTGCCATCTTGTTTGTTCCTCTCCTCATTTTATATTTTTACTTTGTAATTATCTTCATTACAAACTGACATCTCTGGTTCCCTATTTTCAGTATTGTAAATTCATTTAATTTGGATACTTTTATATCTGGGTTAACTTCTGGATGATGTTGTCATGTATGTTAATCTATAATTGTTGTCTACAGTTATTTTATTTGCTGTCTGAAGAACTCCCTTTTGGTGTTTTTTATTAGGTTGTTCAACATTTTTACAAATTTCTTTTATGTGTGTTTATCTGGAAATGTCCTTATTTCCTCATCATATTTGAGAAAAAAATTTGCTGGTTGTATGATTGTTGGTTGAGGGAGAAAGATAAGGTAGTCTGCTCCAACAATATTTACAGCCACAGAAACCCTACACAGGGTCACTCTGAGTCAGAACCAACTCCACGGCATATAATCGCTACCACCACCATGATTCTTGGTTGTCAAATTTATCTTTCAGAGTTTTATATGTGAGATCCAGTTACTTTCTTGCCTACGTAGTTTCTCCTAAGAAATCATAGTTTCGTCTCATTGATTTTCTTTTACAGTAATTTTTTCATTTTCTTCTGAACTGTTCTCAGATTCTTTCATAGTTTTGGTTTTGAAAAGTTTTGTTATGATATGTCTTGGTGATTTTCTTTTGGGATTTATTCTATTTGATTTTATTTCACCTTCTTTAATGCATATCTTCTCATCTTTCATGATGTTAGGGAAGTTTTCTTCCAACAATTCTTTGACAGTTTTTATTGTCTCGTCCTGTTCTGAAGTTCCAGTCACAAACAAATAACTGATGACATCCCAGATAATCCTTAGGTTTTCTACAGATTTGTTGATCTTTATTCTTATTGTTATTCTAGCAAATTAGTGTTCATAGATTTGTATTTACGCTCACCAATTCAGCCTTCCATTGACTCAGTTTTATGTTGTTAGCCTCTCAGTGTATTATCGATTTCTAAAATCTTCATATAAATATTCCAGATTCTATTTCCTGGTTTTTTATGATTTCTAATTTTTCCATTTATTTTGTTAGTTTGTTCTTGTAGTATTCTCCTGAGCTCTTCTAACTTTGCTTTGCTTTCCTTGATTTTGTCTGTGGCTTTCTCATCTCTCAGTTATCTCAACCTAAATATCATCTTTTTAAATTTCCTATCAGGCAGTTCCCATGCCATTTCTTCCTCAGAAAAGTCCTCTGGCTCTGTATTTGGTCATTTTGTTCAGTTACACCATTTTGTTTCTTCTTGTGAATTGAAATTATTTCCTTCCCATAGCAGTCTCTACTGTTCATACTCACAGTTGTGAGTTTTATTAGGGATGTGAACAGGTAACAATGCAGGATCTGAAAATGCCCAGCACACAGTTCTTTCAGTCAGGACAGCCTCTCCTCAACCATACCTGCTGGCAGACCTTTTTTGGACCTCAGACCCTTGGTCTGGCCTCTGCCCATCTCAGCAATGTTACAAAGCACTTTTCAGGCTGCTGATAAATGCTCAAAGGACACACCACTGCTAAGAGGCTCAGAACAAAGGCACTAGGCTCTGCCTCTCTGGGTCAGCAAACCTAGCTCTCCTGTTAAGTGTCTGGAAACATTACCTTCCGTAAATGGCTTTTAACCTCTTCTTAAAAGACACTCAGCTTTACTTGCTCTGTGGGTTGGGAAGCCCACTGCTTGGTTTGGTGCTCTGGCTCTTGTTCTTATTCTGCTACTCCTCTGCTATCAAAGAATTCTCTCCCTGGGTTGATTCACAGCTGCCTCAGGGCCTAAAGGATATGTCACCCCTGGTTCTTCCTTGTTGGTAATGAAATCCCCTGAACTGCTTCTGATATGGCTCGTTTTATGCCCATGTTAGAGTTTTAAGTTTTCCCAATTAAACCTTTCAGCAATCACTCATAACTGAATCATATAATCCATCAGCATCTTCCTTCAGACTCCTCAGGAAAAAGTCATTTGGTGGGAATTCCAAAGACATGACTAGAAGAGATATTAAATAATCCACTGCACTGCATTCCAAGACATTGGTGTTGTATTTGTATTTAATTGATGATTGCATTGTGGCATATACTTAAGCCCTTACCACCTGCTTCACAGTGGGTTTGATTAAGAATGTATGTGTGACACTCTAACTGTTGTAGTACAGTTGAGAGTGGGTTTAGCTGGCATTGACTACTATTAATCCATGATCAGATAGTATAGGAACTGGAAGTCATCCTCATTTAATAGGTGGGGTTGCAGGATCTATGGGTGTGGCTGGCTGTATTCATATGGTTGTCTTTGTATAGGTTGGAAAAGAAAACAAAACAAAATCAAGAGAAAATAAACAAGGGAGTGAACGCAAACAACAACAAGTAAAAGGGCTTTAATAACTAAAAATAAGTTGAAAGGAAGATAAAAGAAAGAAACAAGAAGAAATACAATAAGCAAAACTAGAGATGCGGGGAGGAAAAATGAAAGAAATTAGTAAAGGCAGAAACTAAGAGAAAATATCAAAAAGAGAAAGAAGGGAAGGGAAAAAAGAAAGAGACAAATGAGAAGAGAAAGAAAAACTGAGAAATAAAGGACAGAAAATAAGAGATTGTTGTTGTTGTTGTTGTTAAGTGCCATCGAGTCGGGTCCGACCCATAGCGACCCTGTACAGGGTTTCCGAGGGTGTAAATCCTTACGGGAGT
>NW_006408632.1:4384273-4395178 GCF_000296735.1 Chrysochloris asiatica
TGTAAATCTTTACGGGAGTAGAAAGCCTCATCTTTCTCCCGCGGAGCGGCTAGTAGTTTCAAACCGCTGACCTTAAGGTTCGCAGCCCGATTCGTAACCACTACGCTACCAGAGCTCCTTAGAAATAACAATATTGTGATTTATGGGACAGAAATCTGTGATAGCAGAGTTCATGAATAGTTGTTAGACACATGATTATTTTGGCCCACTGCTAGTATACTATGGATTCTGTTATGTAATAGTAACTTTTATAAAAGAGAAACATAAAACTTATGAGGTTATATAATATTTTTAATGATAAAATTTATCTTTTTGTTCAATGGAAGGTTTCCTAATAAGAAGCCATATGAGTATAAAACTGAAAAACAAGTGTAGCTTCATATTTGGTGGAGTATTGTAACCCATTTTGATATCCTTTTGATATTGCAGACCTTCTCTAAAGAAGAAATTGGAGGGAGTGATGCTGAGGAAATAGTTGCATTTTACGATGGACCTGAATGATTTAAGAAGGTAGGACATAAGGCTTTGCTAACTGTTTGGCATTTTCTCTTAGAATTTATCACAGATGCTTGAAATGATTGAAAAGATCATTGTGGATGATTGCTATTAGCCTTTTGTGACATTTATGTTGGTTCCCTTTTTTAGGGGAACAGTGACCTAGTCTTCCAAATGGCATTAACAGAAGTTGAAAAGCGTCTCCTTCCCACTCACTCAGCTTGAAAATCAGGTCAGCTCGTTCCATAAGTGACCACCCCACTGAAGCTGTTTCTCTATACTCTTCTTTGGTGAAATCAGTATTCCAGCCTTCAAAGCTTCAAAATAAAGCCTTTTACAGGAGCATTACAATCAGTGCAGACAAAAGGAAAACTCACAGATCAGCCTCATCAAACTTTGAAACTAAGATGAAAAGGCCCATTTTAAATTCCATTGGCAGTAAAATGTCATGCTAATCACAGGAACTTGACCGATAGGATAGGTACAATTCTCTTTGATGTATTTGTTTTAAAAGGGATGAGCTTAGTCATGCAGTTATTAATCAGATAACATGAATGAGTTTTGCTTTAATATGTGTTTTAGATTTTACAGGTCCATTTAAAAAGTTACATGAGCAAGTGAACTTGATGTGTCAGAGTTGACTAGTAATAACCTTTCATAATCTATTTTTAAAGGATAATGTCCTTCTTGTGTACCATTGCTGATAGCCAGTTTTACAAATCTAAACATTTAATATGCTTCTATTTTATGCCTTGTAATCAAAAAAGAAAGAAAGATATCTTTTAAATTAATATTTGTATCTTATTATAAAACTAGGAGATAGCTTGTAGCCATTACTTCAATCTTTTCTCCATTTATCATGATGCTATTTATTGGTTCAATTGTGTGGATTTTTGTTTTCTTTACATTGAGGTGCAATCCATACAAGACTGTGGTCTTTTATCTTCATCAGTAAGTATTTTAAGTCTTCTTCCAGGATGGTGGTGGTGTTGTTAGGTGCCATTGAGTCGGTACCAACTCATAGTGACTTTATGCACAGCAGAACAAAACACTGTCTGATCCTGGGCCAACCTCACTACTAGAATTGCTTATATTAATCTTGTCGAGGCTATGGTTAGTCAAATCAAACACTGGCATAGATGTTCTTATAAAATATTTACATGTGATTAAATCAGTTAACCTTAAGTAAAGCAGATTGGCTTCCACAATGTGTGTTTGTGTGTATGTGTAATGGCAGGGGGGTGTGGGGGGGAATTATTTAAACAGATGAAGGCCTAAAGGAAAAAATGTAAGTTTCAGAAGGGAGGAGTCTGTTTACAGATTATAAATAGACAGCATGTCACAATGTTTCTGTCTACCCCCTGTCTACCCTATGAATTTTGGATTTGTCAGTCCATTTAACTATGTGAGCTTATTTAAAAAAAATTAACCTGTCAGTACAATCCTTTAGCCATGCTGATTCAATCTACATGCTGAGCAAGTAATCTGAGATGCTGGTATGGCATTGAAGGATAAGCACTGGACTGCAAGGTCAGTTTGAACTGCTAGGTGGTAGCTCAAAATCACCAACTGCTCCTCAAAACCCTATACAGGGTTGTTACAATTTAGAACTGGCTTAATGACACTTAGCAACAATAACAACTGGACTACATGGAGAAGAATGAAACATCAGGACTAGAAGCATATTAATGACCTGCACTATGCAAACTTGCTTGCTGAATGTAGAAGATTTATAGTACTTACTAATGAAGATCAAAGACTACAGTATGAATTACCCTAATATAAAGAAATAAAAATTCTCAGAACTAGAATAAAGCAATATACTAAGAGGCAGTTGTTTGAATAGAACAAGAGAATACTGAATGATTTAAAATTAGGAAGACTTGTATTCTTTCACCATGCTTATTCAATCTGTATTCTGAGCAAATAATCCGAGCAAATAAAGAAGAAAATGGCATCAGGATTGAATGAAGACTCATTAACAACATGTGATAGGTAGATGATACAGCACTGCTTGCTGAAGGTGAAAAGGACTTAAAATACTTACTGATGAAGATCATAGACCACAGTCTTCAATATGGGTTACACCTCAATGTGAAGAAAATAAAATCCCTCACCACTGGACCAATAAACAACATCAATAAAAACGGAGAAAAGATTGAAATTGTCAAACACTTCATTTTGCTCAAATCTATCATCAACACTTAAGGAAGCAGCAGTCAAGAAATCAAACAACATATTGCATTAAGCAAATATGCTGCACAAGACCTCTTTAAAGTGTTCAAGAGCAAAGATTGAGGACTCAGGTGTGCCTGACCTAACTATGGTATTTTCAATAACTTCATATGCATATGAAAGTAGGACGATGAATAAAGAAGACTTTAGAAGAATTGACACATTTGAATTATTGTTTTGGGTGAGAATATTAAAAGTACCATGGAATGCCAGAAGAACAAACAAATTTGTGTTAGAAGAAGTACAGACACAATGCTCTTTAGAAGCTAGGATGGCCAGACTTCTCTCATTATACTTAGGACATATTAACAGGAAGGACCAGTCCCTGGAGAAAGACATCATGCTTGGTAAAGTGGAGAGACAGAGAAAAAGACCCCCACCATGATGTATTTGCACAATGTTATCAGCAATGGTCTGAAGTGTAGGTTGGCGCAGGACCAGGCAGTATTTCATTCTGTTGTACAGAATGTTGCTATGAGTTGGTATTAACTTCATGGCACCTAACAACAACAATCAACCCAGGAAGAGGCCAACAAATGAAAAGAGAAAAAGTCAGGAATGAAAATTGGGGGAGCAATAGCATTTGAAGGTTTGTGAACAAGAGAATTGAATGAGGAAACACAAGCAAAACAGCCATACAATAAATTGTTGGTTCTGGTAATGATAGTGTATGATTTCCAAAAAAGCCTAAAGCCTACACTGTCAAATGACAAAACATGGATCTGTAATTGACATATGCAAATACTTTTATGGGTGTCTTATTAGATTTTTTTTTTTTTTTTTTTGCTGTTGTTTTGTCATGCAACCAAGTAAAGAGTGCTATTGTTGTTGTTAAGTGCTGTCGAGTCTGTTCCAGCCAGTACAGGTTTCTGGGGAGTGACTGGTGAGCTTGAGCTGCCAACTTTGTGGTTCAAATCAACTATGCAGTTCAGTGCATTAACTCACAGTGTCACAGCAGGAGTAGTGCCAAATAAAAGTGCCCTTAATGTCTCAATATCTTTTTCTTTAGTTTGCACTAAAAACATGAATGTTGCCTTTAACAACCTTTAGATCCTTTTTGTGTTTAATTTGGTTCTATGTACACTAAGAAGTACATTTGAAAAAGACAAATAACAACAACAACAAAAAAAAAACAGGATGTCCTGCCACTTTAACTTTATGGTATCAGTGATCTGGATCTTTAGTCCACTTTATGGGCTTGTCATGTGGTTTCCATTCTCAAGGTCAAGATGGCTGAAGAGACTCTGGTCATCACATCTACATTGCCAGTCTAACAATAAAGAAAGAACTAAAGGCAAAAACAGTGCTTCTTCTAGTTGAGCAAGATCATTTTAAGTAAATTTCCCAGAATTATCTTCCATTAGCTTTGTGTACATGACCACATGTAACTGTAATCTGCAAGAAAGACTGGAAATGTAGCTGCTACTACTAAGTCACATTACTGGTAGTCACAGTCAAAGATAAAACACAGAGTTCTAGTAAAGAGAATGGGTATTTAATAGGCAACTATCTGTCATTGCCCTGAGATCTTAATAAATGAAATGCTTTGGCTAGTTTTAAAAGGATACAAAATATATTTATATGTAGTTCCTTCCTTTCCTCAGTGAACTTCTGTTCAAATGGAAAAACCTAAGTAAAAACAAAATACGAAAAGTATTTTTTCATTATAAAATATATGTTCAAAGTGCAATGGATATAGTAGAAAAAGTGATCCTGATGAAATACAAAATTTCTAGGAAGGTAGGAATGGTGTCAGAGGCAAAAGAAATTGTATGAGAAAAAGCAACGTTTAACATGCTGAGAAACATACTGAGCCTCAGGAATTAGAACAGCAAATTTCACATTAGGCACTTGGGTACATAGAAATGTCTTGGTTCTGTGTATTAGCTACTCAAGCATTTTTCATGATGCAAGACAAATTCTTTAGTAAAGTCCAGAAGAGCACCTGGATTTGATTTGTTAATTTACTAGGAGTTCTTACAATTCTCTGATAAATAAATTTCTATAGGTATTGTATAATGAGTTTGTGGCTCTGTAGGATAAGAAATGAACTGCTAACCACAAGATTGGTAAGCCCAACTCAACGAGAACAAGATGAGGCTTTCTGCTCCCTCAAAGATTTATAGCCTTAGAAACTCTATGCAGGGTCTCTACAAGTCAGAACCAAATCAAAGGCACTTCACAACAATAATAGCATCGTATAACAGAAGGAATCTAGGTGGTACAACAGTTAAGCACTTGACTGCTAACTGAAAGGTTTATGGTTTGAATATACCCTAGTGGTTCTGAAGGAGAAAGAACTGGTGATCTTTTCCCGTAAAGATTCACATTACTGTCAACTTTATATCACAGAGTAGAACTGCCCCATGGGCTTTCCATGGAAGCACACTGCCACATCTTACCCCTGCAGAGTGGCTGCGAGTAGAATAACTTTGAACTGAAGACCTTTTGTTAGCAGCCAAGTGCTTAAGTACTGGACCACCAGAACTTTTCCAATAAAGATTAACCAAAACCAAATACCCCTGCCATTGAATCAATTCTAACTCATAGCAACCCTGTGCAGGCTTTCCAAGGCTGTAAACCTTTATGGAAACAGAAAACTCATTTTTTTTCCCCCACAGAGCAGCTGGTGACTTTGAACCACCAACGTGAAGATTAGCAGTCTAATGCTTATCCTTCAGTGCCATCAGGGCTCCATTCCTAGAAAAACCTATAGGGTAGTTCTACTTTGTTTAGTTCTCTAAGAGTTGAAATCAACTTTACAGCACCTAACAACAACACTACTATAGGACTTCCTGGGTGGTTCAAGTGGTAAATAGTCTGTATTGCTAACTGAAAATGAATTACTCAAGTTCATTCAGAGGGGCCTTGGATGAAAGACCTGGCAATTTTCCAAAAGTCTGTCATTGGAAATCCTGTGGATTTTACAGGTCCATTTTGGCTCATATTGATTGGGTCATGATGAGTTGGAATTGACAACAACTGTTTTTGTTGTTTTTCTTCTATTGAGGTATGGTGCTGTGGGTTAATGCGCCAGACTGCAAAGCCGTTTGAACTACAAGGTCGGTGGTTCAAGCTCACTAGTCGCTCCTTGGAAACCCTATGCAGGATCGCTATGGATCGGAACCGACTCCACGGCACTTAACAACAACAGCAACACTAGAGCAAGAGAAAAAGGAGACCACTTTTTGTTTTAATTTTTTAAATACTCAATTTATGTCAATTTTAGACTGAAGAGGGGAAAAATACAAAATGTGTTTTAGGTGAATATTAAATTTTATACCAAGAAGTTATTAGATTTATGTCTGTGTACAGTGATACTGGGTCAGGCTACAAAAGACTAGAAAATCATGAAATATGGTATTACAGAGTTTTATTGGTGGTGGTGGTGGTGGTGGTAGTGTGCTGTGGAGTCGGTACCAATTCACAGCGACCCTGCTTCGGGTTACTGAGGCTATAAACTTTAACCGGAGCAGAAAGCCTCATATTTCTCCAGCGGAACAGCTGGTAGTTTCAAACTGCCCATTTTGAGGTTAGCAGCCCAACCCGTAACCACTACACTGCCAGAGCTCCTTAAAGAGTTTTATTGGAGTATGGAAAACACCTGCAAGGGAGAGATGCCATAGACAGCAAAGCCTCTCCACGTTCACAGTATAAGCTATGTTTACATTGTTGTTAAGTGCCCTCAAGTTGTATAGGGTTTCCCTGAAGCGCCTGCCTGATGAACCGCAAGCCTTACGGCTCACCCTGACCTTGCATTCGAACGACTATCCTACAGTGCCATAACCAAGACTAGTTAAGCTGCAGAGTAGTTCTGTCAGATTTCAAAAAAGGGGTGGGATTTCCTGTTTGCGTAGTTCAGCTTTCCTGTGCTGTTGTTTTTCTTTTTCTATGCTGCGCATGCGTCTGGGGTCCATAATGCAGTCCAAGGCGTGAGGTACCTGACGTAGTTGACCTAACTGTCCACGCATCTGCCCTCTATCAGGATTCCGGTTAGATAACCAGATCTGCTCTGGTGGCACCACGTTGGTGTCATCGGTGATGTTTCCTGCCTGCACTGAAGACTGCTTAAGGGGAAAGTTAATGGGTAAGTTGAGATAGCTAAACGTGAGAAAACTCCACCCGATAGCTGAATATAGGAATGGAGTATTGACAAAACCCCACACTGGGTTCCAGACACAAAAGGAGATACGGTAATTTTCCTCCTTAGTGTAACATCAGGAATTTTAAAAACCTGCTTGAAAAGGTTATTTTTTAATCAGGAGACCTTTTTTTTTTCTTCCTTACTGTGTGTACAAATTTGTTTTCTGAGTTATTTTATTTATACAATGTGTACTCTGATTTCTAACTTTTTAAAATTATTGATTTTTCATGACATTTTATTATGTGAGATAATTGGGAGTCTCGTGTCCCCATACAATCAGCACTGGACTGCCACATGTCAAGGCTGGGAAAGTCTCTGCAGGGTCCCTTGGAGTCAGAACCTACTGGATAGCACTTAACAACAACAATAATAATTTACATTTACTATTTTGCTTAAGGAGCTCTGGTCGCGTAGTAGTTACATATCGGGCTGTGAACCTTAAGGTCAGCATTTCGAAACTAGCAGCCATTCCTCCGGAAAAAGATGAGGCTTTCTGCTCCTGTAAAAATTTACAGCCTCAGAAACCCTGTGCAGGGTCGCTATGGGTTGGAATCGACTTGATGGCACTTAACAACAACAACAACAGCATCTTGCTTAATGTCACAACAGAACAGTCCTCTAAAATGTGCGATTATAATGATAATTTTACAGATTAAGAAACTTTGAACATTGTATGCGCTAACCTTTTCCTTAAGGGAAGAGGTAGAAATGACTTTCTAAATAGGGTCATAATTAGCCATTTATAAGATCTGCCATTTACCATGCAGACTGCATCAAGCAGTCTTTTGGTAGATGAAAATGAATTGCTGCTGTCCATGAATTCATTTTATGAAAACTCATTTCTATAATTTTTTTTTCAAAATCAAAATAGTTGCATAACAATGAAGTTATAAATGTCTTTTTAACGTAACAAAAACAAAAGCATTGCCATCTGACTCAGCAACTTTATAGGCACATCAGTGACATTATAGAACTGGGTTTAACTGTTTCATACGAGTGCCAAGGTTGTAATCCTTAGAATAGACTGCACATCTTTCTCTTGAGTAGCAGCTGGTAGGTTCCATTGCAGACCTTTTCAGGCAATAGCTGAGCGCTTAACCAGTGTATCAGCAGGGTTCCTCTCTTAACCTTTGTTGTTGTTGTTGTTGTTAAGTACCTTTTAGTCAGTTCCGAATCATAGTGACCCTATAAAGGGTTTCTGCAGAGTGACTGGTGAATTTGAACCGCCAACCTTGTGGTTCAAACTGATGTTTTGGTCCAGTGCATTATCCCACAGTGCCACACCAGGACTCCTTGTTGTTAAATGCCATTGAGTTGGTTCCGACCCATAGTGACCCTATATAGGGTTTCTGAGGAGCAGCTGGTGAGCTTGAACTACTAACCTTGCAGCTCAAATGGCTTTGTAGTCTGGCGCATTAACCCACAGTGCTACACCAGGACTCCGTAGATACCTAAAATAGTGCTTTCCCAAACTGGTTCATCTGTCTTTTAAACTTTTTTTTGTTTATGTCTTTCTCTGAGAACTCTTAGCCTATATTGTGTGCCTCATTTTGTTGTCCAGACATTCTGGCTTACAGGTGGCAAAGATTAGGTAAAATGGATTATTTTTGTCAATAGCACATGAGTAACCTGCAAGAGTCTGATGGAAATCATGATGATATGCATGACTCTCAGAATCAAAGTTAATAAGGGCTCAAGCTATTGCAAATGTGGGAGAAAAAGGAGAAATGGAGCCTTTCTCTTGGGCAGGACATGGAGGGAACAACTCTCAGTATCAGGAAACTGTCATAGCCATGTTTTTAGCTGCCCATTCTGCTTTCACTCCTTCCTTTCCAAAAACCCTGCAAATTCATAAAGCACCAATGATTCAAAAGAAAATTGACTCGGTTCTTTATCTTGGGTGTAAATGCAGGCAGATCAGCAATTGCTTTTGACACTTACACTATAGAATCATTGAAGTTTAACAATCAAAACTACCATAAATATCAAATACCAACTTTCATGTTACTATTTTCAAGTGTTTTCGAATTTTTCTCTAACACAGTATATCTTAAATTAGATTGTGCTTAAGGCTAGATTTTTCTTACCCTTCATCCAAGAGAATTAGTTAATTAAGAACCCGTAAGACAATTAGGTGTAAAGTATGATCTTAGACTTGGAGTATGAGCTGTAGAGTATGGCGGTGCATTTTCCCTCAGCTGTATACTGTCTGCTCTCAAAGCCTACCTATTGCTTATGTTTGGTGACATACAAATAGCTATAACTTGCATAATAATTTTGAGGATTAAATTAGGAATATGGATAGGGAAACTTTATCGTACAAACTCTCCTCCATAATACACAATTTGATTATATATTTTGTTATAAAAATTTACTAAATTGGAAGGATCTTGGAACCTCTTCAGATAGTCAAATAAACATCTATTGTTTCTTACTGTGCTAAAAGCTTTGTACAATTTCCTGGGGTTTCAGAGACTTGAAAAGACCAAGGCCCTGCCATAAAAGATCGTACATTGTAACAAGGAGGTAAACAAACAAACAGATTATTTAACACAGTTTTGTAGCATAGTAGGTTGTGAACCACAAAGTCAGCAGTTCGAAACTACCAGCTGATCTGCCGGAGAAAGATGAGGCTTTCTGCTCCAGTAAAGATTTAAAGCCTGGGAAACCCTGTACAGGGTCGCTATGATTCAGAACTGACTCCACGGCACATAACAACAAGAAGAAGAAGCAGTGTTCAAGTAGACTATGGAATTGCAGCTGTGGTGGTTCTTGTTCAGCACCATAGAGTCTGACTCATAGCGACCCTCTATTGGGTTTCTGAGACTATAAATATTTGCAGGAGCAGAATGCCTCATCTTCCTCCTGCCAAGTGGCAGGTTGGCTTCAACTGCTGACCTTGTGCTTCAAATCCAGTGTTTATCCTACATAGCCACCATGCACCCCTGGAATTGCAGTATACTTAATTTTGTTTCGTTTTTTCTCCCCATAGCATCTAATACATCCAGTGGCTGCTCCATCTCTGTCTCCTTATTGATTTCCCTTCAATAGTTTTTAATCCTTTGTCATTTTTTTCTTTCCTTGCTTGGTCATTTATCTAGAATCTAGGAAGCAAATCAAATTTTGGAGGTTTTAAAAGCCATCTCTATAATCTGCTAACCACTCATCTGTCACTTTGTCATACTATGGTGATTTGTATGTTACTGTGATGATTGCAGCTATGCCGCTGATATTTTAAATGCTAGCAGCCATTCATTGATCTTAGAGACATATTTAAACATTTCTCGTTTGGAATAAAGCTGTGTATGTATGAACTGAACCCTAGTAATGATACTTCTGCACTTATCCTAGTAGAATTAGACTTAGTGAGGGACCAAGGTGAATTGCCCCATTCATTTGTCAGTTGTCATGCTGTGGTGCCTTGTGTGTTGCTGGAAGTTATGCCACTGGTATTTTAATCACCAGGGTCACCCATGGTGGACAGGCTTCAGTGGAGCTTCCAGACTAAGACAGACTAGGGAGAAAGAGAGGGGACCACTTCTGAATAGTTGGCCGCTGACAGCCTTATGAGAAGCAAAAGAACCTTCTAAAAAGAGAGCTGAAGATGAGCCCATCAAGGTGCTCAAGAGATTACTGAAGACGAGCTGCCTCCTTAAAAATAACATTGACCATAAGGACATGTTATAAAGTGCTGTTGAGTCAATTCCAATCCATAGCAACCCTGTATAGGGTTTCCAAGGAGCAACTGGTGAACTTGAACCCCCAACCTTGCAGTTCACACGACTCTGCAGTATGACGCATTAGCCCACAGAGCCACACCAGGACTTCATAAAGGCAAGTTGTTGTTGTCAGGTGCCATCGAGTCGGAACCGACTCATAGCGACCCTATGCACAGCAGAACGAAACAATGTCCGATCCTGGGCCACCCTCACTACCGCTGCTACACTTGAGTCCATCAATGATGCCACCTGGCTGATCCATCTCGTTAGGGGTCTTCCTCTTTTTCTCTGACCCTCCACCTTACCCAGCAT
>NW_006408632.1:4396258-4399940 GCF_000296735.1 Chrysochloris asiatica
CTCTTTGGAATGGGCATAAATATTGATCTCTTCCAATCAGTCAGCCAGATAGTTGTCTTCCAAATTTCTTGGCAGAGATGAGTGAGTGCCTCTTGTGCCACCTCATAAAGGCAAGAGTGGAGCAAAATTTGGGGACCTTCATTTACTGATGAGGCACAACTCAAAATAAGAAACAGCAGCCACAAATATCAATTAATAATTATATGAAGTATGAATGTAGGAAAATTGGAAGTTGTCAAAAATGGAATACATACAAATCAGTATCCTAGATATCAGTGAGTTGAAATGGAGTGATATTGGCCATTTTGAATCAGACAGTCATATGATTTACTTTACCAGGGACATTAAATTGAACATGAATGGAATTCCATTCACTGTTGAAAAGAGTATAACAAGATCTATCTTGAAGCACAATGCTCTCTGTGATAGGATACTATCTATATACCTAAAATGGAGACTAGTTAATCCACTATTATTCAGATTTACCCAACAACCATAAAGACTAGTGAAAATAAATTTAAAAAAATATATTGACTTCTTCAGTCTGAAATTGATGAAATATGCAATCAAGAAGTATTGTTAAGGGCAGGGCTTGATGGTGTCTAGGGTAGAGGTGCAGTGAAGTTCTCCATCAGCAACACCACAGAATATCAGTCAAAGTGGGTTCAGGGCAAAGCTCCAAAACTCTGAACCACATAGGTAGGAATATTTATAAAGTTGAAAGGCTTATAGCTAGTGGAACTTGTACCAGAAGTAAGAAATTGCATACTTTTGAATCTGCTGGGCTCTGCGGTTCAGAGCCGACAACTTGGGCAAGACCAAATGGCAAGATCAAGTGGGGGCATCAATGGACTCAAGTGTGGCAACAATTGTGAGGTTGGCCCAGGACCAGGCAGTGTTTCATTCTGTTATACATAGGGTTGCTATGAGTCAGTACCGACTCAGTGGCACCTAACAACAACAACAACATCAGTCAAATTAGTAATGGACATTTTTTTGTAGTATGCATTTTTAAAAAATCATCCATAAATTATAATAAAGAATTTAGTGTTGACTTTTTACGTCTAGTCCATCTTCCTGAAAACATGAAAATATGAGAGGGAATGTGTAGTAAGGAGAGAGAGACTGTGCATAGGCAACATTCTAGACATTCCATTAAAATGTCCAAGTAGGTGGTACAAAATGAATGTAAAATTTTTTTACCATACTTCAAATCAGAAATTCTCTGCCCAGTATCCATTCTTTACCATACCATTGTCTGAGAGAAACCCACTGTTGAATAAATACTTCAAATAGATTTATTATGTTGTTAAGTGCTGTCAGTTTCCAAGGAGCTTCTGGTGGGTTTGAACTACTGGGCTTGTGGCTTGAATTCCAGTGATGATCCTACAGCGCCACACCAGATAGATTATTGTGTGCAAAACACAAACTTCACTCAGAAAGGAGACGATAAGAATATCCCTAGGGAACAAAGACTACTCTATTGAGGGGAAATTTTTTTTTTTTTTCTTTTAACAAAAACGAGTAAAACTTGTTAGGACATGTTTAACAAAATTGCATAAGGAAAGAGAAGAAATCAAATCCATCAAGTATGATTGCCTCAATGAGAGAACAATTTACATCTGATGTTTTTAGTTGCCAGTGATTGGCTCCAACTCTAGTGATCCTATATATAACAGAATAAAACACTGCCTGGTCATACATCATTTTACAGTTGTTTTTACACTTGAGCCCATTGTTGCTGTCATTGTATGAATCTATCTCGTCTTCTTCTTTTTCTGCTGACCCTCCACTTTATCAAACATTATGTCCTTCAGGGAGTGGTCCCTTCTGATAATAGGTTCAAAATATGAGAGAAGAAGTCGCATCATCCTGACTTCTAAGGAATAGTCTGGCTGTGCTTCTTCAAACAGAGATTTATTTGTTCTTCTGGTAGTCCACAGTATTCTTGGTATTCCTTTCCAGCATTATAACTCAAACGCATCAATTCTTCTATGGCCTTCCTTATTCATTGTCCAACTTTCACATGTGTATGAGACTATTGAAAGTTCCATAGGTGGGTCAGGCACACCTTATTCCTCAAATTGATATCTTTACTGTTGAACACTTTAAAAAGGTTTTGTGCAGCACATTTGCCTAGTGATATACATCATTTGATTTTTTTAACTGCTGTTTTCATGATCATTGATTGTAGATCAATGAAGTGTTTGACACTTTGAATCTTTTCTCCTTATACCTTGATGCTCTTCATTGAGCCAGTTGTGAAGATTTTTTTTTTTTTCTTTACGTTGAGGAATAATCCATACTGAAGGCTGTGGTCTTTGATCTCCTTCAGTAAGTAAGTATTTAAGTACTCTTCACTTTCAGCAGCAAGGCTGTATCATCTGCCTATTGCAGGTTGTTGAGTCTTCCTCCAATCCTGATGCCACACTCTTCTTCATATAATCAAGTTTCTTATACAGACCCAATAAGTATGGTGAAAAGATACAACCCTGACATGCACCTTTCTTGTTATGTTATAATACCATTCAGTATTCTTTGTTCTGTTTCAGTGACTGCCTCTTAGTCATTGTACAGATACCCTATGAATAAAATTAAGTGTTCTGGAATATCCATTCTTCGCAGTATTATCCATAGCTTCTCAATATCCACATAGTCAAAAGCCTTTGCATAGTCAATAAAGCACAAGCAAACATCTTTCTTGTATTCTTGGCTTTCAGCCAAGATCCATTTGACATCAGCAGTGATAACCCTAGTTTCACATACTCTTCTGAATCTGGCTTTAGTTTCTGGCTCTTCCCTGTTAATGTACTGTTGTGGCCATTTTTTAATTCAGCAAACTTTGACTTACATGTTGTATTAATGACATTGTTCAATGATTTCTGCATTCCACTGTGTCACCTCTGTTTGGACTAGGAACAAGTATGGATCTCTGTCAATCAGTTAGCTAGATAACTGTCCTCTAAATTTCTTGGCATAGATAAGTGAGTGCCTCCCATGCTGCATCAGTTTGTTGAAAGTTTTCAATTTGTATTCAGTCAATTCCTGGAACTTTGTTTTTTGCCAGTACTTTCAGTCCAGATTGGACTTCTTCCCTCAGTACCATCGGTTCTGGATCACATGCTACCTCTTGAAATGGTTGTTCATCTACCATTTCTTTCTGATACAATGACTCTGTGTATACATTCCATCTTCTTTTGATGCTTTCTACATCATTCAGTATTTTGCCCATCGAGTTCTCAAATATTACATGCCTAAGCTTGAATTTTTTCTTCTGTTCTTTCAGCTTGAGAAATGCTAAGCATGTTCACCTCTACTTTGAAGTAATTAAAGTAAAACAAAAAGATGTTTAATGAGCAATTGAAATCTAGTGTTCAAACAGCAAACTGAGAAGTCTCAAATAAGGCAAAAGAAATATATATAAGAAAAATAGAAAGGAAGATAATGAAAGGACAGAACAAGAGAAGAAGGAACACAGTCAAAAGACGTTTTAAAATAGAATGTACCACAGGAATTAAGTGAGTTTCTAGAATAAATTATTCACACTTTGAAGTGAATTAAAAGAATACGTAAGGTCATGCTAGCTGATTAAGATTTAAAGATAATTTACCATCTATGGAAACAAATTAGAGCTCCATAAAGCTATTTTATAAGTAATGTGCATAAGTTGAAGAAAAATTGG
>NW_006408632.1:4400370-4403115 GCF_000296735.1 Chrysochloris asiatica
AACACTCCATCCAGAATAAAAATTAAAATATAACTAGAAGATGGAGGAAGCCACTGAGTTAAAAAAAAGAAAAAAAAAATCAGTGAGATTTTACATTATTAAAATATAAAATTAAGGTTAAAATTATGAGAATTCCAGCATATAAATATATCTCTCAAAGCATACAATAAGGAATAATAGGAAAGTATAAAAATAAATGAATGCGTAATCACATTGAAGAAAATTTAAGAAATATTTTATGGGCCAGATGACTAGTGTTATCCCTCAAATAAATACTCAGAAAATTGCCATATTATATAATGTCTGATATCATAGTACTGTAAGGTCTATTACTTGGTGTTTAAATACAATTCTACTGAATTGGGTTACTAGGAAAACTATTGTTTTCTTGAATAGAAAAAAAAATAGAAATTCTACAGGTACATAGTTTTTATCCCCTGCCCTTCTCAGGTTTTTCATCTGAAATGTGTTGCTAGCCTGAAGTTAAATTGTCATTTTGCCAACATGAAGATCAATGGCACTTAATTAGGGTGGTGGAACAGGAAGCTAGGAGTGTAAATGATAATTATTAATTATCACCATCTACTATAGGCTTTGATTCATGGCAACCTTACATATAACAGAGCAAAACAATAGCTGGCCCTGAATGATCATGGTACTCGTGATCATTATGTTTTATTGAACCCAATGTTGCATCAACTCTGCATTTTATGTGTCCTCCAACCTAGGAAGTTCATCTTCTAGAATTATAGAGGATAATGCTCTATTGTGATTCAGAGGGTTTTCATTAGCTAATTAAAAAAAAACAAAAAGAACTCCACTAGACTGTTCTTTGTAGTCTGTCTTATTGTTGAAGCTTAGCTGAAACTTGTCTAGCATAGGTGATCCTGTTGATATTGGAAAAATAGTGGGACAGCTTCTAACATCACGTTGTTGTTGTAAAGTGCTGTTGAGTCTGTTCCAACTCATAACAACCCTATGCACAACAGAAGAAAACACTGCTTGGTTCTGCACCATCCTCACAACTTTTGGTACATTTGAGCCCATTGTTGCTGTCACTGTGTCAATCCATCCCAAGCCTGATGTGCTCCTCCAGGGACAGGTTCCTCTGATAATCTGTCCAAAGTATGAGACCAAGTATCACCAATCTCACTTCTAAGTAGTATTCTGACTACACTTTTTCCAAGACAGATTGGTTTGTTCTTTTGGCACTTTTAATATTCTCCAACACCATAATTCAAATACATCGATTCTTCTAAGGTCATCCTTATTCATTGTCCAACTTTCACATGCTTATGAGGCTATTGAAAATATCATGCCTTGGGTCAGCCATGTCTTAGTTCTTAAAATGATATATTTGCCCTTTGTCTTTTAAAAAAGATCTTTTGCAGATTTTCCTAATGCAGTATGTTGCTTGATCATGACTGCTGTTTCCAAGAGTGTTGATTGTGGATCCAAGCAAAATTAAATCTTCAATAATTTGAATAATTTCTCCAGTAATCCTGCTGTTACTTATTGGTCCAATTGTGAGGATTTTTATTTATTTTTCTCTTTAGATTGCGGTGCAATCCATATGGAAGGCTATAGTCTCTGATCCTTATCAGTAACTATTTTAAGTTATCTTCTCTTCCAGCAAGCAAGGTATATCATCTGCTTATTGCAAGTTGTTACACATTAGTCTTCCTCCAATCCTGATGGTATGCTCTTCTTCATATAATCCAGTTTCTTGGATTATTTGCTCAGCATACAGATTGAGTAATTGAACCAATTATTTCTGGTACTGTGACTCTGTGTTCTTTTCATCTTCTTTTGATGCTTTCCACATCATTCAATATTTTGTTCCTAGAATCCTTCTATATTGCAAATTGGAGTCCTGGTATGTATGGCATTGTAGGTTAATGTGCTGGACTGCAAAGTTGGTTTTAACCAAAAACTCGGCTGTTAAGCTCACCAGCTGCTCCTAGGAAACTCTATTCAGGTTTGCTGTGGGTTGGAACTGATTCCATGGCACTTAACAATAACAACAACATATTTAAATTGATGCTTGATTTTTTTCTTCAGTTCTTTCAGCTTGAGAATTGCCGAGCATGTTCTTTCCTTTAGATTTTCTAACTCTAGTTCTCTGCATATTTCATTAAAAACCCTCATAAACTTTGTTTTGTCTTCTACAAATGCTCATTGAAGTTCTTTGTTCAATTCTTTACTTATTCATTTCTTCTAGTTTCATTAGTTTCTCTATCTTCTTTACCCTCAAGAGCAAGTTTCAGAGTCTCTTCTTACATCCATTTTGTCTTTTCTTTCTTGTCTGTCTTTTCAACTATCTTTTGCTTTCTTCTTGTATGATGTTCTTGATGTCTGTCCCATAAGGCCTCTGGTCATTTGTCATAGTGTCTAATGCAGAAAAGCTATTTTTGGTGGGTTTCAAAATCAGATGGGATAGACTCAAGGTCATACTTTGACTCTCATGGACATGTTTTAATTTTTTTCTACTTCAGCCTGAACTTGAATAGGAGCAATTTATGTATGGTCTTTCCCACAATCTGCCCTTGACCTTAGGTTGATATTGAGCGTTTCCAATATGTCTTCACACAGATGTAGTCGATTTGATTCCTATGCATTCTATCTGGTGAGGTTCAGGTGCATAGTTGCCTTTTATATTGTTGAGAAAGTATTTGAAGGAGAACAAACAAGATGGCGGATCGGGTGGACGTATAGCAGAGAGCTCCGCCAACAACAACACAGAAT
>NW_006408632.1:4406200-4425383 GCF_000296735.1 Chrysochloris asiatica
TTTTAACTGATGGTATAGGGAGGGGATTATAATCAATGTAATGAAACAAGTTATATGAATTGTTGAATGTGAAACTGATGATGTGCCCTATAAACTTTCACTCAATCCACAATAAAAACCTTAAATTAAAAAAAAAAGAAAGAAAAAGTATTTGAAATAAATGTCTTGTATATTTCTATTACATGATCTCTAGCATCATTTCTATTACCAAAGCCATAATTTTTGCATTCCAACCACGAGTAATTATCAATGCATATTTATTTCATGTTTGATCAATTTCAGACTGAAGAAGTTGGTAGAATTAATCAATTTCATCATCACAGGCTTTAGTGGTTGGCACATAAATTTGGATAACTATACTAGCGCTATACTAGGACTCTGGTCTTCTGTTTAGGCGTATAGATTTTATCCTAACACAGCCAACATTGTACTTCAAGATGTTGGCATTGTTGTGAAGTGCCTTAAAGTTGGTTCTGACTCATAGCGACCCAGTGTTTCACATGCCTCCAGGTGAAGCTAGATCTTGAAATAGTCTTTTTGATGATGAATTTTGATACCATTCCTATACAATGTGATGTTCCCAGTACAGTAAACCATGATTGTTGGATACGAAATGGCCAATTCCAGTCCATCTTAACTAATACCTTGAATATCAATCTTTATGCATTTCATTTTTGACAACTTTCAATGTTCCTGGATTCATATTTCACAAATTCTACTTTCTGGTTATTAGTGGATGTTTGCAGCTGTTTCTTCTCATTTTGAGTTGTGCCCCTTAAGCACATGAAGTCCCCCAAATCTTTTCTCTGTTCATATAATTATGGTTAACTCTACTTTGTAAAGCACCTTTGCCCCAGTCATATTTTGAGTGCTTTCAAACTTTAGGGGCACATCTTCTGACACTATATCTGACAATGTCCTGGTGCTACTCATAATGTTTTCATTTTCTAGCACTATATATTACAATGTTCTACTATTATTCCTATGGTTATGAGTGGCTAACCATTCAGAAGTGGTCTGCTTCTCCTTCCTAGTCTGCCTTAGTCTGGAAGCTTCTCCAAAACCTGTCCATCATGGGTGACCCTGCTGGAGTTTAAAATACCACTGGCATAGCTTCCAGCATCAGAGCAACGTGCAAACCACCCAGTAAAACAAACTGACAGATAGATGGCGGGAGTGCAAGTTAGTAACTAATAGAACTGCACCCTTCCAACCTTAGAGCTAGTCTTCTTGTTTCTTAAAAGAATTAAACTATTCAGTAAATTAAATGCTGCAATTCAATTACATACAGGTGAATATAATTGCTAGAAATTAAACTTAGAATAATATGTAAGGTTGAGAGATCTGTTAACAGATTGAAGGAAAATGTGGTAGAATAGGAGCCCTGGTGTGGCACTGTGGGTTAATGTGCCAGACTGCAAAGCCATTTGAACTGCAATGACTCGACGGCACTTAACAATAACAACAAGGAGTAGATTGCCAAGTTTTGTTCCATTATAATAATTAAAGGAACAACAACAACAAAAAAAAAACTGAATCAATTCAAAATTCAGTACTAATAATTAGTGAAACCACCACTTGTCTGTCAGTTTATCATACTATGGTGGCTTGTGTAGCTATGATGCTGGAAGCTATGCATTAGGGTATTTTAAATACCAGCAGGGTCACCCATGCCAAGTGGCAGCATTGATGGACTCAAGGATGAAAACAGTAGTGAGGTTGGCCCAGGATCGGGTAGTGTTTTGTTCTTCTGTGCATAAGGTCACTATGAGTTGGTACTGACTCAACAACAACAACAAGGGCAAAATATTGAGTGATGCAAGAAGCATCAAACAAACATGGAGGAAATACAGAGTCACTCTCCTAGAAAGAGATGGCAGTCATTTCAAGAGGGAGCTTATGATCAAGAGCCAATGATACTAAAGGAAGAAGTACAAGATGCATTGAAGGCATTGGCTAAGAATAAGGCACCAAAAATTGATGGAATACAAATGGAAATCTTCCAACAAACTGATGCACCACTGGAGCTACTCACTCATGTATGCCAAGAAATTTGGAAGATAACTACTTGGCCATGTGACTGGTAGAGATCCATATTTGTACCCATTCCAAAGAGAGGTGACCCAACAAAATGTGAAAGTTATCATACAATATCTTTCATAGTCCATGCAAGCAAAATTTTGCTAAAGATAATTCAAAAATGGTTGTAAACATTTTTGCAACAGTAACAGAGAACTTCCAGAGATTTAAGCCTGGGGTTTGATGGTGGATAGGGTAAGGTGAAATGAAGTTTGTCATCAGCAATACCACAGAAATCAAGTGAAGATGGTTCAGGGCAGAGCTCCAAAATTCTGAACTAAATAGGTAGAAATATTTATAAAGTTTGAAGGCTTATAGCTAGTGGAACTTGTACCAGAAGTAAGAAATTGTGTACTTTTGAATCTGCTGGCCTCAGTGGCTTGGAGCCGACCACTTGGGCGAGACCAAATGGCAAGACCAAGCTGGGGAGCAGACCGACCATGTAATAACGCCACAGGAACCTTGGAGCAAAAGAGGACAATACACTTTGTTGGTTTTACTGTGTTCTGATTTACTTTTTTTGGGGGGGCATGTGTTCATTGCCTCCCCGCCCCCACCCCCACTGTTTGTGCACCTCCGTTCTGGTGACTAGAGGGGGTGACTGAGTGAGTGGACACCCCCCACTCCCACCATTGGTAGGTTCTTCTGCCATGCATGTGCACAGATACTCTCAGCCCAAGAGCCGGCCCTTAACAAATTTTTAATAGGAAAAAGGCCACAACAAGGAGTGTGGAGAGATAGAGTTTAAAAACAAAAGAGGCCAGAAATTAAATTAAATCCTGATGTATAGCATAACAACCAAAAGTGCCATCTTGAAATTTATCAGGTGGCCTTGAAGGCAAGAAGCTGAAAGAGTACATTAAAATCATACTTATATTAGGCTACATGTTTGTTTGTTTTTTTCTTCCCTCCCTCCTCTCCCTTTTCTGAGATTATAGACTAGAGTATCTAATCTAGTTTTTTTGTTTGTTTTTGTTGTTGTTGTTCTTTTTGGTGGTTTTTTGTTTTATTTTGCTTTGTTGTTTTTTCCCCCTTTTACCTTTGGGGGACTCTTTCTCTCCCTATATTACCCAAGAAGAGACAGCAACTGCTGCTATATAGTCAAGCTACAATCACACTGTATAAGACACCAAAATCCAGGGAAGAACCAATACCAACTGTCATAAACCAGGGTGGCACACAACAACTGTGAAAGTTACTCTGAGTTAAGCAAAAAGAAGAGTGAAAAGGGAAGCCCACATCCTGATCACATCTACCTGGAAGCAATCAGAAAGCATAAAAAACACCAAAATACACACTCAAGTATGAAGGCCACAGAGAAATACTAAACAAGTCCAAGAAGCAAAAGCAGATGACCAAATCAGCACATGTTCAGAAACAAGATAAAATGTCTGAGACAAATGACCTAGACGTATACCTGGACTCCATTCTGGAGGAGGAATGCCTGAGAAGGAATTCAGAAAAATGATTATCAAATGTTTCAAAACACTTTACAATGAAGTTGAGAAAAATAAGGAAAAAGTCAGGAAAGTGCTACAGGAATAATCAAATAAGATAGATACAGCATTGGAAACAATTCAAAACCTACAGAAATAGGTCCAAATGATCATTAATAGAATATCAGAAATAGATAATACACTGAAAGGACAAAGGAGTAGAATAGGAGAGATGGAAGACAGAACTAGTGAGATCGAAGACAAATCTCTCAATACTACTAAGATAAAAGAGCAAACAGAAAAAAGGATAAAAAAATCTGAAAAGGTCTAAAATTCACGTTGTACAACATGAAGAGGAATAACTTAAGAATTATCAGCATTCCAGAACAGGAAGAATCACATAAGTTTACAGAGGAAATAGTTGAAGAACTGCTGGAAGAAAATTTCTCTAACATTCTGAAAAGTGAAAAGATAAATGTTGAAGAAGCTCAATGAACCCCAGGATTGATAGACCCGAAAAGAAAATCACTGAGACCTATCATAATCAAGCTCTCCAGAATCAAAGATGAGACAATTCTGAAAGCAGCTAGGGAACAAAGAAGCATTATACACACAGGCAAGCAAGTCAGATTAAGCTTGGATCTCTCAGCAGAAACCGTGCAAGCAAGAAGGCAATGGGAAGACATATATAAAACCCTGAAAGAAAAAAACAACAACTGTCAATCAAAAATCCTGTATCCAGCAAAGCTGTAAATAAAATATGATGGTGTAATCAAAGCATTCCAGGATAAACAGAAGCTAAGGGATTTTTCCAAAGCCAATGCTGTGCTACAAAACATCCTTAAGGGAGTTCTGTGGACTGAGAATAAGAACAGACAACAACCAGAGATTGACATATGTGGCAGCACCTCCCAGAACTAAATTGACAGAAGGAAGAGTCGAGAACAGAACAAAACTATAAGAACAAACTCAGAGAACCTGGGAGGTCAGTCTACTATCAAAACAATTACAATGTGAACAAAGGTAAACACATAGGAAAAGAGATCCAGATGGTGAGAAGGTCAGGTAGATTGCAGGATAAAATAGACTGCACTAAATGGAGGGAAAAGTTCATGGAATATAAGGCAATCTCAAAGAAAATTAATACTTCACAACATACCAAGAAAATGAAAATCCAAGAAGAATATGGAAACATTAAAGCTATGAGGAAACTCACAAGAAAGAACATAAAAACTATGAACTCAGCACAGGAAGACACAAGAACAAAGAAAACAGCAACACCACAAACAAACATAATGGCAGCAATTTATATCTATTGATGATTACACTGAATATAAACATATTAAATGCACCAATTAAGAGACTGAGGGTGGCAGAATGGATAAGAAAACAAGGTACTTCAATATGCTGTCTGCAAGAGACACATCTCACACACAGAGACAAAAACAGATTAAAAGTCAAAGGATGGAAAAAAATATACCAAGCTAATTGCAATCAAAATCGAATAGGAGTGCCAGTACTAATCTTTGATAAAATAAACTTTAAGGCAGAGGTTCAAGCCAGATTCAGATGAGGATGTGGAATGAGGGTTATCATAGCTAACATCAGATGGCTCTTGGCTGAAAGCAGGAATTGCCAGAAATATGTCTACCTGGACTTTATTGACTATGTAAGGGACTTTTGACTGTGTGGATCATGACAAGCTATGGCCGGCATCATGCAGTATGAGTATTCCGGAACACTTAATTGTGCTCTTGAGGAACCTGTACATAGACCAAGAAGTAGTTGTTTGAACAGAACAAGGGAATACTGAATGGTTTAAACTTATGAAAGGTGTGCATTAGAATTGTAATCTTTCACCATACTTATTCAATCTGAGCAAATAATTATGCAGAGCAAATAATTAGAGTAATTGGATTATATAAAGAACATATCATCAAGATTGGAGGAAGATTCATTAACAACTTGCAATATGCAGATGATGCAACTTTATGCTGAAAGTGAAGAGCACATAAAACACTAATGAAGACCAAAGACCACAGCCTTTGGCATGGCTTGCACCTCAAGGTAATTAAAACAAAAATCCTTATCTCTGGACCAATAAATAACATCATGATGGAGAAAATATTGAAATTCTTAAAGACTTTATTTTGCTCAGATCAACCATCAACACTCATGGAAGCAGTAGTTAAGAAATCAAACTGCATATATTGCATTAAGCAAATCTGTTTCTCAAGACCTGTGTAAAATGTTGAAGATCTAGTTTGAGGACTAAGGTGGCCTGACCCACACCATGGCATTTTCAATAACTTTATAATGCATGTGAAAGTTGGGCAGTGAGTTAGGAAAACTGTAAAAGGATTGATGCATTTGATCTATGATGTTGGAAGAGAATATTAAAAGCATTGCCGAAATAATAAACCAGTCTGTGATGGAAGACGTACAACCAGAATGCTCCCTGGAAGCCAGGATGGCCAGACTTTGTCTCTCATACTTCAGAAATATTGTCAGGAGTGGGCAGTCCATGGACAAGGATATCATGTTTGGTAAAATAGAGGGTCAGAAAAAAAGAAGAAGACACCTAATGAGATATATTGGCACAGTGGCAGCAGCTGTACGCACAAATGTAGCAACTATTTTGAGGTTGCGGCAGGATCGGACAGTATTTCATTTAGTTGTGCATGAGGTTCCTATGAATTGGTACTGACTTGATGGCACCTAACTACATCAACAGTGATTGAAAGAGAAGATCTAATTATTTGAAAACAATATTATCATGTGTCTTTAAAATCAAGTCTCTGGGTGGCACAGTGGTTTAGTGCTATACTATTAGCCAAAAGGTTAGAGTTTGGAATCCATCCAGAGGTGCCTTATAAAATAGGTTTGGGGAACTGCTCCTGAAGGCCACAGCCTTGAAAACAGTAATGAACAGTTCTACTTTCCACACATTGAGTCTTCATTAGTAAAAACCATCTCGGTGGCAGTGAACAACAACAAATGGGAGGGTGGGTTCAGTGGTAGAATTTTGCCTTCACTACACCTCCGAAACCTTACAGAAGGTCGCTGTGAGTCGGAACTGACTCGATGACACACAACCTCCATCATGGGAGACCTGTGCTTGATTTCTGGTCAGAGTGTTTCATGAGGAGGTTTGTGGATTTCTTTGATGATTAACAAGTGTCAGCAGAGCTTCCAGACTAAGATAAACTAAGAAGACTTTTGAAGATCAGTCAGTGAAAACCCTATGGATCATAGCAGTCTGCTGTCCATGGAGAGGACAGCATTTCATTCTGTTGTCCCTAAGGTTACCATGAATCAAAAACCAACTCCATTCAGGTCAACTTAATGTGGCTTACTCCATGACAGCTAAGAACAATAATTATGCATAAACTATAGAATAACTCTCAAATGTGCTAATTTAATAAGGAAGTCCAGCAAGATGCTCACAAATAAGGTCAATATATAAAATTCAGTAAGTTTCCTAAAAAGACAATAAGTATTTAGGAAAATAGAATTTCATTTGGAATACCAACACCATTGTAAATTTCCAGGTAATAAACCTAACAAGGATTCCTGGTGTGGCACTGTAGGATAAGCACTGGACTATTAACTGCAAGGTTGGTGGTTCAAACCCACCAGCCACTCCTTGGAAACCCTGTGCAGGGTTGGAACTGACTCATCAGAAATCAACAACAACAAACCTAACAAAATATACAAGACATCTATAAGGAGCAATCAACTTAAGCTTCTGTAAGAAATTTAAAAGCGTTTTGAATTAGTATATAGACATATTATATATCATGTTGTTAGGTGCAGTTGAGTTGGTTCTGACCAGTAGTTATCCTATGCCAACAGAACAAAGCAGTGCCCAGTCGTGTGTTATCCTTACATTTGTTGTTACATTTGAGCCCATTGCTGCTACCACTGTGTCAGTCCATCTCCTCACTGACCTTCTGTTTAATCAAACATGATGTCCTTCTCAAGGGGCTGCTCTTTCTTGACAACATGTCCAAAATATGAGAAACAAAGCAGACGAAAAGATAAATGTCTTAATATTGAAATGTCCCAACGAACACAAATACTAAAATGATATTTAAAATATAAAATAGGAAAACATCAATGTGTAAGACATTGGAAAAAAAGTAAAATGAAAAATCATAATCTTTTATCTCAATCAAAATTTATAAATCCATGTTAAAACAAAATGATTTTCTTGCTAGATAGACAAAAATTGCAAAGTTTGAAAAAGATCCTGCAAGTGCTTGAAGGTACTTCTACACTGCTGATTTCAATGAAAAGTGGTTTAAGTTTTTGAAAGGAACTTAGTGACTGAGCATGTGTATAGATATGCAACTATATGTATGATCTATATGTATATGTGGGTATTGTATGTATACATGAGAGAAAGACACTTAATTGACACTATAATTCGTTTATAAAGTGTGGTGCTAAATTTTCAAAATTTGGGGATTTCCTATTTATGTTTATCATGTTGATTTAGAAACTATTCCATTGTGATCACAATCTCTTGGTGACTACAGTCCTTTGAAATGTTGTTTGACTAGCTTTATTTCCCATTTAAGGAGACCTGGTGGTGCCGTGGGTAAACATGTGGCTTCTAGTCAAAAAGTTGGCAGTTCTAACCCACCACCGCATCCTGAAGAAGGCAAGTCTGTCTTGGAAACCAAGTCAGGTTGTGCTACTCTATCCTATAGGGTCATTTTGAGTCAGAACCAACTGGACAGTAAAGGGTTGGCATTTTTAATATTTTCCACATGGTCACTTTTGGTAAATGTTTTCTGAACATTTGTAAATAATGTGCATCTTATTGTTTTTAGTAATGTATATTTAACTTAACTCAGTTTTGTTCATTATGTTCATATATTTTGCAGACAATAATTTTTCCCAAATATCTCCTACTGGAATTTCAAAAATTTCAAATTCTCCAGGTACTTCAGTTATATTTTGTTACTCTCTCCATCCATCCATCTATGATAAACATTGAACTGCTAACTACAGAGTCAGCCATTCAGACCCACCAACCACTCCTTGAAAACCTATACAGAGTCCCTATGAGTCGAACAGCTTTAGTGGCACTGACACAAGAACAGCATATGTCTATAAATGTGAGTGTGTATGTAACTGCTCTTAGATTTGTGTTTATACTCCTGGTAGACAGACATTGTTTTTCTTTATGAATATCCCTTCTCATCTCTCGTATGTACTGCATATAATTCTACTTTATACGTAAAGTATTAGTTTTCTAAGTGAGCTTTATAGTGGTTAGATATATTTCTTTCTTGAATTTTTATATTTTTAACCTTTCTCTGGTAGCGTAGTGGTTACGAATCGGGCTGCGAACCTTAAGGTCAGCGGTTCGAAACTACCATCCGCTCCGCGGGAGAAAGATGAGGCTTTCTACTCCCGTAAAGATTTACACCCTCAGAAACCCTGTACAGGGTCGCTATGGGTCAGAACTGACTCAACAGCACTTAACAACAACAACAACAAACCTTTCTCTATGCTGATGGTTCATAAGTATGTATTGCTTATATACAGTGTATAGTTGAATACTAATTTGATAATCTTTGTCTTGTAAGCATTATAAACCGTATAACTTATGTAATCATACCATATTGCTGTTTACTTTCTACTTGCTTCCTTTGTTAGTCTTTTACTTATTTTCTATTTTTTTTTCCTATCTTGGCTTATTTGGAGTTAGCATTTATTATCCATCTTTTCTATTTACCTGATATTTATACACTGTTATTTAAAACAATATGTCCTGGAGAAAACAACATAAAATTCTGACTCATTAAAATCTAATTTAAATACATCTTTTATTGCTTCTTATAAAATAACAGCATTTCTGGATGCTTCTTGTTGTTCATTAGTGCCATCAATGTGGGTCTGACGCATAGCAACTCTGTATAGGGTTTCTGAGGAGCAGTTGGTGGTTTTGAACCACTGACATTGCATTTCAAAGTGACCTTGCAGTTCAGTTCTTATCCTAAAGTGTCACACCAGGACTACCCTTATTCTTCCCTCACCTTTATTTTGAATATATTTAGTATAATGTATATATTTTAACATCATTAATTACCATGAATGAAATGCAATGGCTCCATAGTAAAAGCATTGAACTGCGAACCACAAGGTCAGCAGTTTGAACCCACCAGCTTGTCTGCAGAAGGAAGATGAGACTTTCTGCTCCCACAAAGGTTTAAAGCTTTGGAAACCCTGAACAGGGTTGCTGTGAGTCTGAACCAACTCCACAACACACACAAAAATTATTATTAGGACTTCATACAGCTGAAATGTATTAGGATTTAAGCATATAGTTCCTCCTTACATCTTTTTACTTCCATTTAAGATCATTTTCTTTTTGCCAGATTAACCCCTTTGTGTGTTTTCTAAAGTGGTTCTGTGGTTACTAATACTCTGGATATTTGCTTGTCTAAAATATCTTTATTTCCTGAAGAAATACTTTGATGTGGATAAAGGTCTTAATTTGCAGTCATTTCCAAGCACTTTGAAGGTGCCATTTTATTTTTTCAGGCTAATCATTGGCTCCTTGACAGCAATACATTGTACATTCCCCACGGTTGCTCTTTAAGTGTTTTATCTTTGTGTTAGTTTTTGTCAGTTTTGCAAAGGTATTAAAGTTGTAGTGTTGAGGAAGAGTATTTAACATACCACAGATTTCTTTCTTTCTGTCTTTTTATTAAGTTCCTTGCTGTTTATTTTTAACTTGACTTCCATGTTTTCTTACTGTTTTCTATTTGTCATTTTTGAAGAAGTCTCTTGCATTTTAACCTCTTTTAACTGTATTTTGTGCTTCTGTATTTCATTGTGCTCTTTAGAAGTGTAGATTTCAATCATAAAGGGAATCCCAGGGTAGAGTATCATTGAGAGGATTTCTAGGTTTAGTTGGATGTTATAACAATAAGTGATCTATAGTTACTGAGCATATTATTGGTCGTGGTCTGTAACTGACAGTTCCCTAATTTTCCACCATTTTCTATAAATTCTACTTGTTTTTGAAATAGATAAATAAACATGCCCCTGAGATGAAGATTTCGAGAACTTGGTAGAGGACATATGTATGTAATTTAAAAAAAAATTAGTAATTATATATATTCTGTGTAAAAGTGGAATACTCACAATCCTGTAGAAGTATAGAAAGGGAGATTCAGACTCTCTTAAGAGTACAAATACTGGTTTCACAAAATAATTGATAATCAAGTTACACTTTATAGAAAGTGTAGGATATACTGCTTTTGGTGAAGGAAAGAACTAGAAAGAAACTCAACAAAAACACAAGAGAATTAAACAACACAGTCAACCCACTTGACCTTGTAGACATATATGGCACACTCCACCCAATAACAATATATTATATATTCTTTTCCAGTTCACATGGAACATTCTCCAGAAAAGAACATATGTTAGACCACAAAGAAAGCCTCAATAAACATGAAAATATTACAAAGCATCTTCTTAAATTTCAGTGGTGTAAAATTAGAAATCAACAATAGGAAGGTTGTTGTTGTTGTTAAGCGCCATTGAGTCAGTTCTGACCCATAATGACCCTGCAGTTCAAATCCACAAGCTACACCTTGTGGTTCAATTGACCTTGTGGTCCAGACCCATGTTAACATGGGTGAAGGGAAAGGCAATTTACAATAAGAGGGAGATCAGTTAAAAAAAAAAAAAAGATGGAGGCAAGGGAAGATACTGGGAGGAGTGCAAGAGTTACTGACAACAGAGGTAAACACTGTTACAAATACAATAATCCTCAATAATGGTGGATTCCTGAGTAGACATGTAGACTGAAAAGGTTTGACAGAAGATATTTCTACATGCATATTTACCCATGCTACACATCTCTCCTTGAATGTGGTGGAGCATACAGAGGCCAAAGTTATGAAACTTCTTAGGTATGACCATACACCTTGAGGGAATGAGTCACTGGCAGAGAGGCTCTGGACCATGAAGTCAGTGGATGTCAAGGCCAACTGGCATAATATAGTCCACAAAGACAGTATTCCATAGCTTACTTTGCTAAGTACCCACTGAGACTTAAAAGCTTGTGAGCAGGCCTCTGAGGTGCAATTATTGGTGTCTCCCTGTTTGAAGAAGAGAGGAATGAAGAAAGTTGAGGACTCATGGAAATAATCACTAATGAAGGAATGAACCAAATGATCTTTAGACTCCACACCCTGAAGCCAGAAGAACTAGATTATGCCCAGCTACTACTACAACATGGGAACACTGAATGGTTTAAAACTAAGAAAGGTGTGCGGCAAGGTTGTGTTCTTTCACCATACTTATTCAACCTGTATGCTGAGCAAATAATCTGAGAAGCTGGGTTATATGTAGAAAAATGTGGCATGAGGATTGGAGGAAAACTCATTAACAACCTGTGATATGCAGATGATACAACCTTGCATGCTGAAAGTGGAGAAGACTTACAATATTTACTGATAAATATCAAAGCACACAGCATTTGGTATGGATTACATCTCAATGTAAAGAAAACAAAAATCTTTCCCACTGGACCAATAAACAATATTCCTATCAACAGAGAAAAGATTGAAGTTGTCAAGGACTTCATTCTTCTTGGATCAACTATCAACACTCATGGAAGCAGCAGTCAAGAAATCAAACGACGTATTTCATTAAGCGAATGTGCTGCACAAGACCTTTTTAAAGTATTGGAGAGCAAAGATGTCAGCTTGAAGACTAGGGTGTGCCTGACCCAAGCCATAGTATTTTCAGTAATCTCATATGCATTTGCAAGCTAGACAGTGAATAAGGAAGACCATAGAAGAATTGATGCTTTTGAGTTATGGTGTTGGAGGAGAATATTGAAAGTGCCATGGGCTGCCAAAAGAACCAACAGATCCATTCTGGAAGAACGGATCAGAGTGCTCCTTGGAGGCCAGGATGGCCAAACTTTGACTCTCAAACTTTAGACATATTGTCAGGAGGGACCAGTCGCTGGAAAAGGATATCGTGTTTGGTAGGGTGGAGGGTCAGAGAAAAAGAGGAAGACCCCCAGCGAGATGGATTGGCCAAGTGGCAGCATCGATGGGCTCAAGCATGGCAACGACAGTGAGGTTGGCCCAGGATCAGGCAGTGTTTCATTCTGCTGTGCATAAGGTCACTATGAGTAGGTAGCGATTCGATGGCACCTAACAACAACAGCCAATACAACTCTTCTGAAAGAGATCACATTAGAAGAGCCTGAATAGAATGCGAGAAAAATATGTGACAAAATATAAAGTCATTAAAAAGACCAGACTTATTGGTGAGATAGAGACTTGTGGGGTCCCCAGGATTATGGCCATTAAGCACCCTTCAAATCCGGTACTGAGTTCACTCCTTTTGGTCAGTATTCACCCAATCAATAGACAGATCTTTGACAACTTCAATTTTTTTCTCCATTTATCATGATGTTATTTATTGGTCCAGTTGTGAGGATTTTTGTTTTCATGACATTGAGGTGTAATCTATACTGACGACAGCTGTAGACTAGTCTTTGATCTTCATCAGTAAGGGTACCAAGTCCATTTCACTTCCAGCAAGCAAGGTGTCATCTGCATATCACAGGTTATTAATGTATCTTCCTCCAATCCTGATACCACGTTGTTCTTCATGTAATCGTGATGTGCCGTTGTAAGATAAACATTTAGCCACTTGGGTAAGTGAGGAGCAGGTGTAGTTGGTAGTAGTAGTAGTAATTGCAGTATTACCTTTATATTTTCATCATCAGTGGGATTAGTATGATTTAAATTATAATTACATTGGTAAAAGACAAATTCTGAATTAATGTAATTGGATCATATGAGATATGAATATCTTCAAAGCAAAACTAGTGGCAGTGAGGATAGTAATGGGAGAATGATGTTAGAAATATTTCAAACAAGTAAGATGGATTGACACAGTGGCAGCAACAGTGGACTCAGAAATAACAATTGTGAGGTTGCCACAGGGCAGGGCAGTGTTTGGTTCTATTGTATATAGAGTTGCTATGAGTTGGAACTGACTCAACAGCATCTAACAATACCAACATGCTGTAATCCATGTAAGTCTTGATAATTCAGGCTGAGAACAATATAAAAGATTGTTTCAAATGCATTTTCTCAAAATATTAAAGATATAAAGTATTTCTGTACTAAGCTTTAAGAAAAATAGAGCCAGTATCAGAAAAGTCATGTTTTTCAATTGCCCTTGCTCTAAAAGATCATTAATTGTTGTTGTTATTATAGCCACCCTATATAGAATTTCTGAGGGTCTTCTGGAGGGTTTGAAATGCTGACCATGCGGTTAGCAGTCCAGTGCTTATCATGCAGCGCCACACCTTCATAGTTTCTTCAAATATGCCTAATAGTCCCATTAACATTATTTCCCCTCTAGTAGCCTATCAGCATCTTTAATAAAGCTTTGTTTATAGGTGGTGTTGGTAGTTGTGTGCTGTGGAGTTGGTTCCAACTCACTGCCTCCCTGTATTGGGTTTCTGAGGCTGTAACTTTTTAAGGGAGCAGAAAGCTCCATCTTTCTCTCACGGAATGGCTGATAATTTTGAACTGCTGACTTTGAGATTAGCAACCTGACTCATAATCACTACACTACCAGAGCTCCATATATATGGACTCCTGATGTAGGATCAGCACTGGAATATGAACCACAAGATCAACAGTTCAAACCCACCAACTGCTCCTCAGAAATGCTATCCAGGGTCGCTATGAGTTGGAACTGACTTGATGGAACTTAACAACAACAAAATAAATAGGAATCCTGGTGTGGCGTTGTAAGGAGGAGAAAGAGGGAACTTATATGGCGCGGTAGGATAAACACTGCACTGCTAACCACACTTCGACAGTTGAAATCCACCAGCCTGTACAGGGTCACTATGAATCAGAACACACTCAACAGTATGTAACAACAACGCTCATGGAAGCAGCAGTCAAGAAATCAAAAGATGGATTGCATTAGGCAAATTTGCTGTACAAGTCCTCTTTAAAGAGCTAAAATGTCAGTTTGAGAACTAATGTGTGCCTGACCAAAACCATAGCATTTTCAATAGCCTCACTAAAGGTGAAAGTTGGACAATAAATAAGGAAGTCCATAGAAGAACTGATGCATATGAAATACACTGCTGGGGAAGAATATTGAGAATACTATTGACTGCCAAAAGACAAACGTCTGTGTTGAGAAAAGTACAATTAGAATGTTCTTTAGAAACCAACTTTGTCTCTCATACTTTGGATATATTATCAGGAGAGGCTAGTTTCTGGAGAAGGACATTATGCTGGGTAAATTGAAGGGTCAGTGAAAAAGAGGAAGACCCGCAACAAGAAGGATTGGCACAGTAGCAGCAGCAATGGGCTAAACCATGACAACAGTTGTGAGGATGAGGTAAGTGTTTTGTTCTGTCATGCCTCAGGTCGCTATGAGTCGTAACTGACTTGACATTACCTAATAACAACATATATACTCGACAGCACTTAAAAACAGTAACTTCATATGTATGATTCTTTGCATTAGAACAGTTTTACTCAGCAAAACCCTTTTGAGATTAGATTGCTAACTATTAATTCTTTCCCATTACAATGTGATTGCCCATCTCCTATTGATGGACACTTAAATTGGTTTCCATTTGAGGTTATTGTCAAAAGACAAACGTCTCTGAACTTTCTTGTACAAGTGATTTTTTTTGACATTTATTTTAGATACTGGATTATAGAGTAGGTATATATTTAATACTACAAAAAATAGTAAAAATATAGAAGAAGGTAGTTGTAACCAATTTCTGTTCATACTGTTGTTGTTAATTAAGTGCGTGGAGTCAGTTCTGACTCATAATGACCCTGTACAGGGTTTCCGAGGCTGTAAATCTTTATGAGAGCAGAAAGCCTCATTTTTCTCCCGTGGAACGGCTGGTAGTTTCCAACTGCCAACCTTGAGGGTAGCAGCCCGATTCGTAACCACTACGCTACCTTCTATTCATACTGTTGTTGTTGTTGTTGTTATGTGCCATCAAGTCGGTTCCGACCCATAGCGACCCTGTATAGGGTTTCCGAGGGTGTAAATCTTTACGGGAGTAGAAAGCCTCATCTTTCTCCCGCGGTGCAGCTGGTGGTTTCTAACCGCTGATCTTAAGGTTCGCAGCCCGATTCGTAACCACTATGCTACCAGAGCTCCTTTCTATTCATACTAGTAAAGGCTAAAAGTTACAGTTCTTTCACATATTTGTCAATACTTTGTGTTGTGTCTAATAAGAAAAATAATTACACTTGGTGAGAACTAATTTCTTGTTTTTCATTTAATTTGTATGTGTTAAAAAACTAAGCATGTAAAACATTTTAATGGGCCTGTGGATTGCAAGACTTTAGGTCATTGCAATTGGGTTATTTATATTTTTGTTATTAATTGGAAAAGTGTTTTATATTTTGGGACCATCCTTAGTCATAGTGCCACACTAAGAATCTAAAGACATTGAGAACATGAACATTCATGTTTTGTGCCCCCAAACATGTGTTGTAAATCGTAACCTCTCTACCTGTAGTTGGAGTGTTTTGGTAATCTAGTATTTCTATAATGCAAGTATTTTAGTTTAGTGGTTATGAATCGGGCTGTGAACCACAAGGTCAGTCAGCAGTTTGAAACTACCAGCTGTTCCGTAGGAAAAAGATGAGGCGTTCTGCTCCCGTAAAGATTTACAGGCTTGGAAACCCTGTACAGGATCACTATGTGTCGGAACCGACTCCACGGCACACAGCCACCACCACCAATATTTCTATAATGGAAATACTTCAAAAAGGCAGCTTTAATAAACACACTTATTTTTCACAGTTGAAGCGATTAGAAGTCTCAATTCTGGGAGCTTGGTCTAGTGGAAGGCTGTGTATGCATGTTTGGAACCAACTTAGTGATATAGTACCCCCTCCCCCACCATACATAGTGCTTTAGGATAAGCACTGGACTGCTAACAACAAGGTTGATGGTTCAAACCCATCAGCTGCTCCTCAGAAACCCTACTGCAGAGTCACTATGAGTTGGAACTGACTTAACAGCACTTAACAACAACAACATAATAATTGTTACTAATGAGATCTCCCACAGCACTCTATTCAGCTGGGTTTGAAAATTTATTACAATGACCGCACAGAACTCAAACACCATACACAGAGTTAAGGAAGTTAACAGGTTACAAGTCAGGAAAGAATTCTAGATGTTTGAAAATACTACTATATTCAGAGGCATAGGGTTTTCCAAGTATGACTGGTGGGTTTGAATCGCTGAACTTTCGGTTAGGAATTCATTGCTTATCCTACAGCACCACACGAAGACTCCAGCCATAGGTAGAGAGGTTAGGACATATAATCATGTTTGGGACACACAGCTCCATTCATACAGCAGAGATATTTTTCTATTCTATAACATGCATTTTCATGTTCTCAATGTCTTTAGATTATTGGTGTGGCACTGTGGGATAAGCACTGAACTGCTAACTTCAAGGTCAGTGCTTCAAACCTGCCAACCACTCCTTGGAAACCCTATACAGGGTACTGTGTGCTGGAACACACTTGATGGCTCTTGGCACTAACAGTGCCTTTAGATAAAATCACACCCATTCTCATTGCGGTCATGTCAATTCAGATTCTTAGAGACTCTATATGACAGGGTAGAACTGCCTCATAGAGTTTCTAATGTTGTAATCTTTTCAGAGTGGACTGCCAGTTTTCTGTTTCAGAGTAATTGGTGGGTTTGAACTACTGACCTTCTTATTAAATAGAGTGCTTAGTTTTTGTGCTACCAGAGATCCTTGAATTTAAATAGCCAGGAGTTTTAAGTCTCAAATGCTTTTTTTCTTCTATTGAAACTGATTTCTGTGTATTAAGATATCTCTGCCTACCCAAGGGTACAATGAAATTCTATCATGTTTGCTTCTAGAAGTTTTCTACTTAGATTTGTTGTTCTTGTCGTTTTCTTTTTCTATCTATGACCCATTTTGAATTAAATTTTGCTTGTAGTATAGTGATGGGCCAGGGCTTGTTTCTCCCTTATTTTAACCCCATTTTCTCCTTCTTTTCTGTTGATATAATTATACTTTCCTCATCTAACCTAGGTTTAAATAAATCAATTAATAGACTATATGTTGGTCCATTCTTCAGACTCTCTTTTCTGATTATCAGTCTCTTTTTATATGAACTCCAAACTCTGGATAATGTGCCTTTATAACGTAAGTCCTCTGAATGTAATATTATTTTCAAATACATATTTTCTAGAATCCTTCACTCTACATTATGTATTTTGGAAACGTGTTAAATACCCCTTTTTAAAAAGAAAAGAAAGAAGCCTGTTTGGATTTTAATTGGGATTATGCTAAATCTCTAAATCAAAACATAGAGAGTGATATAATAACAATATTTAGTCCTTCAATCCAAAAAGATGCTGATTTTTTCTATTTACTTACCCCAAACCAATTCACTGCCATAAAGTCGATTCTAACTCATAGTAATTCTGTATATGGTTTCTTAGACTGCAGATCTTTATAGGAGCAGAAAGCTTCATCTTTCTCCTGCAGAGTAACTGGTAGTTTGAACTCCTGTTCTTATGGTTAGTAATCCAGTGCTTATCCTACAACACCACCAAGGCTAGTTTTACATGTAGAAATCTCATATTAAAAAAATAATGATTATAAGTTTTTAAATACTAGTTGAAATAGAATTTTCTAATTTTTTTCTTTCTTTTTTATTTCTGATATATGAAAGCAAAATTGATTTTGTAGAATGACCCAGAGTTTGGTGACCTCACTAAATAACCTCATTACTTAGATACAGCAGTGGCTTTATAGATTTTAAGGTTTTTTTGGTTTCGTTTTGTTTTGCAATCATGTTTGTTCAGCTGTGAATAAAGACAATATTATATCTTTCATTCCAATCTGTATCATATTATTTCTTTTCCTACCTCTATTGTCCTTGAGAAGACTTTTAGCACAACATTGAATAGAAGTAGTGAACCTGAACATACTCTCCTTTATCCAGTTTTAGTGAAAAGCACCTGGCTGTGGATATATTTTTTTTTTTAAATAACTGTTCTTTACTATATTGAGGAAGAGTCTTTCACTTCCTATTTTGCTGATGCTCTAAATCATTAATGGCTGTTGGACTTTGCCAAATGTTTTTATTTAATACATTTATGATCATACTTTTTTTTGTTTTTTACTATTTGTTCTGTTAATGTGGCAAAGTACATTGACTAATTTTTAGTTGTTAAATCACATCATTCCTGAGATGAATTCTACATGCTCTATTATGATTTATTATTTAATATTCTCATGTGTATATAAAGTCTTAGTGTGGTACCATGGACTAATTCACTGGACTGACTGCAAGGTCGGTTTGAACCACAAGGTCAGCAGTTCAAGCTCACTAGCCACTCCTAGGAAACCCTATACAGGGTCACCATAGGTGGGAACTGACTTGATGGCACTTAACAACAGCAACATATTTTGATACCATTTTTGTGTCTATGTCCATGAAAAATCTCTCTCTATAGTTTACGAATCGGGCTGCGAACCGCAAGGTCAGCAGTTCGAAACTACCAGCTGTTCCGCGGGAGAAAGATGAGGCTTTCTGCTCCCGTAAAGATTTACA
>NW_006408632.1:4425483-4434905 GCF_000296735.1 Chrysochloris asiatica
GTAAAGATTTACAGCCTCGGAAACCCTGTACAGGGTCTCTATGAGTCGGAACCGACTCCACGGCACATAACAACAACAACAACAACAACAGTGTAGTGGTTACGAATTTGGCTGCGAACCTTAAGGCAAGCAGTTCGAAACTACCAGCTACTCCACAGGAGAAAGATGAGGCTTTCTGCTCCTGTAAAGATCTACAGCCTCGGAAACTCTGTACAGGGTCTCTATGGGTCGGAACCGACTCGACAGCACTTAACAACAACAACCATAGTTTTATTGTACTGTACTCTTTGTCTAGTTTTAAGTACCAGGGCTATTCTGGTCTGAAAAATTAATTAGGAAGTGGGCCTTCCTCTTCTATTTTCTAAGCGTTGTTGTGTGTAACTGAAATTATTTC
This sequence comes from Chrysochloris asiatica, assembly GCF_000296735.1. Classification (NCBI taxonomy): domain Eukaryota; kingdom Metazoa; phylum Chordata; class Mammalia; order Afrosoricida; family Chrysochloridae; genus Chrysochloris; species Chrysochloris asiatica. The sequence goes on from NW_006408632.1 coordinate 4,425,878, forward strand.
TTCTCTAAATAACAGAAATATTTCACCAATGAAGCAATAGGTACCTGGCGCTATCTGTAGACAAGAGTTTTAATGATCAGTTCAATTTCTGTAATAAATTAATTCATATTTTTATTGTAATCTATAGGCTCTGTAACCAACACCAAAGTAGTTGCCATCAATTCAGTTCCAAGACATGGTGACCCACCAGTTCTGTGTCTGAGTAGAGCTATGCTCCATAACGTTTTCAATGACTGATTTTTTTTTTTTTTAAGTTGTTGTTGTAGTAGGCACAGGAAAAATATATTTTAGAAGGATCAGCACAAGACTGGCCTCTATGAGGTAGACATTAAAGATATTCCAAATGTCCAACTTTTCCAAGCTGTTACATGCTCCTCCCCTCAGTTTTCTTTCTTTGGAACAATTTAGAGTTCCACAAGGAATTAACTCACACTGTTGTATAGCCTGGCAAATCTCATTAGCCTGGAGATTACCCTGTCTCAGTAACAATTGAATCAAAAATAGGGCAATAACTGAGCAGCAGCAGCAAGAGAAGAATGAGCCAGACTGTGGGCTGGTGCAGAGCCGTGCTGCCATCTTGATGTTTGCAAGCAGCTATCGACGGCACTTAACAACAACAAAATTGATACATTGGCCTGCAGGCACAGGAGGTGGCTGGAGGTTGCTGGCAAGGAGTGTAGTTCTACCTTGTCCCATGCCCTCTTGATAATTGGAAGTGTGCCCAGTTCCTGCACTCATCACCCTAGTAATAGTATCATCCCTTCCTGTGCCTGCATAGTATCTCTGCTTCTGGAGGTGTGTGAAACCCACCCTGAACTACATTATGCAAACAGTAAACAGAAAACTAACTGTGTTCACATTTCTGGTCTCTACATCGACAAGGAGACATGTGGTGAGTGCCTGACTATGCACCAATATGCAACTCATTGCCAAAGCATAAATACGACACAGCAGTGTATCAGAGAAAACAGACAATTTCATCATACACAAGAAACCAAGACAGAGTGCCTCAAACAAGTGACTAAAATACAGTCAGAAAATATAACACCAGAATTCTGATAAGGAATTTATAAGAATTCTAATAAGGTAATTTCAATGGGTTGAGAGAGAGAGCAAGAAAACTAGAGATAATATCAAGGAAAACATAAACAAAACTCTAGAAAAAAAATCAGGAAAAAAATGACAAGATAATTAAAAAAACGGAAACTCTACAAAATCAGCAATTAGAAAGGGAGAATACTTCAGAAATAAATATAATGCTTAATGGGCAAGGAAACAGATTTGAATAAATGGAAATCCAACTTACTGATCTTGAAGAAAAATCTCTGAATAGTCATCTGCTAGAGGAACAATAAGAAAAAGATCTTCCCCCTCACCCCCACAAATAAAGCCAAAGACTTACATGGCACACTATGAAGAGGAAAACTTAAGTGTGATAAGAATTCTAGAACACAAAGAGGCGAAAAAATAGCATAGAGAATATTAGAGTTATGGGAAGAAAATTGCTCTAATATCATAAAAGATGAGATCTCCATTCTAAAAGCTGAGCAAAGTCAAATAGGAGAGACCCCAAAAGAAAAACACCAAGATATATTATAATCAAACTTTTAAAAACTAAAGACAAGGAAAACTTCCTGAGAGCAGCTGGCTCAAAAAAAAAAAGGAAAAGTTATCGACAAAGGATAACTAATAAATTAAGGTCTGATTTCTCAGCAAAAACCATATAGAAAAGAAGACAATGGAATGACTTCGGAAAGAAGTAAAACTCTGAAAGGAGAAAAAGGAATGCAAACCAAGAATCATATATCCAGCAAAACTGTTCATCAAATATAGCAGTGAAATTAGGTCATTTTCAGACAAACAGAAATTAAAAGACTTTATAAAAACCAGACCAATTTTACAAAAAACACTAAAGGGAGTTCTTTGGATAAAGACCCAACAACAGCAGACAACAACCCGAGACTAACACACATGACAGTGACAGCTAGACTAAACCCTGATCTAGAAGTATGCAAAGTTAAACAGATCTAGAAGACTAAAAAAGTCCTAGTGTCATACTGTAGACTAAAGCACTGAACCTCAAGGTCGGTTTGAACCAGAAACTCACCATTCAGTCCTCGGAACCCCTATACACGGTCACTATGAGTTGGAACCCACTCGATGGCACTTAACAACAAGAACAATAATCACATTGCAAAGAAAGAGTCAGTTGCAACAACAACAAAAAAACATGAAGTAAAAAGAGTGAATAATCTAGTTACAGAACTTTAAATGAAGAGGAAATGAAATAAATTTCAAGAAAAAAATAAAAATAATAAACCTAACTGTAACCCTAAATACTAGATTAAACTATTACTTCTAGCTGTAGTCCAACCATTACTCCTAACCATAACCCTAACAATAAATGAAATCCTAAATCTAGTCAAGATTTACCCAAAGTCCCGACCTTAACTGTCACTTCTACCCAAGCCCCCCAGTTCACACATTTACAATTATACAACGATCCTTCTTAAACATTTTTGTTTTTGAAATTCTCCATGTGAGTTAATGCATCTCATTTTAACTGAAGTATACTATTCAAGCGTATGAATATGTGAAATCCATTATTATATTTATTAACCAACATTTTCCCCTAGTGTGGTGCTGTTGGATAAGCACTTGACTACAGGGTCGATAGTTGAAACTCACCAGCCATTCCTAAGAAACCCTATACAGGGTCACTATGTCAGAACCTACTGAAAGGTGCTTAACAACAACATCAACAGAAAAACTAATATTCATAGTGTAGTAGATAACACAAAGCTACCTGGTGTCACGCTGTGGGTTAATGCGCCAGACTGCAAACCATTTGAACTGCAAGGTAGGTGGTTCAAGCTCACCAGCTGCTCCTTGGAAACCCTATACAGGGTCACTATGGGTCGGAACCTACTCGACGGCACTTTACAACAACAACAATATAAATATATATATTGTTGTTGTTATGTGCTGTGGCATCAGTTCCGACTCATAGCGACCCTGTACAGGGTTTCCGAGGCTGTAAATTGTTATGGGAGCAGACAACCTCATGTTTCTCCTGCGGAACACCTGATAATTTTGAATTCAGCTCTGGTAGCATAGTGGTTACGAATCGGGCTGCAAACCACAAGGTTAGCAGTTCGAAACTACCAGCTGTTCCGCGGGAGAAAGATGAGGCTTTCTGATCCTGTAAAGATTTACAGCCTCAGAAACTTTGTACAGGGTCGCTATGTGTTGGAACCAACTCTATGGCACATAACCACCACACCACACTACATATATATGCTACGCGTGAGCCCATTTGTGCTGCCACTTTTCCAATCCATCTCACTAGGGGTCTTCCTCTTTTTCTCTGACCCTCCACTCTACCAAACATGAGAGCCTTCTCCAATGACTGGTCCCTCCTGACAATATGTCCAAAGTATGACAGACAAAGTTTGGTCTTCTTGGCCTCCAAGGAGGACTCTGGCTGCACTTTTTCCAGTACAGATCTGTTGGTTCTATGGGCAGCCCATGGCACTTTCAGTATTCTCTAACTCAGGGATTCGTCAATTTTGTCATTCGGTTGGGTTTTCAATGAATGGGCTAGGGATGGGAGTTTCAGTACCAACAAGAAAGAAGAGCCATGAGTTAGAGTTCCATACACTGAATTTGGACTCCTGGTTTGGCGCTATGGGTTAATACGCCAGATAGCAAAGCCGTTTGCCATTTAAACGGCAAGGTCTGCAGTTCAAACTCACCAGCTGCTCCTTGGAAACCCTATACAGGGTCGCTATGGGTCAGAATTGACTCAGTGACACTCAACAAAAATAACAACAACACTATATTTGCATTTTTCCATGCAGTCATTTGTTGTCATTGGTAAGTGCTGTCAAGTGAGTTCCAACTCACAGCAACCCTGCATAGGGTTTCCAGGGAGTGGTTTGTGAGTTTAAAATGCTGACCTTGTGATTCAAACCAACCTTACAGTCCAGTCCTTTGTCCTACAGCACCACACCAGGGCTATATTAAACAAGATGTTGTGTTAATGTGTTTATTTTGGTTCATTCTTTTTGGATGTGTATGTTTACTGCTAAAAATTGTCCTCTAAGCACTGCTTTTGCTGTGTCTCAGATGTTGTGATTCTCATTTGATTAAAGGAATTAAAAAAATGTTTTTATTATTTCTTCTGTTATCTATTAAGTAGATTTTAAACAGGGTATTATTCAATTTCCATGTATTTTGATTTTTTTCCCCTTTGTCTTTCTAGTCTTAATTTCTAATTTTGTAGCATTGTGGTCTGAAAAGATGCTTTGTAGTATCTTGATGCTTTTCAATTGATTGAGGCTTTGATGGTAGCCTAACATATGGTCTATGTTGGAGAATGTTCCATGTGCACTGGAAAATAATGTGTATTGTGCTATTGTTGATTTGAGTGCTTTGTATAAATCTAGGAGGTCAAGTTGGTTGATTGTGTTGTTTAGTTCTTATGTGCCTTTGCTGAGTTTCTATCTAATTATGCTGTTCTCTTACTATTATTGTTGTTGTTATTGTTAAGTGTCATTAAGTTTGTTCTGACTCATAGTAACCCTGTATAGGGTTTCCAAGGAGAAGAGTTGCCTATTTTTTCAATTCTATTAGAGTTTGGTATATATATTTTGAGACTCTTTTATTGGAAGCATAGATATTTATTATGGTGATGTCCTCTTGTTCAATTGACCTTTAAATCATGTGATTATGCTCTTCTTGGTCTCTTATGCTGGTCTTTGCCTTAAAGTGTAATTTATCAGAAATTAATATTTCCACTACTGCTTGTTTATGATTGTTGTTAGCTTGGTATGTATTTTCCATCCTTTAATTTTTAATCGATTGTTGTTGTGTGTAAGGTGTGTTATTTGTAGACAGCATATTGAGCGATCCTATTTTCTTATCCATTCTGCTACTGTTTTTTTTCTGGATTGGGGCATTTAGTCCATTATTTTAAGTTTGAATTGATTTCAGTCATTTTGCTGTGTTTTTATTTTTTTATTTTTTGTAGTGCTGCTGGTTTCTGTGTTTCACACAATTTTCTGTGCTGAGTTCATTTTGTGTGTTTTCTTGTTATTTTCTTCATTGCTGTTGTTTTAATGTTTATTAACTCTTCATGGTTTTCCCTTTTCTTGATTTGATTTGAAGGTGTATCAGTATTCTTTGAGGTTACCATGTAATTTATTAATTCATTTCCCATTTTAAACAGACTTTTATCTTGAAATGTAATTGACTTACTCACCATTTTGAAGTTCTGTACCTTTTCCCTCATTTTGTTTTGTAGTTGGCTTCATTGTAAATTTATATCTCTGGTTTCCTAATTTCAATCTTGTAGTTTTGTTTACCTTTGGATACTCACGTTGCTGATCTCAAGATTAACAGTTTGAATCTACCAGCGGTTCCTTGGGAGAAAGATGAGACTTTCTACTCCCATAAAGATTTGTAGCCTTGGAAACCATATACAGGTTGTTATGAATTGGAACTGACTGAAGGACATTTAACCACCGCCACACCATATCTGAATTGAATTCTGGGTCATGTTGTTTGTATATGTATCTCAGGTTGTTGCTGCTATTGTTGGTTACAAAGGACTCCCATTAGTATTTTTTGTACTGTTGGCATGGTTATTACAAATTCCTTTGATTTCTGTATATCTGGAAATGTTATAATTTCACCATTGTATTTGAGGGACCGTTTCATTGGCAATATGTTTCTAAGTTGGCAAATTTTTTTTTTCATAGTTTTGTATATGTCTCCCCACTGTCTTCTTGGTTGTATGGTTTCTGTTGAGAAACCAGAGCTTAGTATTATTGGTTCTCCTTTGTAGGTAATGTTTCATGTTTCCAGAGCTGCTCTTTCCTTGACTTTGATGTTAGAGAATTTAATTATGCTTTGTCTTGGTGATTTTCTTTTGGGATCTATCTTGTTTCATGTGCATTATTTTCTTGAATGCTTGTCTTCTCGTCTTTCATGATGTTAGGGAACTTTTCTCCCAGCAGCTCTTCTACTACCTTTTCAATGCTTTTCTTTCTTTCTTCCTGTTCTGGGACTATGATCACCCATAAATTATTCCTCTTCATGCTGTCCCAAATTAATTTTAGGCTTTCTTCAGATTTTTTCATTCTTTCTTCTGAATGTTCTTTTAGTGTACTAATATTAGACATTAATCTTCAAGCTCACCAATTTTTTTTTTTTTTTTATGTTTTATTGTGAATTATCTTATAGTTTACATGGGAGAACATTAGCTTTACATTCATCTTATCATATATTGTTTCACTATCATGGTTACAATCCCCTCCATGCATCATCCGACAACCAAAGGGTATATACCCTGCAAGCCTGCCTGTCCTCCCCACCCCCCGGTTGTCAGCACACAGCCCTTCTCACTCCCTGGATCTATAGTCCTCCATCTCTACAAGTCACCATCTTTGCCTCCATCTCTGGTATCACTGTTTCTCTGGTTAGGGTCCCGCAACCTGCTCTTATCCATTGATGGTTCCTGGGACATCTGCTCCTGGACTGCAAAGTCAATCACTCCCCTCCTTTTGCTACAAAACATCTACCTTTACATTTCCAACCCTCACAGTCAGTCCTTATAACAATTATTCACTATTATACCACATGAGACATATCCCCATCTCCTTTCATCAGCCCCACCCAGAAAGATTGGATACTACTCAGTGGAGATTCTACATTCCTCCACACCCTCTGGATCTAGGCTCTCTCTTGAAAGCTCATAAGCCAGTCACTTCTTGCCTTTGTAGCGCCCCCCCCTCGGGTCACCAATGTCAGGGTGCCCATCCCTGTCTACTCTGTGTATGGAAGGGGTGGGAATGATCCTCGCTTTAAAGATTTGTTCCCTCTTTTGAGCTACTGCATCCATAGGTGTAGATCAAGTTCATCAGATTACTCTTTTTTTCATCTTATTTCTTCTTCTAGTTGAGCTCTGATCATCCAGCCTTGAAGCCAGGCAAGTTTGTATTATCTGAAAGTGTGGGCGTTCTTGTGCATATGCCCTCACTTCTTATCAGCTAGACTATTCACACTCCACTCTAGCCCTCTGTGGCTGTGTCACTGACTCTGGGCCCAAAAGTCCCCAGGTCTTGCCGCACTGCTGGCCAACCACATCTCCAGGTGGGTTCACAGGAGTCTATTGAACTTTGTAGGGCTTAGCTTGCAGCTTCATTGCTGTTTTTCCCTCACTCCCCCATATCGTTGATGAACATAGTCACCAATCAGAGTGCATATCTGATTATGTATTCCCATTGAGTTTTAGTCTTGTTTGGGTGCTAGGGAGGGGGGCAATACACAAGAAGGGGGAGGGGAATGGAAGAACAAGGCAGATGGGAAAACAGTTAGGTAGGTTTGCATGGACCAAGTGGGAAAGTGGTAAATAATGGTGTATACACAACTTTGGAACCTTGGAACAACAGGGCTCTGGGATACAGGGATTAAGACATGCTTGGAATGGGCAAAAGGGGGAAAACAATGTTAAGATGTTTGGCGGTCTTTTTTTTTTTTAATGTTTTATTGTGAATTGTGTGATAATCTACATGGTAGAACATCAGCTCTACATTCATTCCATCATCCATCATTTCGTTGGCATAGTTATCATCCTGTCCATGCATCCTCACCCAACCAAGGGGTGTACCCTGTAAACCTGCACCCCCCTCCCACCACAGTCCTCAGCCCCTTTCCATCTCCTGATCCCGAGCCCCCAGCCCCACCATCTCTTGATATTGTCTTCTCTGCCTCTATCCCAGGCCTCACTGCCTCTCTGGGTAGGATTCCATTCTTCGCTCTTCTCCATTGATAGTCCCAGGGTCTTCTGCTCCTAGACTGATGAATCAATCACTCCCCTCTTTGTTACAAAATGTCCATCTTTAGATTTCCAACCCTCTCAATCAGTCCTGATAACAATTATTCACCATTGCATCACAAGAGACCCATCTATATTTCGTTTCATTAGCCCTTCCTGGACAGGCTGGACACCACTCACTGGAGACTCCACATCCCTCCACGCCCTCTGGATCTAGGTTCCCTCTTGAAAGCTTGTAAGCCAGTCACTTCTTGCCTTTGTATCCCTTCCCCCATTTTGAGTAGCCAGTGTCCAAGTTGCCCATCCCTGTCTACCCTTTGTGTGGAGGGGTTGGGTATAGTTCTTGCAGCAGGGACATGTTTCCTCTTTTGAGCTACTGCATTTATAGGTGTAGGTCATGTTTATCGAATTGTGTCAGATGATGCTTTTTTCCCTCTTCTTTCTTCTTAGGGTTGAGCTCTGTTTATCCAGTCTTTGAAGTCCAGTCAAATGGGCATCATCTGCAAGTGTGGGTGTTCTTACGTCTGTCCAGCCTCTTTTTATGAGCTGGTCGTCCCGCTCTCCACTGTAGACCTCTGTGGCTGTGTCCCTGACCCTGAGCCCATGAGTCCCCAGATGTTGCCTCGCTACTGGCCGACCAGGTCTCCATCCGGGTTCACAGTAGTTTGCTGAACGATGTAGGGCTTAGCTCGCCCCTTCGTTGATATTCTTCCGCCACTTCCCCTTCTGGGTGATGAGCATGGTTGTCATTCAAAGTGTATATTTCCCTTGTGTCTTAGTCTTGGAAGAGAATTTGCACTGAGAGGATCCGATCACTTGCCTTGATGTCTCCTGGGCAGGCCACTGGTATGTTCTTGTGGTAACAGTCGGACTGCCCTTATTGTTTTGTATTTTTCCTGTAAGTCCTTCTTTCAAGAGGTATCTTCTGGGTTTCTGGCTGCTCCTGGCTGGTCTGCTTGTCCTTTCAAGTGGAGAAATTTCCCGTCTCTGAAGGTCTGCTTGTGGTTCGGGCTTCCACCCATACTCCCATGTAATGCAGAGGCTCCTCAGTAAACCTCCTTCACTGGACACATTGTAGCCCCATTTTAGGTATTCTAATCAGTTATAGGCAGAAGATGGGCTTACAAGCTTTCCATGTTGATATTTCTGGTTATTCCTTTCTCTCCCCCTCCAGTGTCTGTTTTATAA
>NW_006408632.1:4436810-4438543 GCF_000296735.1 Chrysochloris asiatica
AGAGAATATCAGAAGGATGTTTACCTGTGCTTTATTGACTATGCAAAGGCTTTCGATTGTGTGGATCATGACAAGCTATGGACAACATTGCGAAGAATGAGTATTCCGGAACACTTAATTGTGCTCATGAGGAATCTGTACCTGGACTAAAAGTCAGTTGTTCAAACAGAACATGGGAACACTGAATGGCTTAAAATTAAGAAAGGTGTGTGACAAGGTTGTAGTCTTTCACCGTACTAATTCAACCTGTTTTCTGAGCAAAAAATCCAAGAAGCTGCGTTCTATGAAGAAAAACGTGGCATCAGGATTGGAGGAAGACTCATTAACAACCTTCTATATGCAGACGATACAACCTTGTTTGCTGAAAGTGAATAGGACTTAAAACATTTAATTGTAAAGATTAAAGAACACAGTGTTCAGTATGGATTACATCTCAATGTAAAGAAAACAAAAATCCTCACCACTGGGCCAATAAACAACAATCTTATCAATGGAAAAAATATTGAAGTTATCAAGGACTTCATCTTCTTGGATCAACTAACAACACTCATGGAAACAGCAGTGAAGAAATCAAACGGTGTATGCATTAGACAAATATGCTGCACAAGACCTTTTTGAAGTGGTGAAGAGCAAAGATAGCAGCTTTAGGATTAAGGTGCACCTGACCCAAGCCGTGGTATTTTCAGTAACCTCATGCATGTGAAAGCTGGACAGTGAATAAGGAAGATCTTAGAAGAATTGATGTTTTTGAGTTATGGTGTTGGAGGAGAATAATGAAAGTGTCATGTGCTTCCAAAAGAAGCAATAGATCCGTTATGGACAAAGTGCAGCTAGCGTGGTACTTGGAGGCCAAGATGGCCAAACTTTGTTTCTCATTCTTCAGACATATTGTCAGGAGGGACCCATTGCTGGAGAAGGATATCATGTTTGGTAGGGTGGAGGGTCAGAGAAAAAGAGGAAGTCCCCCCAGTGGGATGGATTAGCTATGTGGCAGCATTGATGAATTCAAGCGTGGTAACAGTAGTGAGGTTGGCCCAGGATTGGGCAGTGTTTCATTCTGCTGTGCATAAGGTCGCTATGAGTCAGTACTGACTAGATGGCACCTAACAACAACAACAACATCTTTTTTGATCTTTCCTGTTACTGTTGGTGTGAGATGATATCTAATTGTTGTTTTGATTTGCATCTCTCTAATGGGTAGTGATCATGAACTTTTCTTCATATGTTTGTTGGCTGCCCATATCTCCTCGTTGGTGAACTGTCTGTTCACGTACTGTGCCTGTTTTTTAATTGGGTTATTTGTCTTTTTCTTGTAGAGGTGTTGTAGTTTCCTATATATTTTAGAAATGAGTCCTTGTCTGATGTGTCACTGCAAAATATTTTTTCCCATTTTGTTCATTCCCTTTTTACTCTTCTGGTGAAGTCTTTTGATACACATAAGTTTTTAATTTTTTTGATGTCCCAATCATCTATTTTATCTGCTTTTGTTTGTCTAATTTGGCCTTTTGTTAGTTCAAATATACTCCTTTGCCCTTTCAACTTATTGTTTATTTTTGGTGTGCTGCTATAGGATAAGTGCTGAATCATAAGATCGATTTGAACAAAAGACTTTCTGTCTTTCAATCTATTTATCGAAAGATCGATAAGTCAGCAATTAAAACCCACCAGCCGATTAAAACCCACCAGAAGCTCTGGTAGCGTAGTGGTTACGAATCGGGCTGCGAACCTTAAGG
>NW_006408632.1:4438643-4472610 GCF_000296735.1 Chrysochloris asiatica
CCGCGGGAGAAAGATGAGGCTTTCTACTCCCGTAAAGATTTACACCCTTGGAAACCCTATACAGGGTCGCTATGGGTCGGAACCGACTCGATGGCACATAACAACAACAACAACAAGCCGATTTTCAGAAGCCCTATACACAGTTATTTTGAGTTGCAACTGATATGTTGGCACTTTATGAAAAATATCATTTTCTGAAATTATTTTTCAAATAGTTACAATATCTATTTTTCTTCAAAATGTTTACTACCTCTGCCCCTTTTGGTATGTGTTTGAGCTGCTCTGTCTTGTTTCTTAGGGTAAACAGAAATTTTCTGCTGCTGTTAGGACATGTGGTATTGTATTTGAAGTAAGTTGATGGTTATAAATTGGCATATTCTCAGGTACTCATCAATTGCCTCCTGGTAGGTGTGATTAGGGGATAAGCTTGTGCCTCATCCTCTGATCGCTGTTTGTACAGTTCAGTTTAGTATAGATTTGACTGATGTTGGTTGTGCTCATTGATCCAGTGTATAGCATCTGGTATTGGCTCTTACCCCATGCGTGGAGTTGTAGAAGGTATGATTGGGAATGGGCTGCATGGACATGGCTGCTGTCTCTCCTGAAACGTGAGGCAAGAAGAGAAAACACACACAAGAGAGGTGTAAAACAGATAAGCAAGCAACAGCCAAAATGAAAATAATTTAGAAAACTCAAAAAAGCAGTCAACAGCTTTAAAAAGAATAAAACGTCAAAGAGAGTGCCTTGCAGCTGTAATGGCTGCCCTCTGCCAGCGTAGGGCTGAGCTAGTTCGTGCTGTGGTGGGGGTCTGGCATCTGGGCTCGGAAATTGCAAGGGACTGGGTGAGGTGGCTGTCCTTGTTCTTGGGCTATCAGCAGAGTGATGTGTATTGTGTTGCAGGCACCGCTTTCTCTGGTCCACACCTGTCGTTGGCCTCTCACTATTATGGCCCAGGGCTCTGCTCTGGATTGCTTCCTTGGACTCACTCAGCCTGGCAGTTTCCTGAATCCATGGGACCCCGCAGTGTCCTTATGCAAAGAGGGGCAGAATTTCTTCTTGTTCCATCATCCAACATGTCTAAGAACCCCAGGTCCTGCGAGTGGTCCCCCTAGGAGCCCCAAATGCAGGGAAATCAGTGCTTTCCAACTAGCTGCTGGGAGGAAAAATGTTCCCTGTCTCTAAGAAGGTGCACACCACTTGCTGCCAAGCTCTGGGAGCCATCACAGAGAAGGAGACCCAGGTGATGCTCCTTGACACACCTGGCCTCATTAGCCGATTTAAACAGAAGAGGCACCATTTGGAACTCTCTTTGCTGGAAGATCCTTGGAAGAGTGTGGAATCTGCTGATCTGGTTTGGTTCTTGTGGATATCTGGGACAAGTGGACTCCAAATTAGCTCATCCCCCAGGTGCTCCAGTGCTTGACCCAGTTCTCCCAGGTTCCTAGCATCCTTGCCCTGAATCAGATCAATTGTCTGAAGCAGAAATCCTTCGCCTGGGGCTCACAGCAACCCTCACTGAAGGTGTGGTCAATGGGAAGAAGCTCAAGGTTTAGCAGGCCTTCTACTCACATCTTATCACCCACTGCTCCAACCCAGAAGCTAAGGACCCAGACCTACAGCCTATAGGAGGCCCTCAGAGGATTGGCTGGCCTCACTTCTAAGAACTCTTTATATTATCAGCCTTAAGCCAAGAGGATGTGAAAATGTTAATGCAGTACTTCCTAGAACAGGCCCACCCAGGACCCTAAGAGTTCCACAGTGGAGTCCTCACTACCCAGACCCCTGAGGAGATCTGTGCCAACATCATATGGGAGAAGCTTCTCAAGTACCTGCCCCAGGAAGTAACCTGCAATGTGTATCAGAAGACTGTGGTGTGGGAGGAAGGGCCAAGTGGCCAACTGGTGATCCTACAGAAACTTCTGGTGCCCAAAGCATCTCATGTGAACATCCTGATTGTTCAAAAGGGGCAACTGATTGCCCAGATCACACAGGAGGTGGGCCGAGACCTCATGAGCATCTTTCTCTGTGATTTTCAGCTCCGCCTCTTGATGAAGCTCCTCAAGTGACCACCCCTATTGCCCCACCCCAGGCATCCCGGGCCGAGCTACAGGCAGGAGACACTGACCAGAACTGTCCCTACCCAGAGCCCTCTAGGGACAGGTGAGGGACATGGACATTGACTATTGGCTAGCTGGCCTGGCCTGGCCAAGTCTGCACAGTGCCTGCATGGCTACTTCTCGTGTTGGATAAAGGACCCTGTCTGAGTTCAGTTCCCAGGTAGTTCCTCTGCTTGGGACTACAGCTTACTTGGGACTCAGAAGTTAGCCCCTTGGTGAAAACAGTGTCACCCTGCCACCAGCTGGCATTGAGCCCAGAGTGTCTCCCTAAGTTGCCAGTTTTCAGCAGAGAGTTGATCTTTCTTCTCTTCTCAGTTCTTCCACCTTAAAACCATGTAAGGACCCATATGTTTTGAATGAGAAAGTGCCTCCCTCTTGAGCCCCAAGTCTTGATTCCCTCCCATCTCATCCCCCTCCCCAATCTTGGATATGAATAAAGTTAAAACACACACACACACATAAACAACAACAACAAAAAAAGAAAAGTGAAAAAGGAGGGAGAAAAAAAGACAAAGAAAATAAGATAAAAAGAAGTAAACACAGTTAGGAAGAAGAATGTGTAAAAGGGAAAGAGAACAGAGTAGTAAAGAAAAACAAAGAGAGAAAAATAGAAGTTATTGTTGTTGTTAAGTGCCATTGAGTCGGTTCCGACCCATAGCAGTTGAGAAAACAGAAAAAAAGTAGAAAAAAATGAAAGCAGAGATAGAAAAAAGAGAAAGGAAATGAGACGAAGAAGAGGAAGAAAGAATAAACAGACAAAATCAAAGGAAAAAACCAGGGTAGGTGTCAGACCCAGAAAGCAGAAATTTCTGGGGTCTACTCTGGTAACTTAGTGGTTACGAATCGGACTGCGAACCCTAAGGTCAGCAGTTCGAAACTACCAGCCGCTCCACAGGAGAAAGATGAGGCTTTCTGCTCCCGTAAAGATTTACAGCCTTGGAAACCCTGTACAGGGTTGCTATGGGTCGGAACCGACTCCATGGCAAACAACAACAACTACTAGCTAAGAACTTCTTGTCATGAGTGGACAAGGGATGAGACCATAACACTCTAAACTCTAGTTGGATTTCCTGTAGGCCTAGGTGGTGTTTGTTCTGAGCATGCAGTCTGGAAGTAGTTCATGCAGACCCTAAAGCAGCTGGGAGATCAGGGTATTTCCACCCCAGAAGGCAGCCAAGGCTGAGAGGTTGTGCAAGTTCACTGCTGCTCAGAATCAGCTCTGGAGGTCTGGATCAGGCTACACTTGATTCCTCCTGCCAGAGTTGGTGCTGCTGGTTTCCTATTCCCTTTGATGTTTTCTGACCACCTGGAGAACAGGAACTTCCCTGGGAGTGTATGCTGATAGGGGCTGGCCACACCTCTGGTCTCCAGTGTGGTACAAGAAAACCTTTCTCTCCACTAATAAGCAGTATGCCTCCATGCCCTCTTGCCTTCAAAATCACCCCCAAAAGTTCAAGATGACCACGTCATGCCAAGCTGGTTGGTGTAGACCTCCAGTTTCCTGTGATGCTCACTTCTTTTCATCTCCAACTACTGGAAGAGTGGGAGTTTCTCTGGGGGTATATATGGGTGGGGGCCAGCCTTGTCTCTGGTTACCAGGGGAGTGTAGGGAGTGAGGAAAAAATCACATCCTTATCACTGGTAGATTTCTGCAATGCCAATATGTTTTGTCTCTGAAGAAACTCTCTAAAGGTTAAGATGGCCACAATGCACCTAGTCAGAAAGCACAGATCACCAGTCTGTCTCCTTTTAATGTTGTGTATATTCATCTTTCTCTCCTAGAAAGCATTCGATCCACTTCTCTAGTCCTTTATCTGAAGCACAGGTTCCCAAGACTCTCATTTGTGTCTGTTTCATTTGGTTTTTCCATATACATTTTTGTAGAGCGTCTTGTACAGTCTTTCTGCCTAGTTTGCCATATTGTCACACCCCACCCCCTTCATTTCTTTTTAATGCCAGGAAATTGACTATGCATTTCTTAAACTATTTTTTTCATGTGCTTAATTATTTTAATTTTTATAATAACTCTTACCTTGTCCTCTTTTCTTTCTTTATTTTTTCTTCATTAATACCTTTTGGAATACTTCCTCTATTTGATCTTAATCATTTATTCATCTGTACCAGTTCCTCTATTAACAGTAATCATTCTATTTATATTTGTTACTATGAGGTTTTTAATTCCCAATACTCTTAACAGGCCCTTTCTTATTTCATTTTTGTTGTTGATAAATACCATCAAGTCAGTTTTGATTCATAGCGACCCTGTATAGGGTTTCTGAGGAGCAGCTAGTGAGGTAAAACCATCAATCTTGCTGTTCAAACTGACCTTGTGTTTAAGTGTTTATCTGTTAGCATCATTTTAAAATCTAGTTCTTATGCTTTTTTAAAAATTCTGGATTCATATTTTTTGTTATTTCCATTTCCAGTTCCCTCTGCCCAACCATCATATAGAATTCACACCCAGAAAAAGAATATCCTCAGACTCAGCTCTGCCAGTCCTGCAGGTTTGGGAACAGGGTGAGAGATAATCAGTTCTAGATATTTATCCTAATTCCTTATTTCAGAAAGGTTTTGTTGTTGTTGTTATTGTTGTTTGTTTTATTTTCTGTAAATGTTGTCCATTAAACATCTTTCTCCATTAGAGTAGCATGGAAAGAACAAAACCTGAATTTAAGCAGCTATTTTTAATTTATGCTCGCACCTCCTGTATACCAATCTTCTGTACAAGACTTTAACATTCAACCCCCAGTTCAAAAGAGTTTCCTATCAACAAAAGAGTTGCTGTTGATGACATTGTCTCCTGGATTCTATGTTTCTTTCCATACTTTCTCGAGGGTTACGTTAGGGTAGGAAAAAGCCATATATTCTAATTGGTCCTTCTGTCAAGGACCAAATCACCATCATTACATTTCTTTGCATTCAACCAGCACATTTCCTGGAATCTTATAGATATATTCAATGTATTTGAGTGTGAGTAAGTAGAATTATATCTTGTTTTATCTTGCTTTTCAGGGAATTTGCCTTCTTGAGATTGCGATATTCTTATTTCTGACTATTCTATGTTTCCTAAGTCATACCAACCCTCCCTAAAGTTTAACAGAGTTTCTAAGCTAGGTTCCATAAATTTTACAACTATCATACCTGGCTCAGTGGTTTTATTTGTTGTTGTTTGCACAAGATTAACTCTGTTTATTCCCTTAGGCTCATACAGAAGAACGAATGATGTTAGCTGGAGAAAATTTTATTTTAGTCAGTTAGGTATATATTAATTGCTTACCCTTAGTCCTGAGACAGAGGAAACTTGGATCTTATTGTTAATTAATAAAAATTATATTCAGGACCAGGGACTAAGTATTTGGTGTGTGTATTGGGGGATGGTGGTGATAAAGACAAGAAGACTCACATATCTGGTATTCCTTAAAATTAATTTATGGAAATAATAGTTACCTCTAAATTATTAATAGCTTAGGATATCATTATTATAAAATATCCATGTAAACATTATAAAATAATGACTTTTAAAGTACTTCCATTCCTCTTCTCAGATAAAAACACAGAACATTATACTACTTAGATGATCCCAAGTTATTTCCACCAATCTAATCCTGGTGTGACACAGTAGGGTAAACACTGGATTGCTAACTGCAAGGTCAGCAGTTCAAATCCACCAGCTGCCCCTTGGAAATTCTATATAAGGTTGCTATGAGTCAGAACTGACTTGATGGCACTTAGCAATAACAATCCTTTGTTTACCTCATCTCATGTTAACAGATATCTCAACTTCAGTGCCACTCATTCCCTTGTTTTACTTTATAGTTTTTCTATTTATACATGTACCCTTAACAAAATACTGTTGATATTTGTCTATGACATTGAAATTACTGAAATCATATTGTATGATTCTTGTATATTACTACCTTAGCTTAATCTTATACATATTTTATAAATGGTAGTCATAAAATAGTACCAGATTTCATTTATTTTCATTAAAACAGGCTATCTAACTCCATGGTACTTATCAGCAACAACAACAACATCTAATTTTATGTTGTAGTTGTTGCTAAGTGCCATTGAGTTGTGACCAACTGTATATGGTTTCTGAGGACTGGTGGGTTTGAATCACCAGCCTTGCAGTTCAAACTGCCCTTTCTGTCCAGTTCATTAGCATATTTATTTTACAGATATCCAAAATTTATTTATCCAAGGCTTTCGATTGTGTGGATCATGACAAGCTATGGACAACATTGCAAAGTATGAATATTCCAGAACGCTTAATTGTGCTCATGAGGAATCTGTACCTGGACTAAGAGGCAGTTATTCAAACAGAACATGGGAACACTGAATAATTTAAAATTAAGAAAGGTGTGTGACAGGGTTGTATTCTTTCACGATCCTTATTCAACCTGTATGCTGAGCAAAAATCTGAGAAGCTGGGTTCTATGAAGAAAAATATGGCATTAGGATTGGAGGAAGACTCATTAAAAACCTGAGATATGCAGACGATACAACTTTGCTTGCTGAAAGTGAAGAGGACTTAAAGTATTTACTGATGAAGATCAAAGAGCACAGCCTTTGTTATGGATTGCATCTAAATGTAAAGTAAACAAAAATCCTCACCACTGGACCAATAAGCAGAAGTTGTCAAGGACTTCATTCTTCTTGGATCAACTATCAACACTCATGGAAGCAGCAGTCAAGAGATCAAATGACGTATTGCATTAGGCAAATCTGCTGCACAAGATGTTTTTAAAGTGTTGAAGAGCAAAGATGTCAGCTTGAGGACCAAGGTGCACCTGACCCAAGCCATGGTATTTTCAATAACCTCACATGCATGTGAAAGTTGGATAGTGAATAGCAAGACTGTAGAAGAATTGATGCTTTGAGGTTATGGTGTTGGAGGAGAATATTGAAAGTGCCATGGGCTGCTGCAAGAACCAACAGATCTGTGTTAAAAGAAGTTCAATCAGAGTGTTCGTTGGAAGCTAGAATGGTCAGACTTCATCTTTGCTACTTCGGACATGTTGTCAGGAGGGACCAGTCGCTGGGGAAGGATCTCATGTTTTATAAGGGGGAGGGACAGAGAAAAAGAGGAAGACCCTCTGTAATATGGATTGTCAAAGTAGCAGCATCAATGGGCATAAGCATGGTAACAATTGTGAGGTGGACACAGGACCAGGCAGTGTTTTGTTCTGTTGTACATAGGGTCTCTATGAGTTGGTACCAACTCGATGACACCTAACAACAACAACAACAACAACATTTAAGGATACTTAGTTATTGTTTGTTTTTACTAATACTAGTAATACTGCTCTATATGCCAGAGCACTTAAACCAAGAGAATAGCCCACTTTCCTGAAAAAGGAATATATAAAGAAGAAGCCAAATTGTACACAGAGCTCCATCTCCTTTCCTTACACAAGTGTGTTTCTAGGATTGTGAAGGAGTCCTGGCGTGGTGCTGTGGATTAATGTGCTGGACCACAAAGTCATTTTGAACCTAAAGTTGGCAATTTAAGCTCACCAGCTGCTCTTTGGAAACCTTATGCAAGGTTGCTATGGGTCAGAACCAACTCAACGGCACTTAACAATAAGAACAACAGGATTGTGAAATGGAAAAGGGATGTCAGAGAGAGGAAAGATGGTTTAAAAGAAGAGAAAGCAGGGTAATGTCTAAAATATGATATACCATTCGATTGCTTCTTACTACAACCTCTCCTTACGTTAATCATGCTTAGGTTCCAGGTGCTATGTCAGTATGGGAAAATCAGCAGTGTGCAAAGATGGAGAATAACCATATTAGATCACAAAATGGTTGATGGGAGTCTATAGAATGTGGTTGAACTTAGTTCATATCTTCATTGCTACCTTTCCCCCACTTCCACTCAACAGCAGACCAGTGTGGTTGCCAGCAAGCTTATTCAGTGTGTATTTTGAAGTCGTATTTCAACATTAGATTTATTTTTTCACATGCTTTCATGTATGCTTGTTGTTCTGGGAAAGGGCTATATTCAAATTTGAGAATATTTACAAACATTTAAAATGGTTGACAGACATTGAACTATTTAAATTCAAGAATATTTCATACAGAAAATTACTATATTCTTACACATATGATCAACAATTTATAATTTCTAATTTTTAAAACTCAGCTAAACCTGCTCCTTCCTTTGTATTTCATTTCATCTCAGAATATAGCTCTTCTAAAACATAAAAATAAATAAAAAATAAAAATAAAAATACTCTAATATTCCTATGTGTGTGTCAAATGTAAACAAAATAATTTCTCAGGCAAGAACTCCTGACTCTTAAGTTATCTTCATGCTTTAAATTACTTTTTTGTTGTTAGGTGCCCTTGAGTCAGTTACAACTCGTAGTGATCCTATGCACAACAGAATGAAACACTGCCGTTCATGCACCATCCTCACCGTTTTGACATTTGAGCCCATTGCTGGTGTTTCTGTGCCAGTCTATCTCTTTTACACTGTGCCAATGTAAAAGGTCTTCCTCTTTTACATTGACCTCTATTTTACCAAGCATGATGTCCTTCTCCAGAGACTGGTCCCTCCCGATAACATGTCTGAAGTATGAGAGACCAAGTCTCACCATCTTGACTTCTAAGGAGCATTCTAACTGTACTTTTTCCAACACAAATTTGCTTATTCTTCCAGCTGTCCATGGTACTTTTAATATTCTTCTCCAGCATCATAACTAAAATGCATCAATTCTTCCACTGTCTTCCTTATTCATTGTCCAATTTTCACATGCATATGAGGCTATTGAAAATACCATGGCTTGAGTCAGGCCCACAACTTAGTCCTCAAACTGTTATCTTTGCTCTTAAACACTTTAATGAGGTCTTTTGTAACAGATTTGCCTAATGCAGTATGCCATTTGATTTCTCAGCTCCTGCTTCCTTTATTTTACTAGACAGTATTGTTTATATAATTCTTTTTTGATGTTGTATATTGCCTTGTGATTTCCCAAAGCCATCTTTGAAAGTCATGTTTGAAAGTTGTTTTATCTATCTTTATTCTTGTGTTGCTTTAACTTGAGACTGGCACAAGAAACCATTAATGCAAAGCAACTCTTTATATCTCTTTATCAATAGTGTTATCTCCAAATTAGAGTTCTGTCAGAATTGCTATGAAATTAAACATGCATAGTTAGATTAATCATTTAGACTTTATAACAAACCAGTACTCAGTTTATTCAGTTATAGGAATTAATTCTGATATCAAAGACAGTAAGATTAAATGCTTAGATATGGTAAATCCTAAAATCACTTTTAGCTTACATTGTTGTTTTTATTAGGTGCTGTCAAGTGAGTTATGATTCAAAACAACTCTACATGTGACAGAACCAAACACGGTTATATTTGATCCTTTTGTTGCTTTCACCATGCCAGTCCACCTTTTTCAGGGTCTTCCTCTTTTTTCCCAGCCTTCCACTAAACCAAATACGATGTCCTTCTCCAGGAACTAGACCCTTCTGACAACATGTCCAAAGTAAAAAGACTAAGTCTCACCATTCTTGCTTATAGGGAGCATTCTAGTTGTATTTCTTCCAACACAGATTTGTTTGTTCTTTTGGTAGTCCATGGTTCTTTCATCATTCTTCTCTACAACCATAATTCAAATGCATTGATCCTTCTATAGTCTTCCTTATTCATTGTTCAACTTTCACATGCATATGACGCTGTTGAAAATTCCATCACTTGGGTCAGGTTCACCTAAGTCCTCAAAATGACACCTTTACTCTTGAATACTTTAAAGAATTCTTTTGCAGCAGATTTGCCCAATTCAATTCATAGTTCGATTCCTTGATTGCTGCTTCTATGAATTGTAGATGTTAATGAAGTTTCTTTGACCACTTCAATATATTTTTTTCCATTTATCATGATGCTATTAATTAGTTCAATTATAAGGATTTTTGTTTTCTTTACATTGAAGTGCAATTCAAACTGAAGGCTGCAGTCTTTGATCTTCATCAGTATTTTGAGTTGTCTTCCATTCTAGCAAGCAAAATTGCATCATCTGCATATCACTGGTTATTAATGTGTCTTTCTGCATTCTTCTCCATATAATCCAGCTTCTCAGAGGAATTGTTCAGCACACAGATTTAATAACTATGATGAAAGGATACAATGTTAACACAGACTTTTCCTGATTTAAAACCATTAAGGAGCCTTGGTAGTGTAGTGGATTATGCGCTGGGCTGCTAACCACAGGACAGCAGTTTGAATCTTCAATTTGCTCCATGGGAGAAACATGAGGCTTCCTCCTCCCATAAAGATTTACAGCCTTGGGAACCCTATATAGCGCTGCTGTGAGTCAAAAATGACTCAGTGGTACACAACTACCACCACCAGTACCCCCTTATTCTATTTTAGTGACTGCCTCTTCATCTATGTCCAAATTCCTTATGAATATATTAAGTGTTTGGGAATATTTGTTCTTTGTAATGTTATCCATAGTTGGCACAGTCCTCACAGGCTAATGCCTTTGCATAGCCAATGAAGCAAAAGTAAACCTTTTCTTGTTATTCTCTGCTTTCAGCTAAGATTCATCAAATGTCAACAATAATATCTCACATTGAAAGTCCTCGTCTGAACCAAGTTCATATTTCTGGCATCTCCCTATTGATGCACTGCTGAAATTGTTTTTGAATTATCTTCAGCAAAATTTTACTTGGCTTGTGTTATCAATGATATTGCTTGATGATTTTTGCATTCCATTGGGTCACTTTTCTTTGGAATGGGAACAAATATGGATCTCTTCAAATCAGCTGGCCAGGTAGCTGTCTTCCAGTTTTCTTGGGATAGAAACAGCACTGTATCATTTTGTGGAAATATTTCAATTTGTTTTTTCCATCAATTCCTAGAGGCTTGTTTTTTGCCAGTGTCTTAGTTCAGCTTGGAGTTTTTCCTTCAAGATCATCAGTTCTTGATCAAATGGCACCCCTTAAAATGGTTGAACATCAGCCAGTTCTTTTTGATACAGTGACTCTGTGTATTCCTTCCCCTTTTTTTTTGATGCTTCCTACGTCATTCGATATTTTGGTCATAGACCCCTTCAGTATTGCAAATCAAGACTTGAACTTTTTTCTTTAGTTCTTTCAACTTGAGAAATGCTGAGCATGTTCTTCTCTTTTGGGTTTTTAACTCCATGTTTTCGCACATTTTGTTATAATACTTCATCTTCTGGAGTTGCCCTTTGCCAATTTTCTGTTCAACTTTTTACTTCATAATTTCTTCAGTTTGCTCTAGGTTCTCTGTGTGCAAGAGCAAGTTTCAGAGTCTCTTCTGACATGTACTCTTGTATTTTCTTTCTTTCCTATCTTTAATTACCTTTGGCCTTCTCATGGATGATGATCTTGATATCATTCTATAGTCTCCCTGATTTTTGGTCATTAATGTCAACTGCATCAAATCTGTTCTTGACATGGTCTCTAAATTCAGGTGATATATACTCAAAAGTGAAGTCCTGGTGTGGCACTGCAGGATAATGCACTGGACCGAAAGGTCAGTTTGAATTTCAAGATCAGTTGTGCAAACCCATCAGCTGCTCCTTGTTAACTGTAGACAGGGTCACTATGAGTTGGAGACGACTCAAATGCACTCAATAACAATAATACTCAATACTCAAAGTCTAGTGGATGTATTAAAAATTTCTTCTGCTTCAAACTAAACCTGCATATGAGCAGTTTATGTCTGTTCCACTTTCAGCCCCTAGCCTTATTTTGGCTGAGACTATTGAGCTTCTCCATTGTCTCTTCCTACAGAAGAGATTTGATTCCTGTGTATTCCATCTGGTGAGGTCTATATATCTAGTTGTCTTTATGTTGTTATAAAAAGGTGTTTGCAATGAATAAGTCACTGGCCTTATAAAATTCTGTCTTGTAATCTTCATTGTCATTTCTATCACCAAGGCTGTGCTCCAACTATTGATCCTTCCTCTCTGTGTTCAAATTTGGAATCCCAATCACCAGTAAATATCAATGCATCATCACGGCATTTTTCCCCTTGAATTTCAGACTAAAGAAATTTGTGGAATTCTTCATTTTCATCATCATTAGCTTTAGTGGATAGTGCATACATTTGAATACTCATGGTATTAACTGGTCTTTCATTTACACATATGGATATTATCCTATCACAAATAGCATTATACTTCAAGATAGATCTTGAAATCCTCTTATTAAAAATTAATGTGATGCCATCCGCTTGAATTTGTTATTCATGGCATATTAAACTATATGATTATCTGATTCACAGTGGTCAATATATGTCCACTTCAGCTCCCTAAAGCCTAGGATGTTGTGGTTGTTGTTAAGTGCCGTCGAGTCGTTTCCGACCCATAGCGACCCTGTACAGGGTTTCCGAGGCTGTAAATCTTACGGGAGCAGAACGCCTCATCTTTCTCTCACGGAACGGCTGGTAGTTTCGAACCGCTGGCCTTTTAGGTTCGCAGCCCTATTCGTAACCACTACGCTACCATAGCTCCTATTTCATAACTTTACTTGTTGTTTGACAACTAAATTTTTCCTAGATTTATATTCATACTTTGTGCATTCCACATTCCAAATTCCAATTATTAATGGATATATGTAGCTGTTTCTTGTTATTTTGAATTGTGCCCCATCAGCAAATGAAGGTCCCTAAAGTTTTGTTACATCCATGTCATTATGGCCAGTGTTGCTTTGAGGAGGCACCTCTTTCCTAGGAGTATTTGAGAGCTTTCCAACCTGATGGGATCAACTTCTGACAGAGTTCTGCTGCTATTCTTAAGTTTTCAATACCTTAACCTTCAGAAGTTGTATGTTCTCCTTGTCAACTCACATGTTTGGGGTTTTTATAAAGTTATTGCTGAAAACATAAGGTATCTGGAAAAGGGGATGAAGATATGCAGAAGGAGAAAGGTCAGAAGGATGATGGGAAAGAAGAGAACCTGATATAGGGAGGCAACTGGAAAATGAGGATTTCAAGAGAAATAAGTCCTGTTTGTCGTTTCTTTTTTGTTGAATTGTGCATTATCTCCAGCCAATGGAAGGAAAGAAGAGTTCAGACCTAGTGGTAACTTACCATGTTGGCACAGATTTGACCTCAGCAAGCCATGAACCCCAAGGCACAAGAAGCTTCTTTCTGTTGGTATCACACTGTGTGAAGACTGCAGCATGTGGCAAGGGACAGTGCAGGTCATCTCTTACTAGAACCTCCAGTAAAACTAGAAATAATTGAAGGCTGCTGATATGAGGACAAACGGAGGCTATTTCTTCACATCTTACCTTATCAAAGAAGTTTGCCACCATCACTTGCCTTTGACAGACCCAAAAGCTGGCAGAAAAATTGGAAAGGTTTTGTGTGTGGGGAAAAAAAAGTAGCCTGTAGTTATACTCCACCTGGAAGCTGTTGGCATGGGGAAGCTAGAGGTGAGCCAAGTAGAAGTGAGGTATCCTATGTGATAAGTTAAGGAAACACATTTGACTTTTTCTAACTCTTCCTAAGTTGATTGTGAGGGTAAACATTTGGGAAGTTAGCAGTTACTGAACACTTCTCGACTATTTGGGGCCAGTTGCTGCAGAAGTTGTACTTTAACTTTCTGAAAGGTGTGTTATAGAGGTGTGGTTTGATTTCCTGGAGTGGTTGCTGCAGAGGCTGTAGTTAGAGTTCTATTAGTATGTATGGTCTGGTTATTGTCCATAAGTGTATTCAGACTCTTGTGGTGGTGACAGTAACTACTCAGAGTCCAGATGTACTGCACCGAGGGACCTAGGGAAGGTCTCATCCAACTGGTCTCTTGAGAGGGGAAACTAGACTGAGACCCTGACCAAGATTCACACAGAAATTTATTGAAGCAAGTAAATAAGAGCAAGGGAGAGTAAGCGGAAGTAAGTACATTCTTTCTGGTAGGGAGTAGAGGATAATGAACATGCTGACCTTTCAAGAAGTTGTTTTTGTACTTTAGGCAGGACTGAACTGCTGATCTTATCAGGGCTGTGTTGCTGTGTCCAGCAAGTACTGCATCCAGTACTGATGCCAGCTGCTTTTCTCCTGCTTTTGAGGAGGGCTGCTCAAACTGACTGTCACCAGGGAGCGCTGGCTCACAGCCTGATATCAGCCTCCCTGCAGATTCTCAATAGTTTGCTTCCTTTTTTTTGAACAATGAAAGAAGTTAGATCCCCACAAGACAGTGTAGAACTGTAATGAAGGGCTTAGTCCTTGGAATCACCATGTAAAGCTGGAAATAAATTCCTGTTGTATGGCTATAGGAAGTGATTCATCAGTCTCTGATTTAGTTTTCTCTTTTATTTGAGAGTTGGCTAGAAGATTAAACACACTCATATGGAAAGTGCTAAGAATGCTACATTATCACTGGCATTATTAATTATCAGCACCTGGGAAATGTGAGTAGTAACCTAGAACTAGTATGGCGTCACTCTTTCCACTGTGGCTTTTGTAAACAACATGATCTGTTGGTTATATAGATTATTTGGGTAAAAAATAAGAAAGAAAAATCTCAATGTGTGGAGTTTGGGGGAAGACAGAGGAGAAAGGCTCATACAAAAGTTCTATGAATTAATCCATTAACACTACTAAGGTAATTGTTGTTGTTGCTGTTAGGTTGTGTCCATTTGGCTCCGATTCACAGTGACCCTGTGACTAACAGAACGCAGCAGTGCCCAGTCTTACACAATCCTGATAATCACTATTGTGCTTGAGACCATTGCTGCTGCCACTGTGTTAATCTGTTTCATTAAGGGTCTTCCTATTTTTCACTGACCTCCACTTTATACATAGGATGCCCTTCTCCAAGGACTGTTCTCTCTTGATAACATGTCTGAAATATACGAGAAACATGTTTGCCATCCTGACTTTTAAGGAACATTCTGACTATACTTATTTCACTTATTCTAACACTGTTGTTGTTGTTGTTGTTTTCTTTCTGGCATTTCATAGTAATTATAATATTCTTCTACAACACTGTAAGTCAAATGCATCATTTCTTCTATGTTCTTCACATTTGTTGTCCAACTTTCACATACATAGAGTTGACTGAAAATACCATGGCTTGGGTCCGGTACACCTTAGTCCTGAAACTATGTCAGATTTGCCTAATGCAATCTGTCACTTGATTTCTTCACAGCTGCTTCCGTAAGTGTTGATTGTGGATTCAAGCAAAATGAAGTTTTTGGCAACTTCAGTCATTTTTCCATTTACTATGATATTATTTATTGGTCCAGATGTGAATATTTTTGTTGTCTTTACATTGAGGTACAATTCATACTGAAGGCTGTGGTCTTTAATTTTCATCAGTAAGTATTTGAAGTCCTCTTTGCGTCTAGCAAACAAGGTTACATCATTGGCATATGGCAGAGTGTTTAATGGATCTTCCTCCAGACCTGATGCAACATCCTTCTTCATATAATCCAGCTTCTCAGATTACTTGCTCAGCATATAGATTAAGTTAGTATGGTGAAAGAATACAACCAAGGAACATATCTTTCATAGTTTAAAACCATCTAGTATTCCCCTTTTTTGTTTGAATAACTGCCTCTTGGTCTATGTACAGGTTTCTCTTGAGCACAATTAAGTGTTCTACAGTACCCAATCTCTGCCATATAGCGTGCCATGATCTACACGATTGAAAGTCTTTGTATGTCAATAAAGCACAAATAACATCTATATGGTATTCTCAACTTTCACTCAGGATTAATCTAACTTCAACAATGATATCCCTAATTCTACATCCTCTTCTGTACCAGGCTGGAATTTCTGGCAGTTCTTGATCCATTTAGTGTTGCGGCTCTTTTTAA
Organism: Chrysochloris asiatica; assembly: GCF_000296735.1. Classification (NCBI taxonomy): domain Eukaryota; kingdom Metazoa; phylum Chordata; class Mammalia; order Afrosoricida; family Chrysochloridae; genus Chrysochloris; species Chrysochloris asiatica. The sequence continues at coordinate 4,454,572 of NW_006408632.1, forward strand.
ATTATCCTCAACAAATATTTACTTGCATGTGATACTATTCAATTATTCCATATTCCATTGGATCATTTCCCTTTGGAATGAGCAAAATACAGACCACTTTCAATTGGTTGGCTAGATAGCTGTCTTCCAAATTTCTTGATGTAGATGAGTCCGCACTTCCAGTATGTCATTTGCTTGTTGTAAGATTTCAATTTGTATTCCATTAGTTTTTGGATCTTTGTTTTTTTTGCTAGTGCCTTCAGTGCATCTTGGGCTTCTTCTTTCAGTGCCATTGATTCTTGATCATATGCTACCTCTTGAAATGGTTTAAGATTGATAATTTCTTTTTGCATTCCAATCATAAGTAATTATCAGTACCTTTTGATTACATGTTTGATTAATTTCAGACTGAAGAAGTTGATCGAATTCTTCAATTTCATCATCACGTTCTCTAGTACTTGTTGCATAAATTTGAATAATGGTTGTTTTAATCTGTCTTTCTTGCAGGCGTATGGGTATACTATCACAGACAGTATTGTATTCCTCTTGAATTTGTGGTTCCCAGTATAGTAAAAAATATGATTATCAGATTCAAAATGTCTAATTCTAGTTCATTTAACCTCACTAATAGCTAAGATACTGATCTTTATGAATTCCATTTCATTTTTGACAACCTCCAATTTTGCTAGATTTCATAATTATACATTCCATGTTCCAGTTATTAATGGATGTTTGCAGCTATCTTTCCTCATTTTGCATTGTGGCCAATCAGCAAATGAAGGTGCTGAAAGCTTTCCTCCATTTGCATCATCATGGTCAACTCTACTTTGAGGAGACTGCTCTACTCTAGTCATATTTTGAGTGTCTTCCAATCTGAGGGGCTCATCTTCCTACAGTATGTCTGACAATCTTCTAATGCTACTTATAAGGTTTTCAGTGGCTAAGGAGACAGGTGAAGTTATCTCTCAGATGCATACCCTTATGCTTATACCTCCTTTCTCAAGCTGCCGCTTACATTTATAGAGGTATATTGAAAAGGGGAGCAATATGCAAGTTACTCTAAAGGCCAGTTCTCCAGAGTAGTTTGGAAAGCATTTGAAGCATCAAGTCTCACTTGTCATGTAGTTGGCTACTTTGCCCTACTTATTTATTTGTTTGAAATTGATTCATTCCCTTAACGGCAGGAGTCCTCTTTATGCTTAAAGATTACTTTGGTGTGTAGATGTCTAATACAATGATTATATTTTAAATTGTCAAACTATTTAAAATTTCATCCTCTAATTTCTCTTCCCAAAATTCTTTCACAATGGTACTTGTCTTAGTTATCTAGTGCTACTACAAGAGAAATACCACAAGTGGATTGCATTAAGAAACAGAAATTTATTCTCTCAGTTTAGGAGGCATGTAGTCCAAATTCAGATTACCAGTTCTGAAGAAAGGTTCTTGTCTCCTTTCAGCATCTGTACTTCCAGTATTCTTTGAAGATCTCCATGTATCTTGGCATCAATCTTTTCCTGGGTCTAGGCACCTCACAGTTGCAGAGACTGCATATACAAAGGGAGTCCTCCCTTTGTGGCTCTTCTTTCTTAGTGGTAGTATGTTCCTTTTTCTCTACTCAGGTTTCTCTCCTTTTATGTCTTATAAGACTGAATGGTTTAATATTAAGAAAGGTGTGTGACAGGGTTGTATTCTTTCACCATACTTATTCAACTTGTATGCTCAGCAAATCATCCGAGATGCTGGCTTATATGAAGAAAAATGTGGCATCAGGATTGTAGGAAGACTCATTAACCAGCAATATGCAGATGATACAACCTTGCTTGTCAAAAGTGAAGAGGACTTAAAATATTTACTGATGAAAATAAAAAAGCACAGACTTCAGTATGGATTGCATCTCAATGTAAAGAAAACAAAAATCCTCACCACTGGACCAATAAACAACATTCTTACCAATGGAGAAAAGACTGAAGTTGTCAAAGATTTCATTCTTCGTGGCTCAACTATCAACACTCACGGAAGCAGCAGTCAAGAATTCAAACAACGTATTACATTAGGCAAATGTGCTGCATAAGACCTTTTTAAAGTGTTGAAGAGCAAAGATGTCAGCTTGAGGACCAAGGTGCACCTTACCCAAACCACGGTTTTTACAGTAACCTCATATGCGTGCGAAAGTTGGACAGTGAATAAGGAAGACCATAGAACAATTGATGCTTTTGAGTTATGGTGTTGGAAGAGAATATTGAAAGTGTATGGCTGCTACAAGAACCAACAGATCTGTGTTGGAAGAAGTGCAGCCAGAGTGCTCCTTGGAGGCCAAGATAGCCAAACTTTGTCTCTCATACTTCAGACATATTGTCAGGAGGGACCAGTCACTGGAGAAGGATATCATGTTTTGTAAGGTGGCGGGTCAGAGAAAAAGAGGAAGACCCCCAGTGAGATGGATTGCCAAAGTGGTAGCATCAATGGCCTGAAGTGTGAGGTTGGCCCAGGATTGGGCAGTGTTTTTTATTCTGTTGTACATAGGGTCTTTATGAGTCAGTACCAACTTGACGGCTACTAACAACAACAACAAGATAAATGGTATTTAAGTCCACACCTCTGATGAAGCTTCTTTTCAATTGATTGGCTGCACATGGAAGATCTCCTCATGTAAATTATTACGTTATGTTAGATCTTATCATGGGAGAGGACTTCTGGTATGGTGCTGTGGATCACCACTGAACTGTGCACTATAAGGTTAGCAGTTCAAAGCCACTGGCTGATCCTTGGAAACCCTATACAGGGTGGCTGTGAGTTGGGATCTACTCAGTGGCTTTTAACAACAACAGCAACAACAATCAAGGGAGATTACTACATTTTAACTCATAAACTACTAAGACTCCTAGCCAAGTCAAGTTGACAAAACCTTAACTGTCATAGTACTGCATCAGGATTAATATGATACATACACATATAAATACATACATCAGAGTTCTTTTGTCTAGTGCTTTAGTCAGATGTGTTTTAACTTCAGATTCTGATTTATTCAATTCCCAATTTTAGTTAGTGGATTAGACCTAACAAATAACTTGGGATTATATTTTTGAGACATTGCACTACAAAATCTTATTCTTCTAACACCTGTTAAGACACTTTTGTAACTAACTGTCTGCCTCTTAAATAGCTTCTTCATTGCAAAGTAGTCCATAATGACTATTAGTTTGTTATTCTGTCAGAGTGAAGACTAATAAACCTTGAAGAATTTAGAAAACCGCAAATCTTGAAGCACTTTCATCAAGTTTATTTGGCAGGTTACTAATTTTTATTAGTAACAGAGTAGGACATCACTTTAAACATCTCTGTAAATAATCATGTGATCCTGTGGAATCTTCAAGGCAGTAGGTTTAGATTTGGGGTAATAGCTTTGAGTTGTAACACCTATTTTCAGTCATTTCACTCAATCATTTATAAGCCAATAAAATATAAGGCAATAAAATGATGTTTTAAGAAGACAGTTTTGATATCTCCTCCAGCCACAATCATTGCTCATGCTCAGAAGATCAGTACCCACAGTCATATTATTCTTAAAATAATAACTTAATTCAGTTAACAGTTATGTCTTATAATTTTGTTCTTATTAATTGTATGTCCAAGAGAACATTTTATGATTTATCAAAATGTTTCATAAATGCTTGTGCTTAAAATCTGTGTTTGCACTTGCATTTTGAACAATGAAGATCGTATTCACTTAGGAGAAGACTGCAAAGTATTCCCAGATTCTCTACCTTGGTCTATGTGCATGTCTTTTCCTTTTTCATATTACTTATTTTAATAAGCAAGCACTTAAGATAATACTTAATGCTACCTTATATCAAAATCCTGTGATATTTCAGGAGTTGAGCTTAGTGCAGAAATATAATTTTGTTTTCATATTTATTGTTTAGGACACAAATTAAATTAAAAAAATTAAAACAAAACTAGATTCAAACATATAACATACTACACCAGTGGAAGAATTTAGAAAATATGTATTTTAAACTAGGAGCATAAGTATTCCTCTATAATTGTATTTATAGTATTCAAGGAAAACAGATATTATTAGCCATATCAATCTTCATTAGAATTTATTAAGCAGAGTTGGTAAAGGAATGATACATATATCTTACTCATCTCTTTGTAACTGTATAATGGGAAAAAAGTAGTATTTCCAAGCAAATTTATTTATAATTCCAATTTCCATTAATCTCCATAAGTAGAAGAAGCTAAGAATTTATAGCACTGTGAAAACTAGTCTATGTTCACAAGAAATCATCATAGGTTTGTATAAACATATGTGACAAGAAGCCATTCCTTCCACAGCATTCTCTCCTCCTCATTTGGGTTCAGTAATCCAGTGCAATGGCCACACAGAACTCAGACACCATACTCAGAGTTATGGACTTATTAGGGAAGTTAACAAGTCACAACTCGAGGTCAGAAATGCTCAGGGCACGGTTTTTTCCAGTCAGTTGCTGATAAATATCCATAGGTCAGACCACTCCACCATAAGCACTTAGCTCTGGCTCCATGGATCAGCAAAGCTAGCTCCTCCACTGAAGTGACAGGAGGCTCCCTACTCTAGAAGTAAGCTTCCTCCACACAGGCACTCAGCTTTACTTGCTCCATAGGCTGAGAAGTTTACTGCTTTCTCTCATGCTCTGGTTCTTGTTTCTGCTGCTACTGTTTCTCTGTCACTCCTCTGCTGCCACAGCTTTCTGGCCCAGAGTCTAGGAGGCTCAATGTGCAGGCATCCTGTGGTGCAAAGGACACATTCCCCTCCTGGCTCTTTTTCTTTGATAGTAGAGAGATCCTCCATTTCTGCTAATGAAAGAGTTCATTTTGTATTTACGCTAAAGTTCCAAGTCTTCACAATTAAAATTAACTCTGTTAACATCCACAGCTGAATCATGTCATTCTATCAGCATCTTTCCCCACCTTCTCATACACAGAAATGTTGTTTGGTGGGAGTTACAGACTATGACTAGAAAAGTCATTAGATAATTCACTATACCATATGTTCAATCTATTACTTGTCTTTACCTTCAAAGATCAAAGGGTTCTATAGTTCCTCGATATATGATTTCTTGCTACATTAATTATTTTCCTCTAGGCATTCTACTCCCGTAAGGATTTACACCCTCGGAAACCCTATACAGGGTCGCTATGGGTCGGAACCGACTCGATGGCACACAACAACAACAACAACAACAATTCTCCAAATCTCAGCATGTATCTTTTTTTATTCTCCCTCCTCTTGGGTATTCTTATCATATGCTATCCCGATTATATAAAATTGTACACTGTGTGCAGTCTTCTGCTTTGCCAGAAGTGTCTGAGTTCACACAACAAATTCTTAAAAAAAAAAAAAAAAGGCTGTAAAATTAACAAAAAAAGTGTATTATTGAATTTATTTGTAGAAATCAGTATAAGGATCTTGAGAATCAAGACTTATGAGAGATGTTAGAGCTTAGGTCTAGAGAATTTTTTATAGTCAATGAATAATTTTTCATGACACTGACAAAAATGAGGAAAATACCCAAAATGTTGTTTGTCACCAATATCAAGACTTTTATATAGATGAAACAAACAAACAAAGCTGTGATGTTAATTTAGTACATTCTGAATAAGATAGTAGTGTAAATATAGACAAGTGTATGAAATTTTTATTTACCAGGTCCTGGTGTGGTGCTGTGGGTTAATGTGCCAGACTGCAAAGCCATTTAAACTGCAAGGTCGGTGGTTCAAGCTCACCATCTGCTCCTCAGAAACCCTATACAGGGTCACTATGGGTTGAAATTGACTCAACGGCACTTCACAACAACCCAACACAACAAAGGAATTCAAAGTCTAAGCACCTAGTTAATCTGAAATGGCTGGCTTGAGGCTTGGGCATGCTCCCAGCTCATTTCTCTGTTTTTTCCCTCTAACAATTAAATATATGTTTTCCCCTGGTTTAACATGCAGAAACAATGTCTTCAAGAAAAGGCTTTGGTGCTGGGTCTTATCTAAATGTGTCACAAAAGTATCTCCAGAAAAGTTTGCACGTGAGCTGACTACCTGTAAGGAAGGCACATTCTGCCATTATGTTTAACTACCAGGGAACTCTTGAACGTAAGTTTGCACTGAGTACATTGTAACTAATCTAAGAAAGACATATATGTACTTTAACCCAATCCCTTTCAAGAAAAACAAAAACCAGAAAAACCCAAACCCACTTTGAGTGATCCCATCCTCATAGTGTTCCAAATTTATGATTTCCAAACAAAATATTGTATCTTGAGTTTTTTGCTTTAATCCTACAAAAATGGCTCTGGAAGCCAACCATTTTGAAGTGATGTATTTAATTTTGAGAGATTCAGTTTGTCTCTGGTTCAAGTTCTCTTTATATTCCCAATAAGTTTCTCATTTCAATTATAAGCAGATCCTGTGTCTTACTCTAAGACAACTTGTATGAACTTCATGTAGTTAGTTCATTATTGCAGGATAAATGTTAGCAGAATTTCAGAATAGGATCTATAGAGTAGATAATAATTATTATTTTTTAAATCATTTAGCTCAAAATGTATTGCTTATGTTGTTGTTAGTGCCATGGAGTTTGTTCTAACCCATAGTGGTAGAGGGTTTCTGAGGAGCAGCTGGTGAGTTTGAATGGCCAACCATGCAGTTAGCAATCCAGTGCTTATCTTACAGCACCACAATGAGAATCTTACAGTGAGAATAGTTGTGGAGTATTGTTTTAGTGGTGGAGTCAGGGTCTGACTCATAGCGACCCTGTACAGGGTTTCCGAGGCTGTAAATCTTTATGAGAGTAGAACACCTCATCTTTCTCCCACAGAACAGCTGGTAGTTTCGAGCTGCTGACCTTACGGTTGGCTACCAGAGCTCCTTATACTTACGTTATATGACTGCTGGATGTTAGGTTATGAAAAACTTACTACCACAGCAACTTATTCTAACATTCAAAATAATATTCAATGAATTTTAGGGTGTAAAGCTCACTGGGTAATATAGGAAATTATTTACAAGCCATGTATTGAAAGAAACATGTAACACAAATTCTCCTAGATGAAAACACTTGTTTCTGCGTATCTTGGTCAGGATCTCTGCCGTTTTGAGATGAGTGCGTGTTCTTTCCTGCAAAGACTGAAGTACTAATCCATTTCTGAGTGATAATGTCATAACTGTTGTGAAATAAATGGCAAGCTCATTTTTTTTCCAAAAAATCTTTTGAAAGGTTAGTACAGAATGCAAGCCGTTTCTTTCTGAACAGATGAAGTCAAAGAACACAGAGTTAACCGAAATGTACCCTGTTTGTTGTGGCACTCTAGGATAAGCGCTAGACCTCTAGGTCAGCTTGCACAGCAAAGTCAGTGGTTTGAACTCACCAGCCTCTCCTTGGAAACCCTATCACTATGAGTAAGAACTGACTCAGCAACATCCAACAGCTTAACAACAAACACCATGTTTGTCATAGTCTCAAAATATCTTGGTAAATCAGAGAGAAGAATTTGGTGAAATTCTTATCATTGAACATGATACACAGAAAACCACTTTATGTACACAGAGAAAATCTGAAGACATCTGATGAGTAAAGTATCAGATTTTCCATTAAGTAAGGTAAGCACAGGTTTAGTTGTGCTTACTTTACTAATCTGCAGTGAACAATTTCACATGCTTCTAAGTATAACTGGCATCTGTCTCTCTCTCAACCTCACTTTTCATATTCATAATCCATTACTGGGACAGAGCACCCAGTAAGCAGAGTAAGCACTTACTAATCTGTTATGAACAGTTTCACATTTTTTCACATATTTTTATGACCTTGACAATTTTGAGCAGTACCAGTAAGACAATTTGTACGATGTCCCTCAACTAGGAATTTTCTGATATTTTCATCATGATTAGAGTAGAGAGTCCTAGTGTGATGCTGTAGGATAGCACTGGACTGATAACTGAAAGTTTAGCAGTTCAAACCGACCAGCTACTTCTTAGAAACTCTATACAGGGTTGCTATGAGTCAAAACTGACTCAACAGTACTTCACAACAACAACAGAATAACATTATGCAAGGGTAAATCAAACAGTATTGCTACAAAATCGTTGTTGTTAGGTGCTGTTGAGTCAGAACCGACTCATAGTAACCTTTTGTACAACAGAAAGGCACACTGCCCAGTCCTGTGCCAACCTCACAATTATTACTACACTGAGTCCATTGCTGATAGCGCTGTGCCAATTCATCTCATTGAGGGTGTGAGTTATGGTATTAGAGAAGAATATTGAAAGTACCATGCACTGCCAGAAGAACAAACATATTGTGTTGGAAGAAGTACAGTCAGAATCCTTCTTAGAAGACAGGATGGTGAGACTTCATCTCTCATACATCAGGCATATTATCAGGAGCTACTAGTACCTAGAGCATGGCATTGTCCTTGGTAAAGTAGAAGTTCAGAGAAAAAGGATGAAGAAAGGGAGACCCCAAAGAGATGGGCTGGCATGGTGGTAGCAGCAATGGACTCAAGTCTAACAACAATTGTAAGGATGGTAGAGAAGCTGGAGTTTATCCGAACGTGGCATCAGGATTGGAGGAAGATTCATTAACAACCTGCAAAACACTAGATTGTATAACAACCTGAAGATGATACAACCTTGCTTGATGAAAACCAAGAGAACTTAAAATACTTTCTAATGAAGATCAAACACCACAGCCTTCAGTGTGGATGGCACCTTAGTGTAAAGAAAACAAAAATCCTCACACGTGGAATAATAAAATAATTTCATGATAAGTGGAGAAACTATTGAAGGACTTCATTTAGCTTAGATCTACGAAACACTCAGCAGTCAAGAAATCTAAACCCCTATTGCATTATGCAAATCTGCTGCAAAATACTTAGTTAATGAGGATTAAGGAGTCCTGGTGTGGTGATGTGGGTTAATGCACTGAACGGCAATGTTGGTTTGAACCAGAAGGTCAGCAACTCAAGCTCACCAGTTGCTCCTTGGAAACCCTATACAGAGTTGCTGTGGATCGGAACAGACTCGAAGGCACTTAACAACAACAACAAGGTGCCCCTAACCCTAGCCATGGTGTTTTCAATCACCTCACATACATATGAAAGTTGGACATTGTATAAGGAAGACCATAGAAAAATAGATGCGTTTGAACTATGGTGTTGGTGAAGAATTTTTAAAGTGCCTTAGACTTCCAGAAGAACAACCAAATTTGTCTTGGGAGAAGTACAGTCAGAATGGCCCTCATTCTGACATGAGGATGGTTAAGACTTCATCTCTTTACTTCAGACATGTTGTTAGAAGGAATCAGTTCCTGGAAAAGGACATCATGCTTGGTAAGGTGACATGTCAGTGAAAAAGAGAAAGACCTGCAAGGAGATGGACTGACACAGTGTCAGCAAAAATGGGCTCAAAGGTAACAATTGTGAAGACGATGCATGACCTGTCAGTATCTCGTCTCGTCACTGTGAGTCATAACTGATCCCAAGGTTCTTAACAACAGCAACAACTACTCCCCCAAAGAATTCTGTACTATTTTATTCATATCGTGGTTTATACAATGATCTTCAATTTTGTTTGTGTGATGTTTATTATGATTAGATTGAGTTTTTGCATCTTTGTCAAGGATGACACAGCACCTCTGTACCTTTTTCAGTGCACCATAGCAGGTGTGTGAGGCCAATGTTTCTTCCCTTACATGACATGGTAACTTGGTGATGGTAACTTAGATTAATATGGCAAAGTTCATCTCTGCTAGATTTCTCCACTGCAAAGTTATGGTTTTCTCATTTATAATCAAGTTTGTGTGGGAAGACACATTTCTTTTAGTGTTTTATCTATGATTCTTTCCTGCCACAATTATTGTTTTGATGCTTGTTTACTGCTAACTTTCTATTTTGTTTTTCCTTCTATATTAGTAAATTGGCCTTCTCCTATAAGCAAAGTACCTTTCCTTCTCCTGCATTCATTTATTCATTCACACATAAATATGGCATGGGCTTATGTATTTTATTCTATAGCTTGAAATCCAATATTATCATTATTTACATTATTGATAAAATATTCTAAACTTGGCTACTAACAATTGCTTCTGTGCTTTTTCAATGTTCTGTCATTATTTTGTCTTATTTCTTAACTATGTCTATTCACTAGCAATTCAAGATGTTCCAAGGTCATGTTGTACATTTTCTTGCCCCAGTCTTGACAGCATCCATTTCTCCAATGAAATCTACTTCTTTTTATCGGAGAAGAGTATTCAGAAGCAAAAGTCTGCATGAAACAGCCTTTTTAGAAAAGTGTTATTACTAAGAGTTCAGGTCAGAACATGTGGTACACAATGTGTGTCATCTATGGAATAATACTTTTCAGAACATTATAACGACATTAAGTAGTGACTAACTGTTATTGTGCTTCAATTTGGGGAATTTGAAGTAGCAAATAAAGCATCACACTAAATGTATAAATGTGCCATAAATCCATTGTGAAACTATTTAATTTTATGCATGACTGGGCTTCAAAAAGATCAAGGAAAAATCCATTATCTTTTAATTTCATTTTTACATGAACTTTTGAAGCCCCATCACATATCTATAGAAAAACGACAACAACAACAACAACAACAAAAAAAAAAAACTCAAGGAGATGAGGTCAGAACAATGAAAGGACAAGCAGCTAAGGTGAGGACCATGCCACGCCTTGAAAACCCTATACAGGGTTGCCATGGGTCATAAGTGACACGATGAATGACACTTAACAACACAATGGATTTCTGTAGGATCAACACTGAACTGTGACCCACTAAGTCAGTGGTTCAAACCCACCAGCTGCTCCTCGGAATCCCTATACAGAGTCACTATGAGTAGAAACCAACTTTATGGCACTTAACAATAGCAACGTGTGTTTAATTGCTTGGATGTTAACTTAAAAGTTGGTGGTTTAAACCCACCAAGTACCTTACAGAAGAAAGATGTGGCAGTCTGCTTCCATGAGGATTACAGCCTTAGGAACCCTATAGGACAGTTCTATGTCCTATAGCGCCAGTATAGAACATAGTAGAAGTTGAGTCAGAATCAACTTGACAGTGATGTTAAGGGTGTCAGTGTAGGAACTCCATGAATTACTAAAAAGCCTAAGGTTCTTATTCCTTCATAGTAAAAATGGAGAATGTGATATTGTTTTAAATAAGATGCCACCATCAAATATATCTATCATCTTAATTCTTGACTTTAAAATGCAAGATGACAAACTTAAAATTAAAAGTGTCATATTTTTTACACCAATGAAAGGAGATAACATTTGCATCTCAGAGTCAGAACTATGATTATGGACCGTGACTTTCTGAATTACTTATCTCATGGTGAATAACTTCAGGTGTATTAAATAAATTATGGGTAGTCATGGTTTAGGCATTGTTTAAAAATGATAAGGCATAGAAAGTAAAATTCTTAAGCAATTACATTATTTTTAGCTTTACAAGTGGTTTCTGCTTTCTAGATAATAATAATAACTTGTAAGAAAGAAAGACTTGTTATTCATTAAAAACCTATTGATGAAAAGTTACATATTACTCAAGCTCAAAGAGAATTAGGAATGCTTGCAGAATGTAGATTTAAATGTAATTATGTTGTTAGTTGCCTTTGAGTTGGTACCAATGTGTAGCCACCTTATGCACAACAGAACAAAACACTGCCCAGTCCTGTGCCAACCTCCTAATCATTGCTATATTAGCTCATTCCTGCTGCCACTGTGACAATCCATCTTGTTGGGAGTCTTTTCCTTTTTTGCTGACCCTGCACTTTATTAAGCATAATGTCTTCAGGAACTGATCCCTCCTGATAGTATGTCTGAAGTATGAGAGATGAAATTTGACAATCCTTGCTTCTAAGGAGCATTCTGACTGTACTTGTTCCAACACTGATTTGTTTTTTCTTTTGGCCGTCCATGGTACTTTTCATATTTCCCCCCAAAACCGTATCTCAAATGCATCAATTCTACTGTGATCCTCATTATTCCATGTCCAATATTTATATGCATATGAGGTTATTGAAAATACCATGGCTTTGGATAGGTGCACCTTAGTCTTCAAACTGACATCTTTGCTCTAGAACTTTAAATACTAAATACGTCTTATGCAACAGATTTGCCTAACGCAGTAAGTATATTATGTGATTTCTTGACTGCTGCTTCCATGAGTGCTGATGGTTGATCTGAGCAAAACAAAATCTTTGACAAATTCAATCTTTGTCAAAAATTGTAAATATACCCTGACTTATTTGCACTTAACATCAAATCTATCAGTCATTTGTCAGTTTGTCATACTGTGGTGCCTTGCTTGGTGCTGTGATATTGGAAACTGACAGCATTTAAAATGCCAGCAAGAGCTTCCTGATTGTGATAGACTAGGAAAAAAGAGAAGCAAATTACTTATGAATGTTTAATGATTGAAAACCTTATGACTAGCAGGAAGATATTATCCCACATGGTACCAAAAGATACAAACATTATGAATAGCCGTAGAATATTGTTAGATATTCTAAAAGATGAGTCCCTCAGATTAGAGTTGAACATGATGGCATAAATGGAATAAGCTTTGGTGAACATACATTTGCTGATGAGGCACAACTCAAAATGGAAGAAACAAGTTCAAGCATGCAATAATAACTGGAATATAGAATGTACAAAGTATAAATCTGAGAAAATTAAAAGTAGTCAAAAATGAAATGGAATACACAAAGATTGATATCATTAGGCAGCTGAAATGGACATTTAAATGTGACAGTCATATGGTTTACTATACCAGGAACAACGAAATGAAGAGGAATGGCATCACACTCACCATCAAAGATAACATTTCAAGATGTATGTTGAAGTACAATGCTGCCAGTGATAGGATAGTAGCCATCTTTCTACAAGGTTCTTGTTGTTAGTTGCCGTCCAGTCAGCTCCTACTCAAAGTGACACCATGCATAATAGAATGAAACACTATCAGTTCCTGTGCCCGCCTTACAGTTGTTTTTACACTTGAGCCCATTGTTGCCACCATTGTGCCGATCCATTTCCTAGGCACTGCTCTTTATCATAGACTACCTCTTGAAATGGTTGAACATCGACCATTTCTTTTTGGTACAGTAACTCTGTATATTCTTTTCATCTTCTTTCAATTTCTTTCAGCATTTCGCCCAAAGAGTCCTTCAGTATTGTAAGTCATGGCTTAAACTGCCCCCCCATTTCTTTCAGCTTGAGAAATGTTGAGTGTATCCTTTCCTTTTTAAAAAATGTTTTATTGTGAATTATGTGATAGTTTACATGAGAGAACATTAATTTTACATTCATCTTATCGTATATAGTGTCATTGCCACAATCCCCTCCATCCATCATCAATCAATCAAAGTGTATACCCTACAAGCCTGCCCCCCAGTCATCAGCACACAGCCCCTCCCCCTATCTGGGTCTACAGTCCTCAGCTGCTCTATCTTTCCACTTCATTGCCTCTGTCTCCATCTCTGGGATCACTGATTCTCTGGGTAGGGTCCCACTCTCCACTCTTCTCCCTTGATGGTCCCAGGGACCTCCACTCCTAGACTGCAAAGTTAATTACTTTCCTCCTTGCTACAAAATGTCTACCTTTACATTTCCAACCCTCAAAATCAGTCCTGATAACAATTATTCACTATTGTATCACATGAGACCTATCTGCATTTCCTTCCATCAGCCCCCCTAGACAGGATGGATACTACTCAGTGGAGATTCTACCTTCCTCCACATCCTCTGGATCTAGGTTCCCTCTTGAAAGCTTGTAAGCCAGTCATTTCTTGCCTTTGTATCGCCAACACTTTCGGTAGCCAATGTCCAAGTTGCCCATCTCTGTCTACTCTGTGTATGGAGGCGGTAGGAATGATCCTTGCTGTAAAGATCTGTTCCCATTTTTGAGCTACTGTATCCATAGGTGAAGGTCAAGTTCATCAAATTGTATCAGATTAGTGTTTTTTTCCTCTTCTGTCTTCTTCTAGTCGACTTATGATCATCCAGCCATTGATGTCAGGTCAAGTGGATATTATCTGCAATTGTGGGTGTTCTTGTGCTTATGCCCTGTCTTCTTATCAGTTATATGCTTCAGTCTCCACTCTAGTCCTCTGTAGCTATGTCACTGACTCTGGGCCCAAGAGTCCCCAGGTCTTGCCAAACTGCTGGCCAACCAGGTCTCTACCCAGGTTCACAGGAGTCTATTGAACATTGTAGGGCTTAGCTCGTAGCTTCATTCCTGTTTTTCCCTCACTTCCCCTTATTGGTGACGAACATGGCCACCAATCAGAGCGTGTATTCCCATTGAGTTTTAGTCTTGGAAAGGGATTTGCTCTGAGGGGACCTGACCACTTGCCTTGATGTCTCCTGGGTGAGCAACTCGCTTGTTCTTGTAATAATCAGTCGGTCTGCCTATATTGTTTTGTATTTTTCCTGTCGGTCTTTCAAGAAGTATCTCTGTTCTTCTAGCTACTCCAGTCTGGGTCATATGGTATTTCTATTTCCAACCTTCTGAGGAAGCACCATATTGCTTTCCAGAGAGGTGGGACCATTTTGCAATCCCACCAGCAATGCAGGACTCTCCCAGTCTCTCCACATCCCCCCCAGCATTTATTGTCCTCAACTTTTTTTTACCTTTGCTGTTATTGCTGGTGTGAGATGATATCTCATTGTTGTTTAGATTTGCATCTCTCTAATGGCTAGTGATCATGAACATTTCTCTTGGTGAAGTGTCTGTTCATGTCCTGTGCCCATTTTTTAATTAGGTTATTTGTCTTTTTCTTGTAGAGGTGTTGTAGTTTCCTATATATTTTAGAAATAAGTCCCTTGTCTGATATGTCATTGCAAAAGATTTTTCCCATCCTCTGGATTCCCTTTTTACTCTTCTGGTGAAGTCTTGTGATGCACATAAATTTTTAATTTTTAGTATGTCCCATTCATCTATTTTGCCTACTTGTGTTTGTATAATTTTCAAAATGTTTGGTAGTCTGTATAATCCCAGAATTAGTGCCTTCACATTTGTTCCGAGTTTTTCATCGATGGCCTTCATAATTCTGGGATTCACATTTAGGTCCTTAATCCATGTTGAGTTGGTTTTTGTATAAGGAGTTAGGTGAAGGCCTTGTTTCAATCCTTTGCATATGACTTTCCAGTTGTGCCAGCACCATCTGTTGAAGAGACTTATCCCCTCCCCATGCGATATATTTTGGTGTTTTGTCAAAAATCAGTTGGCTGTATGTAGATGGGTTAGTTTCTGGATTCTCGATTCTGTTCCATTGATCTATGTATCTTTCATTGTAACAGTACCAAGCTGTTTTGACCACTGTAGCCGTGTAGTAAATTTTGAAGTCGGGGAGTGAGAGGTTTCCAACCTTATTCTTCCTCTTCAGATGTGCTTTGCTTATCCTGGATCTCTTTCCTTTCCTTACAAAGTTTGTAATTGTTTTTTCCATCTCTCTGAAGAATGTTGTTGGAATCTGGATTGGGATTGCATTATATGTGTAAATTGCTCTAGGTAGTATTGACATTTTCCCAAAGTTAAGTCTTCCTATCCAGGAGCATGATACATTCTTCCATTTTTGTAGGTCTCTTTTGGTTTCTTGTAGTAGTATTTTGTAGTTTTCTTTGCATAAGTCCTTTGTTTCTCTGGTTGCATGTATTCCTAGATATTTCATCCTTTGGATGGCTATTGTAAATGGTATTTCTTTCCTAATGTCCTTGTCAACACTGTCATTTTTGGTATAGAGGAATCCAATTGATTTTTGTATGTTGATCTTATAGCCTGCCACTTTGCTGAATCTTCTAGTGAGGTCTAGTCATTTTTTTACTGAGTCTTTGGGGTTTTCTACATATAGGATCATATCATCTGCAAATTGAGAGAGTTTTACTTCCTCTTTGCCAATTCGGATAACTTTAATTTCCCTGTCTTGCTGTGTAGCTCTTGCTAAGACTTCCAGCACAATATTGAATAGGAGTGGAGACAAAGGGCATCCGTCTGGTTCCTGTTCGCAGAAGGTAGGCTTTCTCCATTGAGAGTAATGTAGGCTGTTGGTTTTCTATATATGCTCTTAATTATGTTGAGAAATTTCCCTGCAATTCCTATTTTGTTGAGTGTTTTTATCAGGAAGGGATGTTGGATTTTCTCAAATGCCCTTTTTGCATCAATCAATATGATCATGTAGTTCGTTTCTTTTTTTCTTATTTATATGGTGGATAACATTGATCGTTTTTCTAATATTGAACCATCCTTGCATTCCTGATAAGAATCCCACTTGATCATGATGTATTATCTTTTTGATGTGTTGCTGGATTCTGTTGGCTAGGATTTTGTTGAGAACTTTTGCAACTATGTTCATGAAGGATATTGGTCTAAAAATTTTCTTTCTTAGTGATGTCCTTCCCTGGTTTTGCTATAAGGGTTATGCTTGCTTCATAAAATGTATTAGGAAGTTTTCCATCTACCTCTATATTCTGGAATAATTTGAGCAGAATTGGTGACAGCTCTTCCCTGAATGTTTGGTAGAACTCACCAGTGAAGCCATCTGGGCCTGGGCAGCTTTTGGTTGGGAGTTTTTTGATGACTTGATCAATTCCTTCTTTGGTTATGGGTCTGTTCAGGTTTTCTAGTTCACTGTGTGTAAGTTTAGGTCATGTTTATCTAAAAATATATCCATCTCTTCTAAGTTTTCAAATTTGTTAGAGTACAACTCTACATAGTATTGTGTTATTATCCTTTTGATTTCCTTTGGTTCCATTGTGACATAGCCCATGTGGTTTCTAATGTATGTTATTTGTGTCTTCTCCCTCTTTTTTTTTTTTTGTTAGATTTGCCAGTGGTCTGTCCGTTTTGTTAATCCTTTCAAAGAACCAGCTTCTTGCCCTGTTGATTCTTTCTATAGTTTTTCTGTTTTCTATCACATTTATTCCACTCTAATCTTTATTATTTATTTTCTTTTGTTGGCTGTGTGTTCCCTCTGTTGGTCTGTTTCTAATTGTTATAGATGCTTTGTTAATGTGTTAATTTTGGTTCTTACTTCTTTTTGGTTATGTGCGTTTATTGCAGTAAATTGTCCTCTCAGCACCACTTTTGCTGTGTCCCAAAGATTTTGGTATATTGTATTTTCATTCTCATTTGTTTCTTGGAACTTTATGAATTCACATTTTATTTCTTCTACTACCCAGTCGCTTTTCAGCAGCATGCTCTTCAGTTTCCATGTATTTGACTTAATTTCCTTGGTCTTCCTATTGTTGATTTCTAATTTGATAGCATTGTGCTTTTTAAATTTTGTAAATGTATGGAGATTTGTTTTGTGGCCGAAGACATGGTGTATTCTGGAGAATGTTCCATGTGCACTGGAAAAGAATGTGTATTGTGCAGTTGTTGGGTTGAATGCTCTGTACACATCTATGAGGTCCAGTTGGCAGATTGTATTGTTTAGTTCTTCTGTTTCTTTGTCAAGTTTCTTTCTGGTTTTTCTATCCATTTTTGAAAGTGGTGTATTAAAATCACCTACTATTATTGTAGAGTCATCTATTTCTTTCTTCAACTCTATTAGAGTTTGCTTTATATTTTTTGGAGCACTTTCATTGGGAACATAGATATTTATTATAGTTATGTCATCCTGTTCAGTTGTCCCTTTAATCATGACATAATGTCCATATTTATCTTTTATGCTGGCTTTTGCCTTAAAGTTTGTTTTATCAGACATTAGAACTGCCACTCCTGTTCATTTTTTATTGCAATTAGCTTGGTAAGTTTTTTTTTTTCCCCCATCCTATGACTTTTAATCTGTTTTTGTCTCTGTGTGTAAGATGTGTCTCTTGCAGACAGCATATTGTCGGATCTTGTTTTCTAATCCATTCTGCCACTCTCCTTCTCTTAACAAGCTAATTTTATCTGTTTACATTCAATGTAATTATCGATAGGTATGGATTAATTGCTGCCATTATGTTTTTTGTTTTGTTTTTTTTTTTGGTTTTTGGTGTTGCTGCTTTCTTTGTTCTGTGTGTCTT
>NW_006408632.1:4473788-4511965 GCF_000296735.1 Chrysochloris asiatica
TGTTTTGAAACATTTTATAATCATTTTTCTGAATTCCTTCTCAGGTATTTCCAAGGCCTGCCCTCCTTCCAGAATGGAGTCCAGTTATACATCTAGGTCATTTGCCTCAGACATTTATCTTTTTCTGGACATGTGCTGATATGGTCATCTGCTTTTGCTTCTTGGACATGTTTAGTGTTTATCTGTGTCCTTAATACTTAATTGAGTATGTGTTTTAGTATTTTTTTATGCTTTCTGATTGCTTCCAGGGAGATGTGATCAGGATGTGGGCTTCCCTTTTCACTCTTCTTATTGCTTAACACAGAGTAACTTTCACAATTGTTGTCTGCTTGCCTGGTATATGGCAGTTGGTATTGCTTCTTGCCTGGAATTTGGTGTTTTATAGTGTTTGATTCTAGCTTGACTATCTTGCAGCAATTGCTGACTCTTCTTGGGTAACATAGGGCCAGAAAGAGTCCTCCAAATCTAGCAAGGGGAGCATAAAATAACAATACAGCACCAGCATAAAAAAACAAGGAAAAAAAAAACCCAACAACAACAACAACAACAAAAAGTAGACTGAATATTGCAGTCTATAATCACAGAAAAGGGAGTGGAGGGAGAGAAGGAAAAAAGAGAAAAAAATTTAAAAAAAAAAAAAAAATCTGTAGCCTAATATGAGTATGAATTTAATGTCCTTTCTTCAGCTTCTTGCTTTCAAAGCTTCCTGAGAGATTTCAAGTTGTACTGTTCGTTGTTATGCTATAGCTCAGGCTTTAATTTTATTTTTGGCCTGTTTTGTTTTTAAACTGTGTTACCCTGTCTTGACCTTGCCCGTATTAAAAAAAAAAAAAAAAGTTCAGGGCCTGCTCTTGGGAATAGTATCTGTGTGCATACGTGGTAGAAGAACCCACCATTGGTGAGGGTGGGTGTGGGGTGTCCACTATCTCAGGCACCCCCCTTGCCACCAGACTGGAGGTGCACAAACAGTGATGGGGGCCAATGAACAGATACCAAAAAAAAAAAGAAAATCAGAATGAAGCAAATCTGTCAAAGTGTTTTGTCCACCTTTGCTCCATGGTTCCTGCGGCATTTTTCCATGGTGTTTCTGCTCCCCCGCTTGGTCTTGACATTTGGTCTCGCCCAGGAAGTCAGCTCCAGGCCTCCAAGCCCAACAGATTCAAAAGTATGTGATTTCTTATTTCAGCCTCAAGTTCCACTAGCTTTAAGTCTTCAAACTTTCAAAATATTCCTAGCTATGTGGTTCCAAGTTTTGGTTCTCCACTGTGGATCTGTTTTGCCTGGTATTCTGTGGTATGACTGATGGTGAACCTCACTGCACCTCCACCCTAGCTGCCATCAAGCACCGCCTCTCTCCTTTTTTTTTTTTCTAACTCCAGATATTTGCACATTTCATTATAATATTTGGCTTTTCTTTTCTTGAGCTGCCCTTGAATTTTGTGTTCAGCTCTTTTACCTCCTGATTTGTTCCATTTGCTTTCACATCTGTATGCTGGAAAGCTAGTTTCAAAAGTCTCTACTGACATCCATTTTGTTCTCTTCCATCTCTCTTGTTTTCTTAATGACCTTTTGCTTTCTTCCTGTATGATGTTATTAACATCATCCTACAATTCTTCTAGTCTTTGGTCAATGGTGCCTAATGTATAAAATCTGACCTAGCAGGGATTTTTAAATTCAGGAGGGATATGCCCTGAATTTAGGTCATATTTAGGCTCCCATTTACTTGTTTTAATTCTCATCAGCTTCAGACTTAACATTCATATGAGCAATTGATGGTCTGTTTCACAATCTGCCCCTGGTTTTGTTTTGGATGATATGGATCTTTTCCATTGGCTCTTTCTACAGCCATTGTTGTTGTTGTTGTTAAGTGCCGTCGAGTCGGTTCCGACCCATAGCAACCCTGTATAGGGTTTCTGAGGAGCAACTGGTGAGCTTGAACCACCGACCTTGCAGTTCAGACGGCTTGTTTGTCTGGTGCATTAACCCACAGCGCCACACCAGGACTTCTTCCACAAGCGTAGTCAATGTGATTTCTGTGTGTACAGTCTGGTGAACGCCAAGTATATAGTAGTCTTTTATGTTGTTTAAAAAAGTTATTTTAAAATTCTATCATATGAATTCCAGCATCATTTTCTATCAGTAAGATCATATTTTCCAACTATGGATCCCTCCTCTTTGTTTTCAAGCTGTCATTCCAATCACCGGTAATTATCAATACATCTTATTTGAATATTTCATCAATTTCAGACTGAAGAAATTGGTAGAATTCTTCAATGTCATCATCACTTGTTTTAGTGATTGGTGCATAAATTTGAATAGTAGCGGTATGTTCTGGTCTCCTTTGGTCTCCTTTGTTGTTGTTGCTGTAATTAAGTGCCTTCGAGTTGGTTCCAACTCATAGTGAGCCTGTATATGGTTTCTGAGAAGTAGCTGGTGGGTTTGAACTGCTGATCTTGTGGTTCACAGTCCACTCCTGATCCTACAGCGCTACACAAGGAGTCTAGTCTTCCTTGTAAACATATGGATATTATCCTATCACATACAGCATCATACTTCAAAATGTTGTTCTTGTTAAGTGCCATCGAGGTCGATTCCGACCCATAGTGATCCTGTACAGCTGCAAATCTTGACAGGAATAGGAAGCCTCATCTTTCTCTCCGCAAAGCAGCTGGTAGTTTCGAATTGCTGACCTTAAGGTTCGCAGTCCAATTCGTAACCACTACACTAATAGATCTTTTTTTAAATTTTTAATTGTTTTATAGTGAATCATGTGATAGTTTACATGGGAGAACATTAGCTTTACATTCATCATTTCATTGCCATGATTACAATCCCCTCCATGCATCATCAACCAACCAAAGAGTATACCCTGCAAGCCTGCCCCCCAGTCATCAGCACACAGCCCCTCTCCCTTTCCTTATCTAGAGTCCCCAGCTGCTGCATCTTGCCACATCATCGTCTCTACCTCATCTCTGGTGTCACTTAGACGGTCCCTCACTCTGTTCTTCTCCCTTAATAATCCCAGAGCCCTCCGATCCTAGATTGCAAAGTCAACAACTCCCATCCTTTTGCTACAAAACATCTACCTTTACATTTCTAACCCTCACAGTCAGTCCTGATAGTAATTATTCAGTATTGTACCACAAGAGTCTTATTCCCATCTCCTTTTATGAGCCTCACCCAGACATATGGGATACTACTCAGTGGAGATTCTACCTTCCTCCATACCCTCTGGACCTATTTTCCCTCTTGAAAGCTTGTAAGCCAGTCACTTCTTGCCTTTATAGCCCCCCCCCCCCCATTTTGCATAGCCAGTGTTCAAGTGGCCTATCCCTGTCTACCTTGTGTAATGAGGGGGGGAAATGATCCTTGCTGTAAAGATTTGCCCCCTCTTTTGAGCTACTGCAAAAGGTGTAGGTCAAGTTCATCAAATTGTATCAGATTATTCTTTTTTTCCTCTTCTTTCTTCTTCTAGTTGACTTACGATCATCCAGTTATTGAAGCCTGGTCAAGTGGGTATTCTCTGCAAGTGTGGGTGTTCCTGTGCATATGCTCTCTCTTCTTATCTGCTGAATGCTTCATTCTCCACTCTAGTCCTCTGTGGCTATGTCCCTGACTCTGGGCCCAGCAGTCAGGCTATGTCCCTGATTCTGAGCCCAGCAGTCTTGCCATACTGCTGGCCAACCAGGTCTCCACCCAGGTTCACCGGAGTCTATTGAACGTGGTAGGACTTAGCTCACAGCTTCATTGCTGTTTTTCCCTCAATTCCCCTTATCAGTGATGAATGTGGTCGCCAGTCAGACCACATGCCAGCTTGTGTATTCCACTTGATTCTGTCTTGGAATGGGATTTGCCCTGAGGGGAACTGACCACTTGCCTTGATGTCTCCTGGGTGAGTAACTTGCTTGTTCTTGTAGTAGTCAGCAGACTGCTATTATTGTTTTTATTTTTCCTGTTGGTCTTTCTTTTAAGAAGTATCTTCTGTTCTTCTTGCCGCTCCAGGCTGCTCTGCTTGTCCTTTCAAGTGGAATTTTCCCACCTCAGAAGAATCTGGATGGGGTCTTATGCAATGCAGAAGCTCTGCAGGAAGCCTCCTTCACTGGGCAAGTTCTAGCCCCAGTTTAGGTATTCCAATCAATTATATGCTGATGATGGACTTACAAGCTTTCTATGGTGACATTCTGGCTATTCCTACCCCCTTCTGAAATCAAGTATCTATTTTACAATGGTATGCAAGAAAACCAAGATTCAAAAGACAGCCAAGCATCTTAACATTATTCCCCCCCTTTTACCCATGCAAATCATGTCTCAATCCCTGTATCCCATAGCCCTCTTGTTCCAAGGTTGTGCTTGCAATCATTATTTACCTCTGTCCCACTAAGCCCACTCAAACCTGCCTAATTGTTCTCACATCTGCCTAGTTCTTCCATTCCTCTCCCCCATCTGTGTATTGCACCCCTCCCCAGCACCCTATCTATCCTGTGTCGGTTTTTGCCCTGTGCTCCACCATCCCCTCACTTCCCTCATCCCACCCCCTACCTCCCGGTAACTAGCAAAAAAAAAAAAAGTTCTTTCCTCCTTTTAGTGTGGGTTCTTTTCTTAGTCTTTTACAATAGTGGTCCTATGCAGTATTTTTCCTTTTGTGACTGACTAATTTCTCTCAACATAATGGTCTCAAGGTTTATCCATGTTACACGGTAGCTTGCAGCTTCCTTGTTATTCTTCAAGGTAGCATAATATTCCATTGTGTGTATATACCACAGTTTATTTATCCATACTTCAATTGATGCCCTTTCAGTGTATTATTCTCTATTTGTGATATTCTATTATTAATTGTTTGGACCTCTTTCTGTAGGTTTTGAATTGTTTACAATGCTGTATGTATCTTATTTAATTATTCCTGTAGTGCTTTCCTGACTTCTTACTTATTTTTCTCAACTCCATTGTAAAGTGTTTTGAAACATTTTATAATCATTTTCCTGAATTCTTTCTCAGGCATTTCCAAGGCCTGCCCTCCTTCCAGAATGGAATATAGGTCTACCTGTGTAGGTCATTTGTCTTAGACATTTTATCTTGTTTCTGGACATATGTTGATATGGTCATCCTTTTTGCTTCTTGGACATATTCAGTGGTTAACTGTGGCCTTAATTCTTAGTTGAGTGAGTGTTTTGGTATTTTTTATGCTTTCTGATTGCCTCCAGGTAAATGTGATCAGAAGGTGGGCTTCCTTCTTCACTCTTCTTATTGCTTAACTTGGAGTAACTTTTGCAGGCATTGTCTGCTATCCTGGTGTATGCAGTTGGTTCTGACTCTTGTCTGCATTGTGAGGTTTTATTGGGTGTGATTATAACTTGACTATATGTCAATAATTGGTGTCTCTTCTTTGGTGATATAGGGAGAGAACGAGTCCTCTAAAGGTAAAAGAGGAACCAAAAAGCAACAGAAAAAAAAAAAAAAGAAGAAATAAAGAACAAAAACCAGATTTGATACTGTAATCTATAATCACAGAAAAGAGAGAGGAGAAAGAGAAGAAGAAGAAGAAGAAGAAATCTGTAGCCTAAGATGAATATGACTTTAATATTTTCTTTCAGCTTCTTGCCTTCAAGGCTGCCTGTTGGTTGTTATACTGTACCTCAGGATTTAATTTTGGCCTGTTTTGTTTTTAGACTCTTTCCCTCTCCACACCCCCTGTTTTGACCTTTTCCCTATAAATAAACAGTTCAGGGCCAGCTCTGGACATTTTGCACTGCTGGTTGGTTTTAAGCTGCTGGTTGGTTTTAAGCAAGGACTCGCACTTTAAATGCTGAGAGGATCTGTGTGCGTATGTGGTAGAAGAACCCTCCAGCGCTGGAGGTAGGGGTGTCCACTTGTTTAGGCACCCCCTCTGGTCACCAAAATGGAGGTGCGCAGACAGAGAGAGGCCAATAGTCAGATACCAAAGAAATAAAATAAAATTCAGAACAAAACAAAGAATATTGTCCACCTTTGTCTCCTAGGTTCCCGCAGGCATCAGTGCATGGAGGGTCTACTTGCTCTCTCACTTGGTCTTGTCATTTGGTCTTGCCCAAGTTGTCTGCTCTGGGCCACTGAATCTGGCAGATTCTAAAGTACAAGATTTCTTGCTTCTGCTCCAAGTTCACTAGCTGTAAGCCTTCAAACTTTTAAAATATTCCTACATATGTGATTCAGAGTTTTGAAGTGCTCCCCTGCACCCGCTTCACCTGGTATTCTTTGTTAATGCTGATGGAGAACTTCACTGCCCCTCTACCCTCTCCACCATCATGATCCTTCCTCTTTCCAAAATAGATGTTGAATTGGTCTTTTTGACGATGTGTACAACACCATTCCTCTTCAATTTGTCATTCCCGGCATAGTAAACCATGCAATTGTCAGGTTGAAAATGGCCAATACCAATTCATTTCAGCTCACTAATGTCTAGGATATAGATGTTTATGCCTTCTGTTTCATTTTTGAAAACTTCTAATTTTCCTACTTTAAGGGGGCAGCACTTCCTAAATCATATTTTGAGTGTCTCCCAAGTTGAGAGGCATGTCCTCTGGCCCTGTATTGGAATTATTTTGGTGCTATTCATCATGTTTTAATATTCAATATTCTGGTGCTGTCTAACAGTGTGTCACTGCTATTCAAAAGGTGTTAAATGTCTAAACATTTGGAAGTAGTCCATCTTTCAATCTCATAGTGTGCCTTGTCTGATAAGTCAGCTGAAACCTATCCACCAGGAGTAACCCTGCTGGCATTCATAATATTGTTGGCATAGATTCCAGCATCACATCAACACCCAAGTCACTACAGTGTGCCAAACAGATAGAGGAATAGTGGGTACTGTTCATATGGCCCCCCAAATAAACAGTTTAAATCAGCCAGCACATGGTGGGAACCAAAAATAGAATACAAACATCAACAAGTTAACCTAATTGTACTACAAATGAACAATATATTCACACTGAATAAAGTTGTGAAACACCAATATAATTTCCTGCAGAAAACAGTATCTTAACTGGATACAGTAGGCTATAGTAAAAATAAACAGCGCACAAAATCTTTAATCTAGTCCGTAAAAGTGTCGCTCATAGGAGGATGCATAACAATTCTGGAAACTATTGCATCTGTATACTAATACCGAAAAAGGAAATATTGTATAAATAATAAGAGGTTGCTGTCTTACTGTTGAGAAATAGGCATACAAATATAGGAAGGAAAAAGTTAAGAAGTAACCCTATCATGCTGGATTTGATTGTAAGCGTAAGTATGAATTCGTGTTTTTGATAGCTACCTAGATGATGGATAAATTGATAGATAAGATAGGTAGCTATAGCAATGTGTGTGTATCAGGGGTTAATATACATGCTTATATTTCCTAATTCTGTTTACTGACAGGACCTCATGGCAATACCATCATATTAGCAAGGAACATATTTAGCTCTCAGATCTAGGTTTCTAAACATCCTCTAAGGTAAAGGACTATGGTACAACAATTGATTCCAGAACTGGGATAGGGAAAATGAAAGAAGAGCCTAAGTATTTTGGCTCCAGCAAGTAACAAATGAAAGAAAGGAAGAGAGAGAGAAAAAAGAAAAGAATGAACATTCTTTGAAGACAACCTTGTTGTCCAAAGTTATAGCAACTGAATCAATAAAATAAATCATGATAGTATTGGAATATAGCACACAATAAAATGAATACTCATAAATGCACATCAATATGAATAAACACCCAAGTTAACTGATAACTGGGAGAAAAAGGATAGCTCTTTTGAAAAGTAGATTTTATATTGAATAAATGTAGAAAAAACTATGGCAATAAAGGATCATCAATATAAAAACTTTAAAGTAATAGTTGAGAAAAGACATACTGATAGATGCTAAAATGAATGGGGGAAAAGATCTGTATAACTTCAAAGTATTTAATGCATGATATTTATAAAAAGTAAAGAAAAAGATTTGTGATTAATAGTAAGTGAAATAATTGAAAATAAGGAAACAAAAATGACTTCACATTAAAATTAAAAAAAATGCTAGCCTGTACAATCAGTGTTTCTCTTTGGTATTTTCTCTATTACACCCTCTCCTTGTATTCACGCTGAACTGTCAGTGTTAGGTTGAGGAATTATTTCATAGGAATCCTTCCCTTGACTTTGAGGTTTAGAAAAGGAATGACTCTAAATGCATGTACTTGAAAGGGAGCAGTACGTGATAGGAGACTTAAAATACATCAAATAGGAAGTACCTGATTTCTATTCCTGTTCATTAAAGGATTTGAAAATGCTGAGCTGAATGAATTATTATGTGATATAAAAAAAATCTGAAAATAATTTTTCCAAATTTCTCAAGTTACAAAAAGTGCAAAAATGTGGTCTGAAAATCTCATCCTGAAATCCTGGAAAATAATGATTATTAGGTTTGGAGAGAAGAGGGATGGAGGAAGGTGTGTTTGGGGAATAATGAATATCAAAGTAGAAATTCTTATGTGCTGGAAAATATTTATGCTAGGTGAGAGACTAAATGAAATCTTTACTCATATGCTTGACATTAATAAGATTGATTAATTAAGTTAAAAATCTTCAGCTGTGGTAAACATTTGGGTTAAATCCTAGCTCATGACATTGAGTAACTCCTTAGTCTCTCCTTAGTCACTTTATCTACATAAGATGGGTATTAGTTTACTACAAATAATATTTTAGAGGCATAGGGAAAGCTATGAATATGTAAAACTAATGCAAGACATTTGGAGTCCTGGTGTGTCGCTGTGGATTAACGTGCTGGACTGCAAGTAGGTATGAAGCACAGGATCAGTGGTTCAAGCTCACTAGCCTTTTCTCAGAAATGTTATACAGGTCACTCTGAGTCAGAACTAACTTGATGGTACTTAACAACAGTAACAGTGCCAGATAAATAAAAGCAGTTAGGGAAAGGTGGTAACTTTACAGCGTAGAAACAAAAATAATGTAATTTTAACCAGTGATCAGGGTTAAACATGACCAATAATAGGATTTCTGAACATTTTTTAAGTGTCTAAAAGTCAGTTACATAAATATAGGCTGCTATATGTATGATGAATGTCATATATTTGATCCAAAATATCATTTGTTTCAGAAAAAGCTATGAAGTATAAGTAACATTAGTTTTATCTTACACCATTTCTATTTTATTTTAGTATGCTTTTTGACCATGACACACATAGCAAAACTTTGGTTGACTGCCTAAGTCCTATCTTGAAATTAGTCACTTATTAACTTATTGATTTTGGACAAGTTTCATAGCCAGTGGGCTCCAAGTGTACTCCATGCTGATTGGCCAATATCTTGTCATACTAATCATTCAATGTGATTAATAGCATTCTGAAAGCCAACACTCAAATCTATTGTTTATAAATGTGAAACATTACTGGAAGTATATTAAAGAAGTTGGTAGCAATGCTTATTTCTGGAGCGTGGATTTGTATGAAGGAGAAAATGGAGCAGGAAATGCTTTACTCTGTATACATTTGTTACATATGAAATTTCACCATAACTGCATTTTCTTCTCAGGGATTTTATATATGTGTATACATATATATATATATTTTTTTTAATTGAGCAAGATCATTTAAAAAGTAAAAAAAATTACAAGATACCATACAAAAACATTTGAGAATTCTAAAAATATTGATATAAATATTCCTATGATTCTCTTTTTGGAAGAGAGGTGAATGTAGCAGTGATATCATGCCTGTGTTTTGTTTTTTTGCATTGATGGCTAAGTGTCAGATTCTCATTAAGTTTAGTAAAAATAGGAATTTAAAAGAATTTTTATTTATTTTCTAATTTAGTTATTTGTAGTAATTCTGAGAGGTCTCATCATTATCCCATTTCAAAAATAGATATACTGGGCTTCTTAGATATCTTGTTCTAGGTCACACAATAAATTAAATAAGTGGAATTTAAACTTTTAAGTCTGTTTGATCTCACATTTGTAATCCTTTAGTAAAACATGACAATTTTATTACTGCAAAATCAGTAGCAGCACTGTGAACAAAATATACACTAATAGCCAGAAATCTCAAGTATGCCATTTGTCTGATTTAAAACTTAAATCACTTAACAAATAACCTGACTCCTGAAGGAACGCAATTAGGTTTCCTTGTCTTAAAATATTTGATTATATTTATTTATTTTTGGTCATGTCATCTTTTTTTTATTATTATTAAATATTTGTATAGAAAATAAACTGCAGAAATAGAAAGATGAGTACAATAAATTCCTTTATCCATTATCTATTTACAGCAAACATCAACTTCAGGATAACTTTGTATTATTTATATTCCTACTTATTCCCTCTTTACCATGTTATTTTGAAGCAAATCTGTGGTATGGTATTTTATCATCTGTTAACTATTTCAGTATCTTTCTCTGGCAGAGCTCTTTTTAAATGATTATAATGACACATTCTTACATCACAAAAGATTTAATAATTGTTCAAATTTTCCTATTTTCTCCCAAATGTCATGATTATTTTATTGTTAGTTTTTCCTTTTTTAAAATTGTTGATATCAGGTGCCATTGTGTTGATTCTGACTGCTAGCCACCGTATACATAACAGAACAAAACATTGTCTGGTCCTCCGCCATCCTCAAAATTATTGTTACATTTGAGGTCATTGTTGTTGCCACCATGTAAGCCATTTCATTGGGTGTCTTCTCTTTTCATTTCAGTTTACAAAACATGATGCGTTTCTTCAGGGTTTGGTCCTTTCTGTCAACATATACAAAGTCTTTTCAGCCTAGCTTCTAAGGAACATTTTGGCTGTACTCTTCCAACATAGATTTGTTTATTCTTCTGGAAATACATGGCATTTTCAATATTCATCAACTCCATAATTCAAATCTAATCTTATACAGTCTTTCTTCTTTATTGTCCAACTTTCACTAGCATGTAAGGCAATTGAAAATACCGTGGCTTGGATTAGTCTCACCCATCTCAGTCCTCAAACTGACAACTTTACTCTAACACATAAAGTAGGTCCTTAGTAGCAGATTTGCCTACTGCAATACAGCATTTGATCTCTTCATAGCTGCTTCCATGAGTGTTAATTGTGGGTCCAAGCAAAATGAAAATTTGACAACTTCTAACTTTTCTTCATTTATCATGTTATTTGTTCATCCTGTTGTAAGGAATTTGGTTTTCTTTACATTGAGGTGTAGTCTATACTGAAGATTGTTGTCTGATCTTCATCAGTAAGCATTTTTAAGTCTTTACTTTCAGAAAGCAAAGTTGTATCATCTGCATATTGCAGGTTGCTAATGAGTCTTCCTCCAATCCTGATTTTGCATTCTTCTTCAATAATTCAGTTTCCCTATTATTTGTTCAGCATACAGATTGAATTCATATGGCCAAAGGATACAACCTTAATGAACACCTTTCCTGATTTTAACAATTCAGTGTTTTCTTCTTCTTCTGTTAAAATAACTACCTCTTGGTCTATGGACAGGGTCCTCGTGAGCGCAATGAAGTGTTCTAGAATACCCATTCTTCACAATGCTATCCAGTTTGTCATGATCCTCACACAGAGTTGAGAGCCTTTGCATAGTCAATAAAGCACAGGTAAACTTTCTAGTATTCTCTGCTTTCAGCCATCATCCATCTGACTTCAGTAATGCTATCCCTTGTACCATCTTGTTGTTGTTAAGTGTCATTTAGCCTCATTTAAATCTAAATTGAAATTCTGGCAGTTCACTGTTGACGTACTTTTGCTGATTTTTAAAAAATTATCTTTAGCAAAACTTTATTGGCCTGTGATATTAATGCTATTATCTGATAATTTCCTCACTCTGTTGGGTAACCTCTCTTTGGAAAGGGCAAAAGTATCAATCTCTTCCAATCAGTTGGCCAAGTATCTACCTTCCAAATTTCTTGGCAAAGAAAAGTGAGGCGCTCCAATGCTGTCTCAGTTTGTTGAAAGGTTTCAGTCTGTATTCCATCATTTCCTGGAATCTTGTTCTTTTCCAATGTCTTCAGTGCACCTTGGACTTCTTCAATACCATCAATTAAGGATAATATGCTACCTCTTTTTTTTTAAGTTTTTATTGTGAATCATGTGATAGTTTACATGGGAGAACATGAGCTTTACATTCATCCTATCTTAGTTTGTTTCATTGCAATGATTACAATCGCCTGCATGCGTCATCAAACAACCAAAGGGTACACCCCTCAAGCCTGCCTCCTGGCCATCATCACACAACTCCCCTCCCTCACTGAGTCCAGAGTCCCCAGCAGCTCCATATCTCCACGTCATTGTCTCTATCTCCATCTCTGGCATCACTGCTTCTCTGGATAGGGTCATGTACTCTACTTTTCTCCCTTGATGGTCCCAGGGACCTCCGCTCTTGGGCTAAAAAAATCAAACACTCCCTTCCTTTTGTTACAAAATATCTACCTTTAACTTTCCAGCACTCACAGTCAGTCCTGATAGCAGTCATTCACTAATGAACCCCAAGGGTATTATCCCCATCTCCTTTCATCAGCCCCTTCCGATAGGTTGGAAATCACTCAATGGAGATTCTACCTTTCCCCGCACCCTCTGGAACTAGTCTCCTTATTGAAAGCTTGTAATCCAGTTACTTCTTGCCTTTGTAACCCCTCCATTTTGGGTAGCCAGTGTCCAAGTTGCCCATCTCTGTCTACCCTGTGTTGAGGGGGTGGGAATGATCCTCGCTATAAAGATTTGTTCCCTCTTTTGAGCTACTGAATCCATAGGTGTAGGTCCAGTTCATCAAATTGTAGCAGATTACCCTTTTTTTTCTCTAGTTGAGTTCTGATCATCTAGTCATTGAAGCCAGGTCAAGTGGGTACAACCCACAAGTATGGGTGTTCTTGTGCATCTCCCCTCATTTCATATCAGCTGGTCTCTTCACACTCTGCTGTAGTCCTCTGTGGCCATGTCCCTGTCACTGGGCCCAGGAGTCCTCAGGCCTTGTCATATGGCTGGCCAACCAGGTCTCAATCCAGGTTTGCAGGTGTCTATTGAATGTGGTCAGACTTCGCACACAACTTCATTGCTGTTTTTCCCCCAATTCCCGTTATCGGTGACCAACATGGTCAGCAGCAAGAACACTTGCCTGCTTGTGTATTCCCCTTGAATTTTAGTCTTGGAGGGGGGTTTGCCCTGAGCAGACCCGACCACTTGCCTTTATGTCTCCTGGGTGAGTAACTTGCTTATTTTTATAGTAGTCAATCGGACTGCTGTTATTGTTTTTTATTTTTCCTGTCGTTCTGTCATTCAAGAAGTATCTTATGTTCTTCTAGCCTCTCCAGGCTGGTCTGCTTGTCCTTTCAAGTAGAGATTTCCCACCTCAGAAGATTCTGGAAGGGGTTCAGGATTCCACCTATGGTCTTATGAAATGCAAAAGTTCTGCAGGAAGCCACCTTCATTGGGCAAGTTCTAGCCCCATTTTAGGTATTCCAATCAGTTATAGGCTGAAGCTTACAAGCTTTCTATGGTGATATTTCTGACTATTCCTTTCTCTCCCCCTCAAGTGTCTATTTTACAATAGTATGTAAGGGAAACCAAGATTCAAAAGACAGCAAAGCAATTTAACATTATTTCCCCACGTTTACCCATTCAAACCATGGCTCGATCCTTGTATCCCAGAGCCCTATTGTTCCAAGGTTGTGCTTACATCATTATTTACCTCTGTTCCATTTAACCCATGCAAACCTGCCTAGCTGTTCTCTCATCTGCTTTGTTCTTCCTTTTTCCTCTCACTTCTAGTATATTGCCCCTGTCCCCTAGTACCCAAATGGTCCTGTGTCTATTCCCTACCCTGTGTTCCATCTTCCCCTCCCTCCCCTCACCCCACCTAACACACCCTGGTAACCAGCAAAGAAATATTTTTTCCCATTTTAGTGTGGGTACTTTTTCTTAATCTTTTACCAGTAATGGTCTTATGTAATATTTCTCCTTTTGTGACTTAACTGATTTCACTCAGCATAATGTTATCAAGGTTCATCCATGTTATGTGGAGGCTTGCCGCTTCCTTGTTATTCTTCAGGGTAGCATAATATTCCATTGTATGCATGTACCACAGTTTGTTTATCCATTCTTCAGTTGATGGGCACTTTGACTGTCTCCATCATTTTGCTATTGTAAATAGTGCTGCTATGAACATTGGTATGCATATATCTACTCGTGTCATAGGTTGTATTTTCTGTGGGTAAATACCAAGTTCAGAAATTGCTGGATCATAAGGTATCTCTATTTCTAACCATCTGAGGAAGTGCCATATTGTTTTCAGAGTGGTTGGACCATTTTGCAATTCCACCAGCAATGTAGGAGTGACCCAGACTCTCCATATCCTTGTCAGCATTTATTGTCCCCTACTTTTTTATATCTTTGCTATTATTACGGGCATGAGATGGTGTCTCATTTTTGTTTTGATTTGCATCTCTGGACTGCAAAGCAGTTTGAACCGCAAGGTCAGCAGTTCAAGCTCACCGGCTACTACTCGGAAACCCTGTACAGGTTCGCAATGGATTGGAATCGACTCCCTGGCTCTTAACAATAACAAAAATGGCTAGTGATTGTGAACATTGCTTCATATATTTGTTGGCTGCCCGGATCTCCTCCTTGGTGAAGTGTCTGTTCATGTCCTGTGCCCATTTTTAAATTGGGTTATTTGTCCTTTTCTTGTAGAGTTGTTTTAGGTTCCTATATATTTTAGAAATGAGTCCCTTGTCGGATGTGCCATTGTAAAAGATTTTTTCCCATTCTGTGGGTTCTCCTTTTACTCTTTTGGTGAAGTCTTTTGATGCACATACGTTTTTAAATTTTAGTTTGTCCCTATCATCTATTTTGTCTATTTTTTTTAGTGTAATTTTCAAAATAACTGGTGGTCTGTGTATGCCCTGTATTAGAGCTGTCACATTTGTCCCTATTTTTTCACTGATGGCCTTTATAATTCTAGGATTCTCATTTAGATCTTCAATCCATGCTGAGTTGGTTTTTGTATGGGGGGTGAGGTAAATGTCTTTTTTCAGTGCATATCACTTTCCAGTTTTGCCAGCACCATCTGTTGAAGAGACTATGTCCTCCACATGGAATATATTTAGGTACTTTGTTGAAAATCACTTGGCTGTATGTGGATTGGCTAATTTCTGGATTCTTAATTCTGTTCCATTGATCTATGTATGTTTCATTGTACCAGTACCAGGCCTTTTTGACTCCTATAGTCATGTAGTAAATTTTGAAATCAGGGAGTAAGAGGCTTCTAACCTTATTCTTCATCTTAAGCAGTGCTTTGCTTACCCTGGTTCTCTTTCCTTTCCATATAAAATTTGTAATTGTTTTTTCCATCATTTGAAGAATGTTGTTGGACTCTGGATTGGGATTGCATTATATGTGTAAATTGCTTTGGGCTGTATTGACATTTACACAATGTTAAGCCTTCCTATTCAGGAGCATGTTATGTTCTTCTATTTTTGTAAGTCTCTTTTGTTTTCTTGTAGTAGTGTTTTGTAGTGTTCTTTGTTGTTGTTTTTGTTAGGTGCCATAGAGTCGGTACTGACTCATAGCGACCTTATGCACAGCAGAATGGAACATTGCCCGATCCTGGACCAACCTCACTACTGTTGCCATGCTTGAGTCCATCGATGCTGCCATTTAGCCAATCCATCTCATCTGGGGGTCATCCTCTTTTTCTCTGATCCTCCACCTTCCCAAACATGATATCCTTCTCCAACAACTGGTCCCTCCTGACAGTATATCCAAAGTATGAGAGACGAAGTTTGGTCATCTTGGCCAAGGAGCACTCTGGCTGCACTTCTTCCAAAAACAGATATATTGGTTCTTTTGGCAGCCCATGGCACTTTCAATATTCTCCTCCAACACCATAACTTAAATGCATCAATTCTGTGGTCTTCCTTAATCACTGTCCAGCTTTCGAATGCGTATGAGGTTATTGAAAATACCACACTTGGGTCAGGCACACCTTAATCCTCAAGCCTGCCATCTTTGCTCTTCAACACTTTAAAAAGGTCTTGTGCAGCACATTTGCCTAATGCAGTACATTGTTTGATTTCTTCGCTGCTGCTTCCATGAGTGTTGATAGTTGATCCAAGAAGAATGAAGTCTATGACAACTTCAATCTTTTCTCCATTGATAAGAATGTTGTTTATTGGTCCAGCGGTGAGGATTTTTGTTTTCTTTACATTGAGATGTAATCCACACCGAAGGCTGTGCTCTTTGATCTTCATCAGTAAATGTTTTAAGTCCTCTTCACTTTCAGGAGGCAAGGTTGTATCATCTGCATATCGCAGGTTGTTAATGAGTCTTCCTCCAATCCTGACGCCACGTTTTCCTTCATATAACCCATCTTCTTGGATTATTTGCTCAGCATACAGGTTGAATAATTATGATGAAAGAATACAACCCCTGTCGTACACTTTAGTGTTCTTTGTATAGGTCCTATATTTCTCTGGCTACATTTATTACTAGTTTTCCATTCTTTGGGTGGCTATTGTAAGTGGTATTGCTTTTCCAATATCCTTTTCAGCGCTGTCATTGTTAGTATAGTGGAATCCAACTGATTTTTGTATGGTGATCTTATATCCTGTCACTTTACTGAATCCTCCAATAAGGTCTGGTAGCTTTTTTACTGAGTCTTAGGGGCTTTCTATGTATAGGATCATATTGTCTGCAAATAGAGAGAGTTTTACTTCCTCTTTGCTAATGTGGATACCTTTAATTTCCCTATCTTGCCATATAGCTCTGGCTAAGACTTCCAGCACAATATTGAATAGGAGTGGTGATAAAGGGCATCCTTGTCTGGTTCCTGTTCACAGAGGGAAGGCTTTCTGTTTCTCTCCATTGAGAATAATGTAGGCTGTTGGTTTTGTATGCTGTTGTTGTTAAGTACCATGGAGGCAATTCCCGACTCATAGTGACCCTGCACAGGGCTTATGAGGCTGTAAATCTTTATAGGAGCAGACTGCCTCATTTTTTTCCCTTGGAACTGCTGGTAGTTTCCAACTGCTGACCTTGAGGTTGGCAGCCCGATGTGCAACCACTACGCTACCTCTTAATTATTTTTGAGGAATTTCCCTTCAATTTCTACTTTGTTGAATGTTTTTATCAGGAATGGATGTTGTATTTTGTCAAATGCCTTTTCTCCATCAATTGATATGGTCATGTGTTTCTTTTCTTTTTTCTTAATTATATGCTTGGTTACATTGATTGTTTTTCTAATGTTGAGCTATCCTTGCATCCCTGGTGTGAATCCCACTAGGTCATGATGTCTTATTTTTTGATGTGCTGCTGGATTTTGTTGGCAAGGATTTTGTTGAGAATATTTGCATCTATGTTCATGAGGAATATTGATCTATAATTTTTTTTTTTTTTCTTAGTGATGTCCTTTCCTGGTTTTAGTGTGAGGGTTCTGCTTGCTTCATAAAATGTATTAGGAAGTTTTCCATCCTCCTCTATATTCTAGGCCCATTTGAGTAAAAGTGGTGACAGCTGTTCCCTGAATGTTCGGTAAAACTCACCAGTGAAGTCATGTGGACCTAGATTTCTTTTGGCTGGGAGTTTTTTATTGACCTCATCAATTTCTTCTTTTGTTATAGGTCTGTTCAAGTCTTCTATTTCACAGTGCATACATTTAGGTAGGTTGTGTTTTTCTAAAAAAACTATCCATCTCTACTACATTTTCATATTTGGTGGAGGTCAACTTTTCACAGTATTCTGTTATTATCCTTTTGATTTCCTTTGGTTCCAGTTTGACATTGCCCATGTGGTTTCTAATGAGTGTTATTTGTGTCTCCTCCCTCTTTTCTTTAGTTAGGTTTGCTAATGTTTTGTCAATTTTATTAATGCTTTCAATGAACCAGCTTCTTGTCCTGTTGATTCTTTCTGTAGTTTTTCTGTATTCTATCTTGTTTATTTCTGCTCCTGTAGCACTTTCTTGACTTCTTCCTTATTTTCCTCCACCCCTTTGTGGAGCATTCAATTGTTTCCATATCATTCTTCTGAATTCCTTCTCAGTCAGATCCAAAGCCTGCTCTTCTTCTACTGCAATGTCTGTGTCTGTCTCCAGCTCATTTGTCTCAGTTACTCTTTTCTGGTTTTGGACATGTGCTGAAATCTTCTGTTGTTTTTTCTTGGACATTTTCATTAGTTAGATGGGTTTTTAATGCATAAACGAATGTATGTTGCTGTGTTGTTAAGCTTACTGTCTCCTGGCGGATGTGACCTAGAGATAGGCTTACCTTTTCACAAGTAATGCCTAACAAGTGGTGTTGGCTCTTGTCCAGATGGTGGGATGTTATGGGGTATGCTTGTAGCTTGGCTATATGAGCACAGTTGCTGTCTCTTCTTGGGTAAGGTATGGGGCGATAGCTACCACCCGCATGAAAAGAGTAATCCCCAAAGGACAAAAATAGAAACAATATAAAACCAGAGACAAAAATCACCACTAAAAAACAAAAATAATACTGTAGCTGACTGTCCAGTAGCCTTTGCTCTGCAGGCAGAGATAAAGGGTCCTTTGCAGGTCTACTTAGGGCTGGGTCCCAGAGTCAGATGTCATAAGAAGCAGCCTGTGGTACCATTGGGGCTCCCAGAAACCTCCCTGTGCCGTGGGAAAACTGTGGGTCCAATGCTGGACACTTTTTAGGGGTGTGCACCCACCCGATTGAAGGTGTCTGGGCTGGGCAGTGAAGGTGCGACCAGGGAGATGAGGAAAGAAAAGTGAAAGATGAAAAATGAAATATCTATCACAGGTCACACCTCTTTTCCCAGACACAGCTCACTGGCTTTTAGAGATGTATTTCTCTATACGCTTGACTGTAGCCCCGCCTTCTCATTTCATCCCAGGCCAAGGCACTTGTAGGGAATTGATTGTCCTGATAGATTCAAAAATCACTGTATTTTGCTTCCACAGTCTGATTTCTCCACAGGCATGCACCTTATACAAGATCCAAAATTCTGGTGCTGCTCCAGGAAAGCTCCTTCTCTGTTTTTTCTGCACCTCCACCAAGGAGTCTTTCCTACATATCTCTACTTCACCCGCCCCCAAACCGGAAGTCCTAAATATGCTACCTCTTGAAATGGTTTAACATAAACCATTTCCTTTTGGTCTAGTGACTCTATCTTCTTTTGATGATTTCTGTATCATTCAACATTTTACACCTTCTAATTTTGTTGTTAGGTGGCATATATTTGGTAGTGACTCATAGTGCATAACAGAATGAAACTCTGCCAAGTCTGGAGCCAACCTCACAGTCTTTGCTATGCATGAGCTCATTGTAGCTTCCAGTGTGCAATTCCATCTACTTGGGGAGGGGGGATTATCTTCCTATTTTTCTCTGACCTTCCACTTTACTAAACATGATATCCTTCTCCAGGGACTGGTCCCTCCTGACAGTATGTCCGAAGTATGAGAGACAATGTTTCACCATCCTGGTTTCCAGGGAACATTCTTGCTGTACTTTTTCCAACAAAGATTGCTTTGTTCCTTTGGCAGGCCATAGTATTTTTTAAATTTTCTCCTCCAGCAGCATAACTCAAATGCATCAATTCTTGTATGAGCTTCCATATTCCTTGTGTAACTTTCACAGGTGTATGGGGCTATTGAAAATACTATGGCTTGGGTCAGGCACATCTTGGTCCTCAAACTGACATATTTGCTATTAAATATTTTAAAGAAGTCTTGCGCAGCAGATTTGCCTAATGCAATACATCATTTGATTTCTTGACTGCTGCTTCCATGGTTGATCTGAGCAAAATTAAGTAGCAGCTAGTCCATGGTTTGGCGTTGCATACATACATAGACCTATTGAGAGATGATGAGAGTGGTTGGGAAAAGTGAATGGCTGACAACCATAGAAATGTCATTTTTGCAACCTGAGTATTTTAAGACTTTCCCATATTAGGTAGGGATCATTACCTAATAGGGTAGCTAGGGTAGCATAGTTTTTGTTTTTTTCCATATGATCTGAATAGACACACATATCTTCACACCCTGCACCCATAATAATAATAATATATCCATTACTTATCTCACTAAACTCTTCATGATATGTGTTATGCATTGAATTTTCTCCTCAGATAATTTGTAGTAGAATCATAAACCCTATATCTATAGATTTAATTCTGTTTGGAATTATTGTCTTTGTATTATTAATTGAATTATACCTGAACAACATAGTTTTATATCTAGTCACTTCTGAGTTATAAAAAAAAGCAGACTAGAGACAGTGCTATGTATAAGGAAGACAGTATCTGAACACAGACATCCTCTGAAGACAGAGACAGAGTAATCCACAAACTCAGGAATTCCAAAGATTGCCAGTGACTAGAGGCTGAAATGGAGTCCTGGTGTGGCATTGTGGGTAAACACTGGACTGCCATCTGCAAGGTTGGCAGTTAAAACCCACTTCAATTCTTTGGCAACTCTACACAAGGTCACTATTTGTCAGAACTGACTCAATGGCACTCAACAATAACAAAGAAGTTGAAATAGGATGGCTGAAGGTGCCTTAGTACCAGAGTGCTAAATAAAAGGTTAGTTGCTTAGACTCACTCATCTGCTCCATTAGAGAAAGATTTGGTGATTTGCTCAGTGAAGATTAGAGCAAAGAAAACTCTATGAGGCATTTTGACTTTGTAACACACAAGTTTGCTATGAGTCAGAATTGACTTGAAGTCATCAAAGGCAACAACAACAGAGGCTGAACTAAATATAAAAGGCCTTTATCCTAGAGTCACGCACTAAGTTTGAACTTCCAGCATCCTGAACTATGAAAAATAAATTTCCATTCTTTAAAGCCACCAAATTTGTGGCAGCACGATGTGACTAAGTTGTTTTTTTTTTTTTTTTTAAGTTTTTGTTGTGAATTGAGTGATAGTTTACATGGGAGAACATTGGTTTTACACTCATTGCTTCATTGCAATGATGACAGTCTCCTCCGTGCATCATCATTCAACAGTATATCCTTCGATTCCCTCTGTTTTTGTTTTTGTCTTTTGAGATGTACAAAGAAATACTCAGGAATATACAATCATTTGAACAACCAAAGGGCACATTCTGCAATCCTGCCTCCTGGCTGCTAGCACACAGCCTTTCTCTTTCCATGAGCCTGGAGTCCTCAGCTGCTTTATCTCTCCATGTCCTCATCTCTGCCTCCATAAAATGATCTGGTTTTGATATTTTTCTTTTTTGTCCTGAGCAGCCAGTGGATCTGTGCCTGAAGTATGGTGGATCTTCTTCAGGACTTCTCTATATCTGAAAAGAATAAACATGTGTGTTTTTCAGCCTGAAATTTTCTTGTCTTATCTCTCCTGGCATGGAACCAGTTCCTCATATAATGCAGTAAGGGTTATCAAGGCCACAGTATTCTCAGAGTTATCATGGTTAAAGTAGAACTTCCATTCCATAAGTGGGGATTGGGCTTAAGAAGGGAGTGCCCACATCTCTCAGTCACCTAGGAATTAGCCTCAGCAATAGGCAGCATGAGGCAAAATGAAATTATGGTGGTCCAGTTCTTTCTGGGAAGAAAACACTAGGTGTGAGCTGTGAAGATTCTGAGTCCTCTGTTCTTGGCTGCACCAGCCTGGAATGGAATCGTTCCATTGCTGAGCTAGTTGTGGGGAGGGAGTAAGTGGTTTTGGTTCAAATATGGAAATTCACCTTTTTTACCAAACTTTCAGTGTTTCTTCATTTGCTGTTTGCTATTAGGAGCCTTTCCACGGGCTATAAATGTTTGTGTGTGTGTGATTTTTAAAAAATATATATAACTTTTACCTATGTCACTGGAGAATGGGTTAGTGGAGCAGTCACAATGTAGTTAAATGAATTCTGACTCATATTGACCCCTTATGTGCACAGCAGAAGAGTGTCACAGAGTTTTCAAAGCTATGGCATTCAAAAACAGATGCCAGGTCTGTCTTTTAAGGTACCTCAGGATGGATTCAAACCTCCAGTGTTTCACAGAAAAATTCAGTAAATAAATTTCTACCAATTTTAATTTGTTTGCATGGAAAGCTATTTTTCAATTAATGATTTGTTGGGGATTTTTTCTCTTTTACTTTTCCCCAAATGATTACAGAAACCTCAGATTTTGAGTTTTATACAAATAGTAATTATCCCAGGTATTTAAAAATTTTTATTAAACTTTGAAATACAGGTTAACATGACTGGTACTAAGAGAAATATCACTGAAAATAGGAATGTTCATTTATTTTAATTGAACAAGTTTATTAGATGTGTCTCTAAATGCTTTCAGGACTATAAATTAGCAACATGGTGATGAAATTGCTAATTTATTTAAAGAGAAAAAAATGAAGTTCTTTTGGACTTATAAAACTTAAAAAAGTAAATTGCAGGTTAACTTTTTGACTGCTTGTGTAAGTAAATAGGCACAGTTTGGCTTCTGTTATACTTTTTATGCTTTATAAAACTAAAAGACTTTTTCAAGTTTCTAACAGCCTAGAGTATAATAAATAATTTTCCCAGAAAATAGACAAATACTTTTTTATTAGTACTCTGGGTCTGAACAGATGCCTTGTAAGAAACTCAACTACTTTACCAGAGGGTTTCTGTTCTAATAAAACATTGACATTGGATATGATTGAGAAGATATTTTCATTGCCATCTCATTTTTCTTTAGTAATTACGTCTTTTCTTATATTATTTATATACTATGTTCTCTCTGCTATAAAGGTGACTTGTTATAAGATCTGCTGTATAGCCTTAGGATTTTATTCTCTTCACAAGTTAGAATTCTCATAAGGCTAATAATTTAAATTTGATATCTTAATATAAAATCAATTACTTAAGTTGCTTGTTTACCATTTTAACAATGTTAAATGTCTGTATGCAGAGTTTCTTCAGAGAAAGAAATTATGATTAATGTTTATCATTTTGCTTTATGTTGTTTTCATTCTCCGCAAGGTTGTTTGCACAAAAACATGCATAAAATTTTTTCAAATAGTATCTAGTTAACACATTCTTGTGATATGTATGTCTATGAATTAATTTTTCTAGTGCTATTTAAAATTTATTAATGCATATTTTAGTTTGTATAATTTGCAGCTTTCAAAATCATGATCTCTGCAGCACTTTACACAAGCAATGCTAAGTTTATACTTCATATGACATATATAATTCCAAATAATAATGTATAGCAAAGCTTCACTCTTAAGTTATATTCAGAAGCTTACCTCTTCTTGAAAATATGCAGGTATTAGCAATGCTTTTGAGTGGAATTTCTTGATTGCAGTACTGACATTCTTACAGCGACTAAATGTGATACTAACAATTCGGGCTCCAAACCTTAAGGTCAACAATTCAAAACTACCAGCTGTAAAGATTTACAGCCTCGGAAACCCTGTGCAGGGTCGCTATGAGTCAGAACAGACTCCACAGCATATAACAATAACAACAACATACAAAGCCATATATACAAAGTCCTGGTATGGCACTGTAGGCTAAGCATTGGACTGCTAAAACAAAACCAATAGCCAACATTACTGTCAACAAAGAGAAAGGCATTCTCCTTGCAAACAAGAACCAGAAAATGATTTTATCACCACTCCTGTTCAGTATTGTGGAGTCCTGGTGTAGCACTGTGAGTTAATGTTTTGATCTACAAAGTCATTTTGAACCACAAGGTCATAGGTTCTAGCTCATCTGTCAGTCTTCAGAAACCCTGAAAGTGTCTCTATGGGTCGGAACGGACTCAATGGTACTTAAGAACAACAATTCAATATTGTACAAGAATTCATAGAGCTAAAAGGCAAGAAAGGGAAATTAAAGGAATCCAAAGTGGCAAAGAAGTAAAATTATCTTTATTTGCAAATGCTATCCTATACATGGGAGTCCTGGTATGGTGCTGTGGACTAATGCATCAGACTGTCAAGTCATTTGAACTGCAAGGTTGGTAGTTCAAGCTCACCAGCTGCTTCTTGAAAACACTATACAGAGTCGCTATGGGTCAGAATTGACTCATCTTAATAACAACAATCCTATACATAGAAAATCCCAAAGATTCAGCAAGAAAATTTTTGGAACTCTTTGAAAGTTTCAGCAAAGTGACAGGGTACAAGATCTACATACAAAAATCAGCACCCCTTCCCAGCTCCCAAACAGCTTTTTTTGGGTCAGGCGAAGTGCACGACATTGTCGTGCTGGTGATCAGCCTCTGTAATGTCATGCCTTGCAGCAGCCAGTACTTGACCCACTGTGCAGAAAATCTACTCCAGGCAGACACAAACAGGAAATTGCAGGCAGTCAAGACAGGGAGAAGCTCATCTCTATGGTCCTCCAGCTGGAGATGGGGAGCAGATATACAGTGTGGACCTAGGAAACTACGGCTCTGCTTTGTGGAGATGCTGGTGGACAGCTTAACAGGAGCTGGTGGAGGGCAAAACGATGAGATTCGTCTGTCACCTCTTCTTTCATGTCCCCTTCTGAATGCCGCGGAGTCTCCATTCCCAATCGCGTTTGTATTTGAAGGCCTGACAAGTTGTTTTGAGCAGCAGCTCAGAAGTGTTGCGACCATGTCAAAATCGTCTGCAGATGAATCTGCAGCCGCAGTGAGAAACAGAGGCTGCTTGTTGTATGGGGTGGTGCCCCAGGCCTGAAGTATATGCACACAGCATGGACACCCACAGCAGGCACGCACACTGGATGAGTTTAATAAAGGTAACTCATTCAGGAGTCACCCAGAACCCCTTAGAGGTCTTTCCCACAGAAAAAGAAAGGCAATCAAGAAAACCAGGAGTCCTGGTGTGGCCCTGTGGGCTAGTGCACTGGAATGCAAAGTCAGTTTGAAGCCCTGGTATGATGTTGTGGTT
Source organism: Chrysochloris asiatica (assembly GCF_000296735.1). NCBI lineage: Eukaryota > Metazoa > Chordata > Mammalia > Afrosoricida > Chrysochloridae > Chrysochloris > Chrysochloris asiatica. The sequence continues at coordinate 4,498,634 of NW_006408632.1, forward strand.
AATGTGCTGGACTACAAAGTCACTTTGAACCAGAAAGTTGGTGATTTGGAAACCTTATACAAGGTTGCTATGGGTCAGAACTGATTCAAGAGCACTTAACAACCACAACAAAACCATACTATTTATTATATAATCCTCACCTAAAAAATGAAATACTTAGGAATAAATCTAAGGAGAGAAACAAAAGACCTATCTAAAAAGAACTATAAGAAACCAAAAAATAACTCTATAAACAGATGAGTATACTATGCACGTGGATTGTTGTTAAGTGTCATCAAGTCAGTTCCGTCCCATATCAACTCTATATAGGGTTTCCGAGGAGTGACTAGTTAGCTTGCACTGCCCACCTTGCAGTTCAAGCCGACTTTGCAATCCAGCACATTAACCAACAGCGCCATACCAGGATGCACATGGATAGGAAGATAATGGGAAAATATCGACACTACTCAAAGTGATCTGCAGATACAGTGCAATTCCAGTCAAGATTCCAGTATCATTCTTTTACAGATGAATAAAGTTGTCACTGCATGTATATGGAAAGAATAGAGAACCCAGATAAGCAAAGCATTACTAAAGAAAAAGAAAAAAGTAGGAGGCTTCTCAATTCCCATTCTCAAAACCTACTACATAGCCACAGTAGTCAGAAGAGCCTAGCACTGGTACAGTGAGATACAGATCAATGGAAGAGATTTCAGAATGAAGTATTCTAGCTAACAATAGGTAAATGGATTAACTACTTCCTTTTTCTTTGATGCTTCAGCATTATTCAATAGTTTGTCCATAGAATGGAATGCATAAACATTGATATCCTGGGCATCAGTAGGTTGAAATGGACCAGTATTTGCCAGTTTGAATCTGACAACCACATGGTTTACTATGCTGGGAATGACATATTGAAGAGGAATGGTGTTGCATTCATCATCAAAAAGAACATATCAAGATGGAAAGTAGAATCTTGGTGATAGATGCTGGAGATCACATGATCGAACTTTGCAAGACCAATGACTTCTTCATTGCAAATACTTTTTTTACACAACATAAAAGATGACTATACACATGTACCTCACCAGATGTAATACTCAGAAATCAAATCACTGCATCTGTGGAAAGAGTGGTGGATCATACAAGGGGCAAAACTGTGAAAATTTCTTAGACATTCCAAATACCTTGAGGGAATGAGTTACTCAGTCTGTGGTCTGAGGGCCATATTCTTAAAGATACTATAGTAAATTTACATAAAAAAGGCAATGTGCTACATCCTACTTTGGTGAATAGCAACTGGAATCTTGCTTGAATGGCCATCTATTGGTCCTTGACTACTGGAAAAAATAAAACTCAAGAAATGTTAATTTGAAACAATTAGTCCAGTGGACTAATGGAACTAGTGACACTTCAATCCTTACAACCCTGAAATCAGAAGAACTGAATAGTGCCCAGCCACCACTACCATTTTGTTTAAAAGGAATCACATTAAAAGGTCCTTGATAGAACGGGATAAAATGTGGAACAAAACTAAAAATCATAAAAAAAAAAAAAAAAAAAAAATCAGGTTTATTGGTCAGATAGAGACTGGTGAAACCCTGAGATTATAGCACTTGGTCATCCATCAGTTCTGGAATTGAATTCACCTGAGACTCAGTTTTTCAGCCAAGCAATGGATACACAGCAGGGCAACAACATGGATGAGGTATGCACACCATAGAATGGTCAGTTTTCAAGATCAAAAGGACTACATTTAACTAAGCACAAGTTTCAGAATGATTGGAAAAGAAGGCAAGTGGGCTAAGTGATATTACATTGTGGGAATTGCCATCATTGAGATGAAACAAAGTGTGTTTTGTTGAATGAAAGACTGATGAATTTATCATCTGCCCAGTAAACCTTCACTCAATTCACAGTAAAAGGTTTTCCAAACGAAGACAAAACAAAAGAAGGCAGCACAAACTGCATGATCTGTAAGTGGTACAGACACAAAGAACCGTTGGAAAGACTGACCACAAGGGCTAAAAGTCATCATAGTCTTCATGGAGTTAGTGAGATTGCAACTGGCTCTTTCTCAAGGTAAAAGTAGAATGGAAAAGAACATGCATTTGCCTTCATAAAAATGCACCTTATAAAATTATCCTTACATGATAAAGAAAAAGAGGCATCAGGAAAAACCAATAACTTTTCCTAATGAACATGTCAACTAAACCATATTTAGCCAAGTCACCAGGTACTATAGGTAGGAAATAACTTATTCTAGCAAGTGCTATTTGAGGTGGTTGGTTGCAAGGAAGATATAAGAATGTATAACAAAGGTAAGAGTATACTTTTTATTATTGAGCATGTCATCTTAAGGAATTGCTGGAAATTCAAATTATTTAAATACGAGATCAATGAGATATTCATGACCCTAGTTTTTAAAGGTTTGATTGCATTTTACTTTGGAAACTGCAAGTCTGAAAAACATAGCCACATGTGTTTGGGACATGATAAGATTAAGCTCATTGTTAACATAATTTGGGAACATAACTATAGTATTTTTGCATTTCTCCTTTGGGAACTAGATATTCTTGGGATTACATTTAGATATTTCCAAGGAGCAAGATAAATATATTACAAAAGCACCTCTAACAGTATAGGAAATTCTTCTGAGCTATGGGAGACACAATGAATCTATGAGCAATGCCAGAAAACTAACAGTATGACTCGAATCATTCAAAGATTGGTTTTCCAGTAGTTCTGTTGAACAATACTAGAAGAATATTTCTCAAAACTAGAGTACAAAGCATATTTATAACAATTTGAGATTTTGCTTTCTCTTTTAAGGAGTTTCTCACATATGATTTAAATATTGGAAAGACTTAGCTGATATACTTTTTAAAGACATCTTTCCACTAGAAACAGCTTGAAGGGAGGTGTCCATAAGCAAATCTTTATATTTTAACATTTATTTTGATATGATTTTTTGCCTAGAGAAAAGTTGCAAAAATACTAAAGATAATTCTTAAAATTCTTACCCAATTTTTCCAGATGTTGTTGTTATTAAGTGCCACATATTAATATCTTATAAAACCATAGCGGTACAGAGGAGATTGTAATCATTGCAATGAAACGATGAGTATAAAACCAATGTCTTCCCATGTAAACTATCACTCAATGCACAATAAAAACTTTTAAAAAATTCTAAATTGCCTGGTATAATGATATAATCAAAGTAGATGGGAGAGGAGCGATCATACATTGAAATGAAAATGAAAATATAATTAGTGAATGTTTTTGTTTTTGAAATATGAAAAATTAATTTAAAGATGTATTTACCTATGGGTTAATGTTCTCTACTTAGGAAAATTATTTTGCTAACCAAATAAAAGTATTTAAATTCAAATATATGAATACCTTTTTTTTTTTTTTAAAAAAAAAAAAACCTATACAGGGATGTTCTCAGCAGCATTATAAATACTAGACAAAAAAAGTGGGAAATAAAGAAATGGCCTTTAACTGATGAATAGACAATTATAAGCAATGGAATTCCAAGGAATTTGTTGCTAACCCTCTAGTCATGATTCTAAACCCCTTAGTATTTTAAAGATAAATTTTTAGTAGAAAGATAAAAAGATACATTTTCACCTCAAAATCTGTATGATTCCTAGAAGTCTGTGATTCTAAATGATGTGAAATAAACCTTTATTTTCCCCTTTTAAAATGGATTTTTCTTTTTTTTTAATCACATACAATAAAACATTTGCCAATTCATTAAAACAAACAAACAAAAACTAATAGTGGTGGTGGTGAGCCGTGGAGTCAGTTCCAACTCATGTTGCTGTTAAGCGTCGTCGAGGCCGTTCCGACCCTTAGCGACCCTGAGCAGGGTTTCCGAGGCTGTAAATCATTACGGGAGCAGAAAGCCTCATCTTTCTCTCACGGAGCAGCAGGTAGTTTTGAACTGCTGACCTTGAGGTTTGCAGCCCGATTCCTAACTAGGCTACATAGCTACACTGTATTGACTTTCAGAGGCCCTAAATCTTTATGGGAGCAGAAATCTTCATCTTTCTTCTGCTGAATGGCTGGTAGTTTCAAACTGCTGACCTTGAGATTAGCAGCCCAACTGACAACCATTATGTTCCAGAGCTCCTTATAAAATCATAGTTGTTTTTGTTGTTGTTAAGTGCCGTGGAGTCAATTCCAACTCATATTGTTGTGTTAGTTGCCATCAAGTTGGTACCGACTCATAGCGACCGTGTGCACAACAGAACATAGCTACCCTGTATGTACCCTTAGAGCGGCTGGTGAGCTTGACTCTGTGGTTCAAACGACTTTGCAGTCCAGCGCATTAACCCACAGTGCCACACCAGGACTCCATAAAACCGTACAAGAACCTATCAAAACAAGTTTTGTTTGTAGTAAACGTATGCATTTATGAACTGGAACCCTAATAGTAATCTTTTCTGAATTGCCTTCATTTAAGTGGAAGACAATGTTGGAATCTTCTCTGTTTGTCCTTTCAAATCCACTGGCTATGAATATGATACATGAATATGAATAGTATTAAATATTAAATACAGACCTTATTTGAATATTGCGGGACTTCAAACTCTTGTTCTTTTTATGACCCAGGATCCAATTTTCGATCCTGCATTCCATTTAGTTGTCATTCTCTCTAACTCTTCTTAAATCTGTGACAATTCTTCAGTCTTTTTTCCTTGATATTTTTGAGTCTTTTGAATACTCCATTCAGTTTTCTTAAAATTTCTTCCTAATAAGCCCCTGTAATCGTACTGTGTCCTTTGAGAAAATGTATAAAGATTGCCACTTTGAGGTCCCCCAAAACAATTGCCATACCTTCTGAGATGATCTCTTTCTCTCTGCCTTGAATTTAACTAACTGGCCTATTAATTTACCTCAAAAGACTCAATTTTGATTGACCTTGTTTTAAAAGTACTGGTGTGGCGGCATAGGGTAAGCACTCAACCTCAAGTTCGGTTTGAGCTGCTAGTTGGTTGTTCAAACACACCAGCTGCTCCTCAGAAACTGTATACAGGGTTGCTGTGAGTTGGAACCAACACAACAGCACTTAAAAACAACAAACAACAAAAGACTTAAACAGTGTGTTGCTGAGAGAACTTATCTGTAGCCATCCACTGGTAACAGAGACGTGTTTAAACACATTTTGTTTGTTTCATGCATGTATGAACTGGGACCCTAATAGTAATATTTTCTGAATTGCCTTTATTTAAGTGGAAGACAATGCTGGAATCTTCTCTATTTTTCCTTACAAATCTACTGTCTATCCTTCTTTATACTCCTGGATATTGATTCTTTTGGAATATTCAAATTGGACCGCCTTGTCCTCAGACTTCTGGTTAGTTTATATTAATACTAGACACTAACATGATATCAAAGAGTAAGGAGGTGAGAGAAGTGTGGAGATATATATATATATATATACTATCAACTGTATCCCTGCTGGACCACTAAGTATCAGAATTATCATTGACTGAGTAATTTTATAACAATTTGCAGCTCTTGTTTGTCCTTTGTTATGGTTACTGGCCTTACCGGTTTCTGGTAACCAGTAAGCTCCTCTTTTACCTTCAGGTCTAATGGAAGCAGTGACTCCCAGCCATTTCAATCCCCTGGTTTTCCTTAACTCTGCCCATACATTTATAAGAAATTATATTATTAAAGTTCTTGGGTAGCACAAACAGTTAAGTGGTGTTCAATTGGTGAAATAGGTGGTTCAAACCCATTCAAAGATGCCTTGGAAGAAAGCTCTGGCGCACTCTTTCCTGAAGGTCACACCCCTAAAAAGTCTTTCAGACAGTCCTACTGTACACCATATGGGATCGCCAGGAGTTGTAATTGATTCAGTGTCAACTAACAGCCATATGTTGTTAAAATTTCCTCAGTTACCCCATCTGTGGTATGTCTTTTCCATCCCTTTTCATCCATCAGTCTCAGCTGATTTAGTGGTGTGTGCTGCAAATTTACCTGTAACTGGGTATTTTTTCATTAATGGTTTTGCTGGTATTTAACAAAAATCCTCACCACTGGACCAATAAACAACATTCTTATCAACGGAGAAAAGATTGAAGTTGTCAAGGACTTCATTTTTCTTGGATTAACTATCAATACTCATGGAAGCACCAGTCAGGAAATCAAATGACGTATTGCATTAGGCAAATCTGCTTCACAAGACCTTTTTAAAGTGTTGAGGAGCAGGGATGTCAGCTTGAGGACTAAGGTTCGCCTGACCCAAGCCGTGGTATTTTCAGTAATGTCATATGTATGCGAAAACTGGATAAGGAAGACTGTACAAAAATTGATGCTTTTGAGTTATGATGTTGGAGGAGAATATTGAAAATGCCATGGGTTGCCAAAAGAACCAACAAATCTTTGTTGGATGAAGTACAGCCAGAGTGCTCCTTGGAGGCCAAGATGGCCAAACTTCGTCTTTCATGCTTTGGACATATTGTCAGTGTTACAGCAGTTTTAGATTTGAGAGTGTTACAGCAACTCTGGGTCTGGGAGTGATGCAGCAGCCCTGGGCCTGAGAGTGTTGCAGCAGCTCTTGATCCATTGTTGAAGAAACCGAGGCCACTCGGAGAGGTCAGGTAGTTTCAGATTTTATTAAGTCAGCTGGCTCAGCGGAGCTAGCTTCTCCAGATTCTGAGCACGGAATACAAGGCAGTGCAGACTTACATGGGGTCAGAATCAGGGAGGGGTTCAGTTGTGGATCTGTTTGAAGACAGGAGGGAAACCAGAGGATTGTTTCCACTCAGTAACCTGATTATCATTCTGCTTTGACTCCTGGGCAGAGAAGATTGGTCCCACTCAGTAACCTGATTAATGTGTTAGCTTGTCTCCTGGGTGGAGAGGGCAGTGAATGTTTTTACCTTTTCCTCTTTGTTAGGAGGGACCATTTGCTGGATAAGGATATCATGTTTGGTACGGTGGAGGGTCAGAGAAAAAGAGGAAGACCCCCAACAAGATGGATTGGCCAAGTGGCAGCATCAGTGGGCTCAAGTGTGGCAACAGTTGTGAGGTTGGCCCAGGACTGGGCAGTGTTTCGTTCTGTTGTGCATAGGGTCACTTTGAGTTGGCACTGACTCAATGGCACCTAACAACAACAACATGTTAAAATAGTTGTATCATGCCATCTTTTTTCTTTATAATTTCAAATTTTGCTTTAATGATTACAATTATCTTTTATACAGATGTCTGTCTGTATATCTTTCAGTGGAGTTATAGCTTATTTTGTAATAAATATTTAACCCAACTGAAAAAAAAAAATACAGGAGATATATCTTTAAGAAAGAAATACAAAAGTGGGAAAATACTAATAGATCAATGAAGCACATGTTTTAATTTCCATTATAGTTGCTAAATGCTCATTGCATTCTTTCAGTGTCTGTAATATTTCCAGTTAACATGTTTACTTAATAAAGAGATTATTTTAAAACAAAATTTACTTGGGGATTTTATTTTTCTTAACTTTAATAATTAAAAGAGAGAAGTTAGCAGAATTGAGTCATCTTATGAAAAAGATACCAGGCACATTTTTAGTAGGATTGTATAGATTTTGTCAGGATATAGTAAAAAGCTGTACTGTGAACTATACCTAGAAGTAAGATTTGATACTCAGAATAATAGACTTTATTGGAAACTAAGGAGCTATATTTTGTTGTGCTGCAGTTTAACTTATTCAATTGGATTTCCAATATTAATTAGGTTTATTTGAATTAAATTACTTGTCAAGAAAAAGCACCTTCCTTTAGGGTCAGGACCCTCATGTACAGTTGTGTAAGTTTTACACAACTCAAGGACTCTTGGTTGAGAGATTGAGTGGAGACTGAGACTCAGTCTGTGTTCTGTTTGCCAAGACAGGTTTTCTTACCACTGAGCTACCCAAACAATGTGGAATACTCTTTTTTATTTTTTGAAACTTTTTATTGTGAACTGAATGAAGGTGAGCGGAAAACATCACCAGTTTTACATTCATCAAATCATACACTTTGTTTTGTCTCAATTACTAAAAATCCTTCCATATAAAAAAGGTATCCCATTCCTCCCCTGTGGTTCTTACTTCTCTTCCACCATCCTTCCAAGCCCTTCTGAATGTTAAGTAAACATTGTATTTAAGTAAATATTGCCCTTTTAATCTTGAATAGTTGACTATTCCTTGTGGAGCATATCTTACTAGTGTTGTTGACTCTCCTTCCCTCAATACCCCTTACACCTATCGACCACTTGACTGAAAATTGGACCATAAGGGTGAATTCAGTTCCAGACCTGAAGGGTGGCTACAGACCATAGTCTCAGGGTCTTTTGAAATTGCATAATGATGCTATGTGGGAATCTCTGTTGAAGGTAAGTAAAGTAACATGGTATAACAGAAAGGCTGATACAGGTTTGGCATGAAAAACCAATATAGTTTGAATTCTGCCTGTGACTTACTATTGTGACTTTAGAAAGCAATATAATTTTGTAGAATCTTGATTTCTTACCTATAAATAGAAGTAACAATTCTCTTTTGCAGAGTTGATATGAGAAATACAGTGAGTATGTGAGAAGCATGGAAGACAGTGCCTAAAAGAGTAGAAATACTTAAACAGCATCTGTCATAATTTCTAAGAGAAGTGTTATCAGGGCCATTTTCTTTAGCTCTGTGTTTGTTTTTATAATAGCTACAGAGCGCTGCAATTCTATTTTAAGAATGCACTGACTAGTTAAAGTCACAGTGGCGGTGGTGGTGGTGGAGGTAGAATGCCGTGGAGTCGGATCCGACTCATAGTGACCCTATATAAGGTTTCCGAGGCTGTGAATCTTTACAGGAGCAGAAAGAATCATCTTTCTCCCGTAGAACGGCTGGTCATTTCAAACTGCTGACCTTAAGGTTAGCAGCCTGACTCGTAACCACTACACTGCCAGAGCTCCTTCACTGGTTAAAGTCATAGTAGGAATAATACGGGGAAACAATAGTTTACAATATAATTCAGTTCAGGAAAAATATTCCTGGATAAAATATTTCTCAACATATGTGCAAGAATTGGGAGGCTTGGGCTTTCAAAATTTAGCTTTCTCATTTTCTGTGTTGTTGTTAAGTGCTGTCGAGTCAGTTCCGACCCATAGCAACCCTGTATGTAGCTCTCGAAATGCAACTTCCTAGTACAGAACAAACTGTATTCCTAAATCACATCCCTTAATAACCTCCCTCAAGCAAGAACCTACACCTGGAAGGATCCAGTCAGAGCTTGGCTCACCCTCAGCTCTCGAAAAACTATGCTCTGCTACAAATAAAATGTATTAATCGGAACTGAATCTGGGTTTCTGTTAGTAAGATTCATAGTAAAAAATAAAAGTAAAGTTTTAAGAAAGAAAAAAGTTGAAAGGATCATGCATCTACCATGTTGTTGTTGTTGTTAAGTGCCGTCGAGTCGCTTCCGACCCATAGCGACCCTGTACAGGGTTTCCGAGGGTGTAAATCTTTACGGGAGTAGAAAGCCTCATCTTTCTCCCACGGAGGGCTGGTAGTTTCGAACCGCTGACCTTAAGGTTCGCAGCCCGATTCGTAACCACTACACCATATACAGCTAAAATGTCCCAAAGGTATTCTCAGAATGCAAATCTGTCTACATTCTTATTTCTTTCAATGGTGTACTTCTAATTATCCCTATTGACTTCAAATCTGAATGTATTAGAATAATTTCACAGTGAAAAATGATATGCTATCACATATATATATGATAAGGTGTGGTACTGTAGGATAAGCACTGGACCACAAGATTGTTTTGAACTGCAAGGTCGGTGGTTGAAACTTACCAGCTGCTCCTTGGAAGCAGCTGGTAAGTTGTTTTTTTATTTGAAACAATGGTTTATTGAGCCCGTTCACCCTTTGCTGCCTTTCTGAAGCTTCTGAAAGCTAGGTGGCTCAGACCCATCAAGATGCCAACCCCAAAGGAACAGGGCAACAGCCAGCAGCAGAAGGACCACTCAGAGGAGAATGTCAGAGCTAGAGTTCCTCATGAAGCCTGTGGACCCTTGGGTAGGCACCTGCCCGATAGCATCCTCAAAGCCCACTGGCCCTGGTGAACTCACGATATCCCAGGGCCTGGCTGTGTTGTTGTGGTCATCTGAGAACAACCGCCATCTGGCAGTCCCAGGACTATAGGACGTGGAGCACGTCTCCAGCCCGAGGGGTGGCAGACAGAGGAGCTGTAGAAGGAGTAGGCCCTGTGGGAGCCCCTGTCCAGAAAGGCGAAAGTGGCCACAGTGAAGTGCTGGTGATGAGCCGGGAAGGGCAGTGCTTGGTCTGAGGCCACTATCTAGATTCTGTAGCTATCGCTGTCAAAAGGGCACCTGTCTGACAGGATGGGCCACTGAGGCTGCTGGAAGGGGTTGGGGCCAGGTGTGGCCCAGCATTGGTGCAGCATAAGGGCCAGGCAATGGACTGTCCTCTGCAGGAGCCGGACCTCCACGTGGACTGGCTCTCGGAGCAGCTTTGAGATGGGTTAGTCATCCTCCCCATAGAAGGAGCTGAAGGTCGTGTCCTTGGCGATCTGGAGCTGTAGGGCCCCAGACTGGTCCAGGGGGCCAGGTGGTGGGGGTGGGAAGATGGATGCCTGGATGGACAGGAAATCACTGGCTTTGAAGAAGACACAGCGGATGTGAAGCCTGAAGGCCCATCCCACGTGACAGAGCCCCGGGGTCCCATTCAGATGTCTATGTCAGACACCAGCTGATTCTCATTGATGAGCTGGTTGTCAACCACCAGTCTATGAGTCTGAACCAACTCAATGTCATTTTAAAACAACATAATATGATGTAATTTGGCATATTTTCTTCATACAAATTACGATTAAATTGCATATATTTCAATTTTATGTATCTATAGATAAAATTCAAAAAGCTCAAAGATCTTACCAGGGCCTATAAGGCCTCGCCTTACTTCCCTAATCAAGCCCCTTATGACCAATAACTTTGATCATTATGCAATAGTCATGCCAATCTCTGAGTTCTTCAAAATATGAAGCTCTGCCTAGCCTTTGGAAATTTGTACAATCTGCTCTCTTTCCCATTGATGTTCTTCCTTTTATATTCCTCTTACATATATTCCATAATATCTCAGCTTAAATTTCCTTTTTAGTTTGTCTATAGTTTTTATGTCAGTTGTCCAATACTTTTAAATTATGCATCATTTGTATTGAGACTTTGATGAGATTTACACTCAATTAATTATCTGATCAAATCCCTCAAGAAGTACTATGGTTCTATGAGACATTGTTTTGTTGTTGTTGTTATGCTAGTGTTTGTTTTGATTGTGGTTTGAGTGAAAGCTTACAGAGCAAATTCGTTTTCCATTCAACAATGTATACACATTTCGGAGTTTCATGACATTGATTTGAATATTCTCAGTGTTAACAGCAATTTTCCGACTTCCTTCTTATGCTTCCTATTTTCATATATTCTTTCCTGGATTTTCTGGCTTTCTGAGCTTCAGTTTTGGGCAGATGCTATCTTTTTTATCTCTTATGGTTGATTGTACTGAGGAGTACATTTCTCCCTGGTGTTATTATTACTTTATAAGTCTGTCTGTAGTTTGACTGAAAGTTGATGCTGACAGTGGGTTCAAATCCAGTCTGAAGGGTGGATCAGGGCCGTAGTCTCTGGGTTTCACCAATCTCTGTTAGATCAATAAGTCTGGTCCTTTTTGTGATTTTGTATTTTATTTTATATTGTTTTCCCTTCTCTGTGTACAGGGCCTTAGATTGTGATATTGATTAGAAGGGTCTCTATTGGTAGTTAGGCATTATCTAGTCCTGATCTCAGTGTACTGGAGACTACTTTGCAAGGTCCATTAGTCCTCTGAAGAAATTGCTTCTCTGCATTTTCAGTTTTCTCCACTCTTGGCTGCAGTGTGAAGAGACTAATAGTTGCTTCATAGAAAGCTACTCACCAGCTTTTCAGAGCCTAGTAACTACTCAGCAAAATAGAATATAGACCATTGTCTTTATGCACTATGCTATGCTAATTGACCTGTTCTCCCCAAACTGTGGTGCTAAGTCCCTAAGGTTTTCATAATTTTGTTCCCTTTATGCTCTATTATATCCATCAATATATTTGCAGCACATACAAATGCATGTGTAAACTTATCTTCTTCCAAAATATGTAAACTCCTGGTTGTACTCCCATTCAACATGCCACATTCTTTAGCTTATATGTCTACCTCGGTAACTATTTTAGATGTAGTTTGTTATTAACTATAGTTGTAAAATTGTGTATGTAATATTTTCCTTTACTCATGTGCTCCTCCCGTGACCTTTGCCATTCGTCATATTGTGTTGCCTCCCCTTCTTGTATATTGCATTTCCCTGCACCATGTTAATATGTGTCTACTCTAGGGAGTGATTTTCCTTTGCTTCCCCTTCCAACCCTGGTAATCAGCAAAGCATATTTATTTGGGGTATAAACCTTTACTTGCCTTTTATAATATTTTTTGTTGCTGATATTAAGTGCCATTGAGTAGACTCCACCTCATAGAGACCATGTGTAGGGATTCCAAAGCTGAAAATCTGTGTAGAAGCAGGCCTCATCATTCTACCATGGAGCAGCTGGTAGACTCCAGCCACCAACACTGTGGTTTTCAGACACCATACTCCCTTTATTATATTGGTCTCATACAATATTTGTAATTTTGTAATTGACTGATTTCACTCAGCATAATATCTTCCTGGTTCATCCATGTTATGAGGTTCTTTGCAGATTCTTCATTATTCTTTAACATTATGTTGTATTCCATTTTATGTTTGTTTACCCACTGATATGATGATAGGTGCTTATATTGTTTTTATCCATTTGCTCTTGTGAATGATGTTGCAGTAAACATGTTGTTGTCAGGTGCCATCAAGTCGGAACCGACTCATAGTGACCCCATGTACAGCAGAACGAAACAATGTCTGATCCTGGGCCAACCTCACTACCGCTGCCACACTTGAGTCCATCAATGATGCCAGCTGGCTGATCCATCTCGTTGGGGGTCTTCCTCTTTTTCTCTGACCCTCCACCCTATCCAGCATGATATCCTTCTCCAATGATTGTTTCCTCTGGACAATATGTCCAAAGTAGGAGAGACGAAGCTTAGCCATCCTGGCCTCCAGGGAGCGCTCTGGCTGCATTTCTTCCAAAACAGATCTATTGGTTCTTTTGGCAGTCCGTGGCACTTTCAGTATTCTCCTCCAACACCACAACTGAAAGGCATCAATTCTTCTATGATCTTCCTTATTCACTGTCCAGCTTTCGCATCCATATGAGGCTATTGAAAACACAATGGCCTGGGTCAGGCACACCTTA
>NW_006408632.1:4513205-4538718 GCF_000296735.1 Chrysochloris asiatica
CTTTGCACATTTTATTATAGTATTTGGCTTTATCTTCTCGAGCTGATCTTTGAAATTTTCTGTTCAGCTCTTGTACCTCTTCAATTTTTCCATTTGCTTTGGCTTCTCTATGTTGGAGAGCAAGTTTCAGAGTCTCTTCTGACATCCATCTTGACCTTTTCCTTCTTTCTTGTCTTCTTAACATAGATATGCATATATTAGCATCATAGTTAAATACTTCTCTAGAATAGATACTGAGTAGTGGGATAGATGGAATATCTATATCTCTATCTATCTATCTATCTATCTATCTATCTATCTATCTATCTATCTATCTATCTATCTATATTCCCAAGTTATTAGGAAATGCTATACAGTTTTCCTTATGTGGTGCTGTGGGATAAAGCACCTGGATCACAAGGTCAGTGATTCAAACTCACAAACCACTCCTTGGGAACCCTATACATGTCGTTACAAGTTGAAACTGACTTGACGGCACTTAACAACAACAACAACAACATTCAGTTTTCTAGAATGGTTATACCATTTTTCAGTTTCACTGTAGTGAAAGACACTTTTAATCCCTTCATACCCTTGTCATCATTTGTGAAATTCTGTTTTTTTTATTATTACCATTTTTGCTGGGATAAAATGATAAGTCATTTTTAATTTGACTTTCATCTTTCTAATGACTAATGGTCACGAACATTTTTCCTTGTGATTGTTCATCACCTGTATATCTTCTTTGGTGAAGTATCTTTTCATGGTCTGTACCCATTTTTAAATTAGATTGTCTCTTTTATGAATGAGTTATTTATGTTTTCTATAAGTTTTAGAGATTAGTCCTTTATGCAATATGACGTCAGTTTTTGTTTTTGTTTTTTTCCTGTGTGTAGTCTCTTTTGGGAAAGTCTTTTGATGTCCATAATATTTAATTTTTAAGAGGTCTTATTGGTCTAGTTTATCCTCTGAAGTTTGTGACTTGCTAGTTGTGTTTTATAGTGGATGAGGGTAAGTCAAAAAGAATTGCTGCCAGCTTTTCAGGTCATATATTCATGGTTTATTTCTAACGAAATTACTTTAAATGTGTCTCTGTGGTCCTTAGATGGCTGCAGAAAACTTCTATCAGTAATACAGTTGTATTAATCTCACTAGGGTTCCTTCAAAAGAAGATTCAATCCAAACAACAGCTTCTGAGGGGTTCTGCTGGACCAGTTAAATTCAAGGCAGAGAGAGAGGTAAGCTCATAAAATTATTGTGACTGATTTTTGAAATTTCAAAAAATTTTCTCAAAGGATGTTTTTCAAAGGCTGCAGGAAGATCATGGGGATCAGCTATTAAGTCGTTTTAAGAAAATTGAGAACTGCATTGGTGAGATAAAGGTTAGGAAATTTGTACTGAGAGGTGTTTTTTTCCGTCAAGACAATGTACCAGGGCATTGTCTGAGGGTAGCAAGGGCTGTCCAACCAGAATTTCATGGGAAAATCTTATCCCATCTGACCTACAGCCGTGTTCCTGCCTCTTAAGATTCTTTTTGTTCCCCCAAATCAAAGAACGTTGAAAATAAGCAAGATTTGAGTCCTTTGAGAATGCCAAACCTGCTGTTTTTATGTAGTGTAAATTAAAGATTGCAGAATTCTTCAAGGAAAGACTGGAAAGCTGAAAATACTGTCTTCAGAAGTGTATACACGTATATGGCGGATATTTCCAGTAACTATAGTTTCACAGTGTCATATTTTTTGTTTAATAAAGGTGTGGTGCAGTGAATTATCTGATGTCTTTTCTAACCATGCTGTTGATATGCCATTTGAGTCAGTTTCGACCCATAGCGATCCTGTATAGGGTTTCCTAGGAGTGACTGGTGAGCTTGAACCACCTACCTTGCGGTTCAAACTGACTTTGCATTCCAGCACATTAACCCACAGTGCCACACCAGTACTCCATTCTAGCCATAGTCTTTGTAAATTTCCACCAAACAACTTCTTCCTGATGGGCCTGGGCAAGAGAATCATTCACAACTAAATCATGTTTTAGCTGTGAATGATTGTTAACAGGACTGATTTCATTATAAAAATGAACTGGAACTGTAGTGTGTATATAAAGTGAGCCATCTCAGAAGAAGAAGGGGTATCTCACAACCATCAGAGAAGAATGCCCAGGAGTGGAGTGCCTCCTTTGGACCCCAAGATCGTTGCACATTAAATTTCCTCGACCCAGGGATGGAAAATAATTATATGAAAGAAGTAGCAAAGCAGCAGCAGCAGTAGAACCAAGAACCAGAGCACAAGACAGAATGGTGGACTTTCTGGTCCATGGAACAAATAACGGTGAGTGCCTTTGGATTCATTTACAAAGCTTGGTGCCTCCAGGCATTTCATTGGAGAGTTAGGTTTACCGGTGGAGATAGAACTGAGTGCGTTTGGTGCTTTTGGACTGAGATTCACACTAGAGTGGAGTGTCCATTGTACATTTATTGGCATCCCTGAAAGAGCTTTGTAACATTGCTGGAGAGGGCAAAGATCAGGACAAGGGGCTAAGGGCCAGAGGGAGACCTGCCTGTGGGTATGAAAGAAGAGAAGCTGTCATGATTGGCAGAACTGTGTCCTGAACATTCCTGACTTGTTAGCTTCCCTAATAAGTGGCCTACCTGTGATTATTGTATCTGAGTTCTTTGTGACCTTTCAATGGATGATTGAATGAACCTGAATAGCAGGCTGTGGGAGATATGGTGGTTGTCATTTTTCACAAAATGTTTCTCTGATTTTTTTTTTTGGTAACAATATTTTTGGACTTAATCTCATATTTATCCTATAAATTAGTGTCCCTATTAGGTCCTTTTTTTGATGATGTTTAAAGTTTTAGATTTTACATTTAGATCTTAGATCCATTGTGAGAGACTTTTGTATATGGTGTGAAGTATATATGGTTTCATTTTTTTTTTTGTAAATTAATGTCAATTTTTACCTGCCACATTTGTGAGAAACAGTGAATGGACTTTGGCCCTTTTTCAAAGATCAGCTATCCGTAGGTGGATAAACTTATGTCTGGATTCTCAATTATTTTCTACTAGTTCATGTGTCTGTCATTGTATCAATAACAGGTTGTTTTGACTGCTGTGGCTGTAGAGCAGGTTTCGAAATCTGGAAATGAGGTCTTCCTACTTTGTTATTTTTCTTTAGCGGTGGTGGTGGTGTGCCGTGGAAGTCAGTTCCTACTCATAGAGGCCCTTCAGAGGGTTTCCGAGAGAGCAGAAAACCTCATCTTTCTTCAATGGAATGGCTGGTAGTTTCGAACTGCTGACCATGAGGTTAGCAGCCCGACTCACAACCACTACGCTACCAGAGTTCCTTTTTTCTTTAGTAGTGCTTTCCTTTTCTGAGGTCACTTTCATGTCCATATTAAACTGATGATTAGCTTTTTTGTCTTTTTAAAAATCATGCTGTGTTCTGGATTGGGATTGTATTATATCAGTAGATTATTTGGGGTATTACTGATATTTTCACAGTGTTAACTCTACCTATCTATGAGCATGGTATATTTTTCCATGGTAGATTTCTTTTAGTAGTGCTTTGTGGGTTTTTTTTTTTTTTTTGTGTGTGTGTGTGTGTGGTGGTATAAATCTTTTGTATCTCTGGTTAGGTTTATTACTAAATACTTCATCTTTTGGGTAGTTATTGCTATTGTTTTCCTGGTTTCCTTTTCAGAATTTTCTTTGTTACTATTGATGACTCCAACTGATTTTTTAAATATATATATATATATATATATATTGATCATGCCCCTTCCTTCTTTGCTGAATCCTTCTATTAGTTACCATCATTCTCTTGCTGAGTCTCTGGGATTTTCTGCATAAAGGATCATATCATCTGCAAATATAGTTACTTTTTCTTTACCAGTTTTGTTTCCTTTTCCTTGCTTATTTCCTTGGCTAGGACTTCTAATACATATTGCATAGAAGAGATGACAGGAAATCCTTTCAGTCTCTCTCCATTGGAAGGAGAATGCTTTCAGCCTGTCTCCACTGAACATAATTTTAATGTTGATTTTGCATCATTGTTGTTAAGTGTTGTCAGTTCCAACTCATACAGACCTGTGCAGGGTTTCTGAGGAGCGGCTGGTAAGCTGAAACTATCGACTTTGTTGTTCAAATCGACCTTGCAGTCCAGAGCATTAACCCAGAGCGCCACACCAGAACATGTAGTGGTGGTGGTTATGTGCCATGGAGTTTGTTCCTAAACTCATAGCAACCCTGTACAGGGTTTCCTAGGCTGCAAATCTTTACCGTAACAGAAAGCCTTATCTTTCTCCCATGGAACAGCTGGTAGTTTTGAACTGCTGTCCCTGAGGTTAGTAGCCTGATTCGTAACCACTACCAGGACATGTAGATATCCGTAATAATGGAATTTTTCTTTTCTATTTATATTTTGATAAGTGTTTTTATCAGGACTGAGTTTTGGATTTTATCAAATACCTTGTCTGCATCAACCGATGTGCCATGAGGTTATTTTTCTTTGTTTTATTCATTTAGTGGATTGTGCTGTTTTTCTAATGCTGAATCATCCTTGTTTAACTGTTATGAATCCCACTTCGTCATGATGTATTAATTCCTTGATGTGTTGTTGGATTCTATTGACTACTCTATTCTTAACAAGATTTGTGTGTCTCATGAGGGATATTAATCTATAATTTAATTTTATAATGGTGTCTCTGCCTAGATGAAGTATTAGAGTTATGCTTACATCAAGAAATGAATTTTGGAGTATTTAATCTTTTTGTATGTTCTATAATAATTTCAGTAAAATTATCAACTCTTTTTTGAATGTTTGGTAGAATTCTCCAGTGAAATTGTCTGAGTCAGGTCTTTTGTTTGTTTGTTTGTTATTATAGAGAGGTTTTTTGTTTGTTTGTTTGTTTGTTTTTCATGACATTTTCAATTTCTGTGGTTTTTTTTGTAGGTGTATTCACATTTCTTCTTTAGTCTGTGTTAGTTTAGGTAGGTAGTATGCTTCTAGAAGTTGTTCACTTACAGATTTTCAAGTTTGCTGGATTACAGTTCTTCCCTGTATTTTGTTAGTATCTTTTTTTGTTTAGTTGGTACCATTGTGACGTTACCCATTTCATTTCTTATTCATGCTATTTGCATCTTCTGTTGCTTCTCCTTTGTTAGATGGGCCACTAATTTATTGAATTTATAATTATTTCCAATGAACCACAATAAATGTGTTGTTTATTCAATTGTTTTCTATTTCAGTTATTTCTGTTTTTAAACCTATTATTTCCCTTTTTCTGCTATTGTGGGTTTCCCCCCCCCCCCTCTGATCTTTTTAAAATTGCTAATTATTTGGGGTCAAAGTGCTGATTTTCGTTCTTTCTTATTTTTCTGTATTTGCACTTATCACCGTAAATCACCATCTGAGCACTGCTTTTGTTTATCTATGTAGGTTGTATTTTCATTCTTGTTTGATTCTAGGAAGTCTTCATATATTTCATTATTTCTTACTTCTACTAACCTGTAGTTCTTAAGTAGAGTGTTATTGAATTTCCATGAGTTTGATTATTTTTTGCCTTCCTATTATTGATTTCTATCTGTGTTGCATTTAGTCCTTAAAGACACTTGTACTATTTTGATGTTTTTAAATTTATTGAGGTGTGCTTTATGGTTTATTCTGGAGAATGTTTCATATGTGCTAGAAAAAAATATATACTGTGCTATTGTTGGGTGGGTTTTTCTTTATATGTCTGTTAGGTCAAGTTGGTTGATTGTGAGTTTATGTCTGTATCTGTGTTGAGTTGTTTTCCAGTCTGTCCTTCAACGAAAGAGATGTATTAAAATATCCTGTTATTATTGTGGAGTTGTCTATTTTTCTTTTCTTTCTGTTAATATTTTATTTATGTATCTTGAGACTCCCTGTCTTTGAGTACGTATGTATTTATTATTGTTATGTCCTTGTGTTTGATTAATCTATTAATCATATTATTTCTTTCCATGTCTTTTGTACAAGTTTCTGTCTTCAAGTCTATTTTATCAGCAACTAATATTGCCATTCCTGGTTTGTCTTTTTTTTATTGTTGTTGTTTTGTTGCTGTTTGGTTGATATATGATTTCTCAACTTTAGAATTTTAGCTTATTTTTGTATTTGTATCTAAGGTGAGCCTCTTGTAGGCAGTATATTGATGGATCATGTTTTCTTACTCCCTCTGCCACTTTCTGTCTGTTGACATGTGCATTTAATAGATTTCCATTCAGTGTAATTATCAATAGTTTAAATTACTTCTGTCATTTTGTTATTTATGTGTATGTTTTGTGATGTTGATGATTCCTTTGTTCCATATATTTTCTGTGCTGAGTTTATAATTTATCTTTTCATTTCCTTCATTGCTGTAAATTTTGTGCTGACTCAAAGCTTATGATTTTCTACTTTTTATTTTGTTTGCAAAATGTAATGATTTTATCTAGGATTTCTCTATAATTTATTGTTGTTTACTAAGTTGAAAAAAATCTGTTCTGTCTTAATATTGTCTTGCCTTTTTCTCCATTTCAAAGTTCTGTAACTACACAATTTATTTCCCTTTTTCTTTTTAGTTGTTATCTTTTTTAGGAGCTCCATACCTGCTGTGGGAACACTGTACTACTAACTGCAAGATGAACAGTTCAAACCCACCAGCTGTTCTGTGGGAGAAAACATAAAGATTTACATTCTCCGAAACCTTTCATAGGTTTACTATGCATTGGAATCAACTTGATGATAGTAGTTTTTGTCATCTTTTACATAGTGACATCTTGAGTTATTTTCTGTCTTTTCGAGTTTTTAAATTATTATCTTTTAAAGTTCTTTATCTGTCTTTGTCTCTGGGTAATGCTATCAATTGTCTAAATCTGAGGTTGGTATCTGATGTTGTTGGATCTCTGTTTTAAGGGGTGTCTTCAGTATTTCATGAAAGGCTGGTCTGATTTTTCAAAATTCCCTTAATTTCTGTCTGAAAATGACCTAACTTCACCATCACGTGTAATATGTGTAATGTAGAATTTTGCTGGATAACTTATTCTTGCTTCGTTAGCATTCCTTTTTCTTTCAGGTTTATATTGGTCAACCCATTGTCTTCTTGTCTGTGAAGTTTCTGCTAAGAAGTGTTTGTGGCTCTCTTTTATAGGCAACATTTTATTTTTCCCAGGCTGTTCTCGGGGTTATTTCTTTGTCTCTGATGTTGGAAGCCATCACTAGATAGGTCTTGGTGAGTTCCTTTGGGCCTATCCCATTTGTAGTGCATTATACTTCTTAAATGTATATTTTCTCATCTTTCATGATGTTAGGGATATTTCCTACCAACAAATCTTCAGTAATTACCTGCGTGTGTGTATGTGTGTGTGTGAGTGAGTATCTTCCTTTTCTGAAATTTTGATTGTTGTTGTTGTTGTGAAGTGCCGTCGAGTCGATTCTGACCCATAGCGACCCAGTGTAGGGTTTCCAAGGAGCACCTGGTGAGCTTGAACCACCAACCTTGCAATTCAAATGACTTTGCAATCTGATGCATTAGCCCACGGTGCCATACCAGAATGTATGTGTAAATTTGTGTAATTTTGATTACACGTACTTTATTCCTCGTGATAGTGCCCCATGCACGTAATTCTTGGGCATTCTTCTTTTTTGTTCCTTCTGACTGTTCTTCTTACTGATTAGTAATATGGGATTTGTCTTCAATTTCACTGATTCAGTGTTCCATTGATTCTACTTTTTCCTCCTTCTGATGTGTTAACTCATTTCTAACATTTTAGTATTACTCTTCTTGATTTCTAGTTAGTATTCCTGTGTGGTTTCTAATTGTCTATTTATTAATTTGTTCTTGTATTGTTTTCCTAGATTCTTTTAGAGTTTTATCTGTGTTTCCTTTAATTTGTCTATGAATTTCTTGGTTTTGTCTTTGTTTTCCTTTGTCTTTTTCTTAATGTGTTAAAGTGCCCTAAATATAATTCTTATGCATTCCTTATCAGGTAAGTCCCATGTCATCTTTTTCCTTTGGAAGATTTTCTTCTCCTGTATTTTGAATACTTGCTTGAGCTATCTTGTACTGTTGCTTTTGTTTTCTTGTATAATTTAAAGTTGTCTGTTGTTTATGACAGTGTGGTGCTATTGTATTTATTTGTTGATTGTATGTTGGTTTTATTTGCCCTGATTTTTTATTTTTATCTTAACCTATCCAGACAGACATGGTGAGTATGCTATTGTGTTCTCTAGCTTGGCAGTACTGGGGTACAACCGAAAGTTTGGAAGGGGAAGGGAATAAAAAAGAAAAGAAAAAGAAAAAAAATGTGGCACAGTAATGAGCAGAACCACAAAAATGATTGGAGTATGGGGTCCGATTCTGTGCAAGTACAGCTGTTTATCTGCTTCTTGGCATGGTTCAATGCAAAAAGGGTCCATGCAGTGTTCAGCATCTCCAGCTGTCACATCGCAGGCCTTCCCACAAAGGGGGTGCCCACCCAAACAACCCGGAACCTTATCTTGGCCCTATTCTTCAGCTTTGTCTTCGATGCTCAGGCATTATTGTTATCTTCTATATTTGATTCAAGGAGCTCAGGTAGCATAGTGGTTACGAATTGCGCTGTGAACCGCAAGGTCAGCAGTTCAAAACTACCAGCTATTCTGTGGGAGAAAGATGAGGCTTTCTGCTCCCATAAAGATTTACAGCCTCGGAAACCCTGTACAGGGTCACTATGAGTCAGAACCGACTCCACAGCACATAACAACAACAACAGTATTTGATTCATGTGCTTTCTTTCTTTCTTTTTTTAATGGGACTTTATGAGGTCTTCGTGAATCATACAGTCCCTTTTTAAAGATGCTGTCACCTGGACAACCCTTCTTAAATTTTCTTTTATAGAAAGGCATTCCCTGATCAGTTATAGAATCACAGATTTTGTGTAATTTTGTCATAAATCTCACTATAAATGGAAAATATTTATTTTTCATTGGTTTTATTTATGTTTGCTAGATTTTTCTGTGAGTATTGGATTAGAAATGTCTTTATACATAGATAGGCAGATAGAGATAAACAAAACAGATAGATGAGAGGAAGGGAAGGAAAGAAGTAGAGAGAGAGTTAAAAGAGGGGAGATGAAGGACGGGAGAAAGGGAAGGTGACTGGTTTTAGTTGTAGATGCTTTCATGCCTTGCAAGCATATTTCTTTTTGCTACTATATTTCTTGTTTTTGTTGTATGAAATTCATGTCATTTTAACTTCTTAGATGTTTGATTTCTCACTCCTTATACTTTTCCAAGTATAGTGAGATAGGATTTGCCTTCAAAATTCTCAGTCATATCAAATAAAGAGATTTCATAAATCATGTATGTAATAAATAAAAGAATATATGATACAGAAGCAGCAGACAGAAGGGTGTATTAGTGCCATTTTTCAGATCAACTCTTGCTTACCCTGCTTCTTTCTTTGAACTACAGATAGGGTATAAAAGTGGGGGAAAGAAAAAAAAAAGTTGCCATTTAGTCAATTTTGACTCATGGAGACTTCCTGTTTTTCAGAGTAGACTTGTGTTCCATAGGGTGTCCAATGTCTATGAACATTTGGAGGTAGATGATAGCAGGTCTTTTTCACAAGGCAACTCTGGGTGGATTCAAATAGTCAATCTTTTGAATAGTAACTGATAAATTAATTGTTTCTGTCAAACAAGGACTCTTATAAAAGGGGAAGGGTATAGCTTCTGTGACTTAAACAGAAAATTGCCTCTGATTACTGGATGCTGTATCATGTATACTTTGTATGATTTTATGTTCTAGCATTCTCATTAGAAGTCTGTAGTTGATATAACTCCACCTTTTGTTTTTCCCTTTGAATGAACAATACATATTATCACTTAAGGACTTCAACCACATGTTTTTCATCAGTACCATAGACTTCACTGAGTTCCCATAAAGTTCTCATTGGCTCTATTTGAATAGATACTCTGTTGCCTTCTTCCAGAATCATTTAACCTATTAATGAGTCCCCTCTACTACATTATCGTTAATATCTCACATGGGAACTAAGATTAGTTGAGATACATTTCTTCCTTACATATTTGCTTAACTATAGCTGATCATTTGATGGATGGTTTTTAGAGTCCCAACTTGGAAATCAAGGAACCTCTCACTTCCTGATATCTCTCGCCCAGTCAAGACTTTATAATCATAACTTTAAGCTTCAAAATGTAAGATTCTTTGAAAAAAATTCAAAGGAATTACATATCACAGTGTTATTTGTAAAAGAGTTAAGGAGAAATAATCTAATTGTTATTCAAACTTTAAAAATTCAAAAGTGAGCTAATTATTGTATTATTCTTTGCGAAATAAAAGATACAGGTTTGCATTTTTATGAAACTACTGAAATGACCAGACGAGCCTGTGCAAGGAGCTGATCCAGTGTTCTCAATGTCCTTCTTCAAAATCCAAGCCCTGAAGCCACTCCATAGGAGAAGGATGAGGCTTTCTGCTCCTGTAAAGACATTAAAAAGCCATGGAAATCCTACAATAGGTGCTACAGGCACTTAACAATGGCAACATATATATATATGGAGCTCTGGTAGTGTAGTGGTTATGAATCGGATGTGAACCGCAAAGTCAGCAGTTCAAAACTACCAGCTGTTCTGCTCGAGAAAGATGAGGCATTCTGCTCTCGTAAAGATTTATAGCCTCAGAAACCCTGTACAGGGTCGCTATGAGTCGGAACTGACTCCACAGCACACACCACCATATATATATATATATATATATAATATTGAGAGCGAGCGCGCGCGCGCGCGAGCTCTGGTAATGTAGTGGTTACGAATTGGGCTGCTAACCTCAAGGTCAGCAGTTTGAAACTACTAGCTGTTCAGCTGTTCCACAGGAGAAAGATGAGGCATATATATAAGCCAATTATATATATATGTTCTTGTTAAGTGCTGTTGAGTCGATTCCGACCCATAGTGACCCTGCACAGGGTTTCTGAACCTGTAAATCTTTACAGGAGCAGAAAGTCTCATCTTTCTTCTGCGGAACAGCTGGTAGTATTGAACTGCTAACCTTAAGGTTCACAGGCTCATTCGTAACCACTATGCTACCAGAGCTACTTCATATATATATCCTTATTTCATCTTTTGTTTCTCTTTCTCTCCATCTTCCCTTAGTTCTCTGGGGCTGGAAATGAGCTTCCCCTAAATTGTGAATTATTGAAATCATAGCAAAATGGGTATCTTGTCTATATTATGGCTAATACCTTGAAATTAGTCTTTATCACTCAACTGTTATTACTGTTGCTAAGTGCTGTCCAGTCAATTCTGACTAATAGCAACACTGTGTAGGGTTTCCAGTGGGTGGCTTGTGGGTAGCAATCCAGTGCTTATCTACAGTGCCACACCAAGATCTCTACTTGACCCTATTGTTGTTAAGTGCTGTTGAATGGGTCCTGACTCATATTGACGCTGTATAGGGTTTCCAAGGAGTGGCTGGTGGATTTGAACCTCTGATCTTGTGGTTAGTAGACCAGTGCTTATCCTACAGTGATGTACCAGGACTTTTGATGTTGTTAAGCGCCGTCGAGTCAGTGTTGCCCATAGCAACCCTGTATAGAGTTCCCTAGGAGCAGCTGGTGAATTTGAACCGCCGACCTTGTGGTTCAAACTGACTTTGCAGTCCAGCAAATTAACCCACAGTGCCATACCAGGTCTCCATACCTGACCCTTATATCCTTAAAAGATAAGGAAGGAGGGGAATTTTTAAAATATATAATATCTACTCAAGAACTATTTGTTGTTGTCAAGTGCCGTCCCTGATTCACAGTGACCCTGGTATAGTTTCCAAGGAGCGCCTGGTGAGTTTGATCCACCAACCTTGCGGTTCATTCTGACTTGAGGTCCAGTGCTTTTGCTACAGTGCCACATTAGGACTTCATCCAATTAACCCTTTTCCCTTAATAAATAAAAATGTTCTTCAGAGGACGTTTCAAGCAGAAAAGGGGCAATGTCATAAGTCCATAAGACACCTAAGAAAATCATATTTATAATTTAAAAATATCACCCCTGAAAATAATATAATATTTGTTATTATTTATTTGTTATTATTTAAAAATATCACCCCTGAAAATAAAATAATATAAAAAGCGACGGCGCTTAACAACTTTAAAGAGATAACACACCTCCTGATTGCTAGCAGTGTATCCCTAGACTACAGCTTTAGCAACTGTGTACTCTATGGACTAAGAAATAAATATATTTGAAAACTACCTTTCAAGACCTAATCCTTTGTATGCAGGTGGACTTTAGTCTTCAATAAAGTAAACATCATTGAAAACAAATCCAGCACATCTTTTGTATTACTGTTAAGGCTACCTTGAGAACCAGTAGCTCTATTCTGATGCATAAAAGTCTGATTTATAAACTAACCAATGGAAAAGAGGAAAAAGATCTATGTAAAAGTTTAAGGGCATTTCCCTGAGCAGCTGTAACAATTCTGAAACTCTTCTCAATATATTCCAATGAAAATTTCATCAACAAGGCAAATAATTCTGGGAAGTCAAGTCGATTTTAAAGCAATTTCAAGAAACAATATACAATTAAACTACCATATGTGTTCCCTCTGTATGAGTGATACACAATACATAATGAGACTGCAAACATTTGAAACGCAAGTGTTCCGTAGATTCTAAATGATGATATAATCAGTTTGGAAAAATATCTACTCCTCTAAAATGTTTTAGTTTCTGGTTTTGAGAAAAAAATTATTCCTTCACTGCGAGGCATTGAAACATATAGCATGAGTCATGATGAATCACTGTCATTTGCTGTCCCATTTTTAGGATCAAGCAAATGGAAACAGTGACAGAGCCTAATTGGTGAATCAGGTGAGCATAATTAACACAAGTATTGAAAAACTGTCAACTTTTGACTTTTAAGTGAAAGCACAGGGTGCAAATTTGAAGAGTCTTGCTGAACCTCTATTTTACTCTACATTTCTTTTCAGGTGTTCACTGATTCTGCTAGTATATATGGCATGGATACTATGAACCAGGCTCTTATCTATATGGAAATGTGGGAGCAAGTAGCAGATACCATCAGCTGTCATGGAGCCCATAATCCAATGTGGGGCAAAAACAATAAGCTGACAAATCCCTAAATCCTTTGGGAAAGTTAAGGAAGGAAAATAGAGAGTGCTCTGAGTGGGTGGCAGGAAGGTGCTCTGAAAACAGTTTCAAACAAAGTGGAAAAAGAAGCCTACATGGAGAAGATAAGTTTTGTTAAAACAGTTGAAGTAGATGAGTGAGCATACTCCATGAGTATCTGAATGAGGAATGTGCTGACCGAGGGAAAATGAACGCAAAATCTTGGTGAAGATGTAACAAAACTGGAATTTCATACATTGTTTATGAAATCATAGATGATATAACCACTTTGGTAAAGGTCTTTCATTGGTTTATAAGCTAAATATATAACTACCATGTAACCAAACTGAATAGAAGGCATGTAACCCAGAAATTCGAATCCAAGGTATCTACCAACAGGAACAAAACATACACACAAGAGAAACATTTGTACCAGAATGTTCAAAGCAACTGTGCGGGAGTCCAACTCTTGCAGGGTTGTGAAACATGAGAGGAGACGTAGAATTGGTGAAAGTGAAAGTAATGGAGGAGTCTCCACTTAGTTGGCTGATGGAGCTCTCATCAGGCCCGGCTCAGCAAATCTTTATTTTTATACTTAAAATTACACAGTGCATAATGATTTGATACCTTGATTTTCCCCTTGAATTATTACACATGTTTAATCATAACATTCCTTCACCCTGTGATTATAGAACCTTAACAAAAGTATTTCTATGATGTCCAACCTGACCTTTCAAACATCCTAACCATTAAGCATTTTCCTTCTGACATCATCTCCTCTCCTATGTAAGTGATAGATTGTTTCTTCTTATTCCCACTAAAAGATCAAGTTAAACCTTACACAAATCATTTCCATTTCTCAGACCCCTGATTACATCCTCTTAACTAATATAAGTTTCTATTAATCATCAATGCTTACACTACTTTATTGTTTCTACTAGCTAATTATCAATCTTCTATCCTACATAAGGTACTATTATTTTCTATAGTAAAAGCATCACTAACATCTACTTAATTAGTTTGTTTTTCTAAAGTATTCATTAGATTGCTTAACCACAGTGTTCCTATGTTTCTTTCTTTTGGAGCCGTGAGGCATGTTAAAAAAGGCCCAAGCTGGCTAATTGCTGCAGGAAAGATAGATATTAAATTTAGACCACCTTTCATTTATGTTCGCCATTCTCTGCCCAATTACATAAGTGCCTGTATGTAGTACAGGGGGGGTTGTGAATTCTAGCTGGTAATTGATTTAGGTGAGGTCTATAGGGGTCAGTCAGCTTTACTTTAGTTTGTTATCTGCTTTTGTGATCTCATAAATGCAGCTATTTTGTACTCAGGTTTTCTGTGAGAGGGAGTAGCTCATACAATTCCCTTTGAATCTAACCCAATGAAGCTGAAACAATTGTGGCCAGACTGGTTTCTTCCTAAGGTCTGCAGAGCTCACAGTCAGTACAATTCTTACAAGTGAATTCAGAGTCATTCTAAAGGGTACTTTTCCAGAGAATCATCTGCTTTGCTGATGTTTCTCCTTTTGCCAGGACTGTGTCAAACGGTAGAAGTGGAGTAGCTCCCAGCACAACTGCATTTATATTAGTTCATAACTAGATAACCCATATGTCCATCAACCGGTAGGTGGATTGAAAATAACATACAATGAAATGTTACACAGCAATTAAATGAAGCAAACCATTGATGTATGTGAGGGTTGAATAAAACTAAACATTATTTTTAGTAAAAGAAGTTTACCTAACTGATTAAAAAATCAACATAATTGAAGTATAATTTGTATCAGCCTGTTCATGTGTGCTTCTTCTTGTTATTAGGTACCATCAAGTTGGTTCCAACTTACAGTTGGAACTTGTGCACAACAGAATGAAACACTGCCTGGTCCTACACCATTCTCACAATGATTGTTAAGCTTGGGTCCATTGCTGCTGCCACTGTGTCAATCCATCTCATTGTGTGTCTTCCTCTTTTTCGCTGACCCTCCATTTTACTTAGCATAATGTGCTTCTCCAGGGACTGGTCCTTCTTGATAATATGTCTGAAGTATGTGAGAAATCTCTCCATCCTGGCTTCTAAGGAGCATTCTTACTGCTACACTTCTTCCAGTACAGATTTGTTTGTTCTTTTAACAGTCCTTGGTACTTTTAATATTGTGCTCCAATACCCTAACTCAAAAGCATCAATTATTTTATGGTCTTATTATTCACTGTTGAACTTTCACATGCATATGAAGCTACTGAATATACCATGGCTTAGGTCAGGCGCACCTTTATTCTCAAACTGACGTCTTTCCTATTGAACACTTTAAAGAAGTCTTGTGCAGTAGATTTACCTACAGCAATATGTCGGTTGATTTCTTGACTGCTGCTTCCATGAGTGTTGTTAGTGGATCCAAGCAAAATGAAGTCTTGAACAACTTCAAAAAATAAATCATTTTATCATGATGTTATTTATTGGTCCATTGGTGAAGATTTTTGTTTTCTTTACAATGAGGTACAAATCCATACTGAAACCTGTATACTTCAATAAGTATTTTAAGTCCTCTTCACTTTTCAGCAAACAAGGTTGTATCATCTGTATTTCACAGATTATTCATCTGTCTTCCCCCTATCCTAATGCCATGTTCTTCTTCATATAATGCATTGTCTTGGTTTTATTTGCTCAGTTTACAAGTTGAATAGCTATGTTGAAAAAATAGAACCCTGGTACACTCATTTCATCATTTTAAATCATTCAGTGTCCGCTTACTTTGTTTGAAAAAAAACTGATGGTCTATGTACAGGTTCCTCATGAGCACAATTAAATGTTCCTGAATACTCATTCTATGCAATATTGTCCAAAGCTGTTAGGATCCACATAGTAGAAAGTTTTGTCATAGTCAATTAATCACAGGTAGACATCTTTCTGGAATTTTATGGTATCAGCCATGATATTCTTTATTCCATATCCTCGTTTGAATTTGACTTGAGTCTCTGGCAGTTTACTTTCAATGGACTGTTGTAGTCATTTAAAATTTTTCTTTAGCATAATTTTACTTGCATGTAGTATTAGTGATATTGTCCTATGATTTCTGCATTCTATTAGGTCACCTTTTTTTTGGAATGAGCACTGATATATATATCTCTTCCAATCAATTGGCAAAGTAGCTGACTTCCAAATGTCTTGGCATAGATAAGTTAGTACCTCTAGTTCTTCATCAGTTTGTTGAGTGATTTCAATTTGTATTTCATCAAATTCCAGAACCTTGTTCTTTGTCAATGCCCTTAGCGCATCTTAGACTTCCTCTTTCAGCTCCATTGGCTCTTTATCATATGCTATCTTTTTAAAGGGTTGAATATCATTCATTTCTTATTTGGTACAGTGTCTCTGTGATCCCTTCCATCTTGTCTTGATGCTTTTTTGCATCATTCAATATTTTGCCCAGAGAAGCCTTCATAGTGCAAGTTTAGACTTAAATTTTCTCTTCACTTCTTTCAGCTTGAGAAATGCTGAGCATGTTCTTCCCTTTCAGTTTTTTAACTCCAGATCTTTTTACATTTCATTATAATACTTAACTTTCTTGTCTCAAGCAGCCCTTTGAAATTAAGCCCTACCTTGATATATAATGTTGTGTATGATAAGATAATATCCATATGTCTACAAGGAAGACCAGTTTATGTTACTTTTATTCAAATTTGCTCACCAACTACTAAAGCCACTGATGATAAATTGAAGAATTCTAAGTCCTTGTGAGGTGCTGTGGGCTAATGCATCAGACTACAAAGTTGTTTGCACTGCAAGGTCGGTGGTTCAAGCTCACCAACTACTCCTTGGAAACCCTGTATAATGTTGCTATGGGTTGGAACCGACTGGATGGCACTCAGCAACTTACTTCTTCAGTCTGAAATTGATCAAACAGGCTATCAAAATGTATTAATAATTAGCGGTGTTTGGAATGCAAAGGTTAGAAACAAATAGGGAGGATTAATAGTTAGAAAATATGGCCTTGGTATAGAAACAATCCTGGAGATCACATGTGAGAATTTTCAAGACCAGTGACTTACTCAGTGCAAATAACTTTTTCAAACAACATTAAATATTCCTATCCCCATGAATCTCACCAGATGGCATACACATAAATTAAATTGACTGTATCTTTGGGAGGAGATTGTGGAAAAGTTCCATATCATCAGCCGTACAAGATCAGGGACAAACTGTGGAACAGACCATCATAGATTATATGCAAGGTCAGGCTGAAGCTAAAAAAAAGTAATATTAAAACAAGTCCACAAGAGCCAAAATAGGACCTTGAACATCTCCCGTCTGAATTTTGAAATCATCTCAATAACAGATTTAATGCATTACACACTAATGACTGAAGACCATAAGAGTTGTGGGAAGACATCAAGAACATCATACAGGAAGAAAGTGAAAGGTCATTAATAATACAAGAAAGAAGGAGAAAACCAAAATGAATGTCAGAAGAGACTCTGAAATTTGTTCTCCAATGGTCAGATGCTAAAGGAAATTGAAGAAATGAGGAAGTGACAGAGCTGAACAGAAAGTTTCAAAGGGCAGTTTGAGAAGACAAATTTAGTTAATATATGCCATATAACCTAACTACTCATAGCAGTTAGAATTCATGATAAAGACAAAGCTTACCACACTCAAGGGAAGAGTCCTAAACCAGGCCTATACATCAGTGGGTAGGAATTTTAGAATTCATCTTAGAATTCTACCTACCATAATAAGGGTTCTAAAAGAACTTATGTATTCATTTTTCTGTTAATGGACATTTCAGTTTTGAGTTTGGAGCTATTATTGATAAAGCCACTGTGAACACCCAAGCATAGGTTTACACGTGGATGTATGTTTCTTATCTATTGGGTAAATATCAAGGAGTAAAGTTGCTGTGTCATAGAGTAGGCATATGATTAATTTTGTAAGAAACTGCCTAACAGTTCTCTGAAGTGATTGAGTTACTTAGATTGAATCACTTTGTGTCATTTCGTCAAAATTCTAGAGTTCTGGTTGCTTTACATTTTCACCATGATTTAATATTGCT
Organism: Chrysochloris asiatica; assembly: GCF_000296735.1. NCBI lineage: Eukaryota > Metazoa > Chordata > Mammalia > Afrosoricida > Chrysochloridae > Chrysochloris > Chrysochloris asiatica. Next base: position 4,531,360 of record NW_006408632.1, read on the forward strand.
AATCTTATATCATTGTTATTCTAATGAGTATAATGTCGTATTTTAGTTTTTATTTATTTCGTCTAATGGCCAATAATATTGAGTACCTCGTCTTATGCTTCTTGGACATTTGAATAAGTTTCCTGTTGTAGTTAAAAAAAAAAAAAAAAAAAAGCATGTATATAACATGGCTCTTGCCAGTTCACAGTTTGTGTCTAAGAACATTGACCTCACTGCCATGGGGATTGGGAGGAAGGGATTCCTAGGTGATATAGAGAAAAACTTTTGTAACTTTTCAGATGGTTCATGCTTCCTTGAGCTTTTGGCCAAGTGTTTTGTCTGTTGCTTTGGTTTTCACAGTTCTCAATTCCTTGGTTCCACCATGTTTTTGGAGTCCTGGTGTGGGGTTGTAGGTTAATGTGCTGGACTGCAAAGTCAGTTTGCATTGTGAGGTTGGTGGTTCAAGGTCACCAGTTGCTCCTAGAAAACCCTACACAGGGTCACTAAAGGTCAGAACTAACGTTACAGCACTTAACAACAACAACCAGGTTTTTTGTTCTATTTTGTTTCTTTTTTTCTTTACTTGTTATAGTGAGATTTAGATGTTGAGCTGCCTATACAGCCATCCTAAGGAGAAGTGCCACTGAAATTTTTTTTTTTTTAAAGTGACATTTAAGTTTTTTGCCAGTAATTTAAATTGGGTTGTTTCCCTTTTATTATTAGGTTATATCCTTCATATCTTTCATCAAGTATATGAAAAATAACTATCCTTCCCCAACCTATGTTTTGCCAGTCTTTGTCTTAGTGATATACTTTTTTTTGGTGGTGATATATTTTTTTCTAATAAAACCCACTACCGTTGGGTAGATTCTGACTCAGAGCATACCTGTATAGGTTTCTGAGGCTGTAAATAATTATAGGAACAGAAAGCCTCCTCTTCCTCCCATGAAGTTTCTGGTGGGTTTGAACAGCTGATCTCACCATGCATAGTCTAGTACTAACCTAGATACTTTAATATTATATAAATCCAATTTATCAGTTTCTTTTTCTTCTATATATGATGAGAATTCTATATATTCAAGCTAAGAATTATTTGTCTATCATAAAGTTACAAAGCCTCACTCTTATATTTTCTTCTATACTGTTTAGTCTTCACTTTTTCTTTTAATGTGTTTACTAGCTTGAACTAATATTTTGTATGAGGAGGTTAGTGATAATATCCACTTGTTGCAGCAAACAACTAGAATTACAATCTAGTCAAGTTGGCTCATAAAAGTAACTACCAGGAGTCTTTTCTCAGAATCTGATATGATTTTGCTTTCCCCCATGATTTTAAAGAAAAACTACATATAGAGGATTCATAAATTTTCATCTTAAGCCAATCCAGTACCCTATTTGGCATTGTTCATTGAATTATTTAAAGAAATCTAGAATTTAACCTGGTCAAAAACAATTCCCTAATTTCCCAAATACAGACCTGTTCTTCCAATATGAATTTTTCCATTTGCAATAAATATTACCATTATGTACCCAGGAGCCTGGGAATTACTATTAATTGGTTTGTATCATACAGCCTCCTCAGCCAGTGCCAGTAAGCCTTGCCAGTTATTTCTCCAAAATCATCTTGACTCTAACTGCTTTTTAAGATCTGCTCTGTCACCATTTCTGACCACAGGGATCTCTCACCTTCATTACTACAGCAGCCTCTTAGCTCTGCTTTCTTCTGTACTCTTGCATTATTTCAGCTCAGTCCTTTCAAGAAGCAGAAGTGATCATTGTAACATATGCAATGGACTATCTAAGACTCCTGCCTAAAACTCTTCAATAACTTCTAGACAATGCACTAAATAGATATTTATTGAGCATCTATTATATGCCTTCACTGTTCAAATCACCAGGGATATATGGTAGTTACAAAATACATGGTTCCTGGCAACGTTACAGTTAGTCATTCAGTGATCACAGCAAGCATACAAATTTCAATGTAAACTTTGGAAAGGACTACAGAGGAATAGTGCACAGGGTTTTGTATATCTTAAAAGGAGAATTTGATGTGGTCAGAAAATAAATTAGGATCTTTGTGATACCGATTTTTTAGGTGAACATTTTTTTTATCTGAGATATGAACAGACATGTTCTACAATTCTGCTTCCAAGCAGGAAACTCTATGTATTGAAATGGCAGGCTGAAGGCACATGTAGAAATAACAAGGACAAGGGGACAAAAGGGCAAAAATCAAACGGGAACAAGGTATAACTGCGGACAGCAGAGGAAAAGAGCTAACTAGACTTGCAGACCTTGCAAAATCATGTTTCCCTCTTCCCTGAGATAACAGTGGTACTTAGAATAGTCACTGGACTGCTAACTATGAGATTGGCTGTTCAAACCACCAGCTGCTCCTTGGAAAGCCTATACAGGGTCACTTTGAGTCAGAACCAACTCAACAGCATTTAACAGCAAACAACAACAAGATGAATGAGAATGATCAGTGTATCACATTGTGGCAAATGTTTTCATAAATGAACATAGTAAATATGGATAGAGTTGTTGTTGTTAAGTGCCATCGAGTCGGTTCTTATTCATAGTGACCCTGTATAGGGTTTCTGAAGAGCAGCTGGTAAGTTTGAACCATTGACCTTGCAGTTCAAACAGACCTTGTGGTCTAGTGCTTACCTTACAGCACCAAACCAGGAGTCCATGGCTAGAGTAAGGATTTAACAATGACTTCTGAAAGTATCGTGGCAGTTCTTTCTATTTGAGGGCTCTTACATATTCTCCCTAGAATAATCTCCTCTGTTGCTCCTACTCATTTATCAGGTCTTGTATTAACTGTGCCTCTTAAATGGAGACATTCCTGACCACTCTATTTAAGAAAATCACTTATTTCTCGCTCACACGCATTATTCTCAATCAAGATGCTGGTTTGCCTTTTAGTACTTTCACATTCTTCAATTGTCACTTCTTGTTTGTGAGTTCATTTCTGTGTCAAACACTAGAATGTATGTGCCTGGAAATCAGGGAAAATATCTTTCTTTTTTGCTAGCTTATAAATCATCATCATATGCCTCAGTGGCTGCTTCATGATTTTGCTCAATAAATGTTAATCAAAGAAATTGTCTTCAAGATGGCATTAGCTTTCTTCTTTTCAGTATGTACTACCTTAGTTCAAATATGCTCAATTAAACTCTCTTTCAACAGTGTTTTAATGTTGATCGCATTTCAAGTACTGTGCTAGATATTGGAGTTTAAACTTTCTTCACTATATGTTAAAGTGGCAGGGTGGCAACATCTGACCTCCTCTAGATTTGCGGGAAGGAGAGAGAATTAAGATCACCAGCATGTGCCATCCAAAGCTGACTCCTCATCCTGGTTTGCACCCTGCTCACACAAGTGTTAAAATGCTGTCTTAGCTCTGCTGATTACTTGTCCAGAGGCACTTTGCTCTGCTAATCTGCCTTAACCTGAAGGCACTCAGCATCTGCTCTATGGGTTGGCAAACAAAGCTCACCAAGTGTCTAGGTGCAGCCTAATTCTCCAGCAAGCTTCCTGGCTGAGGCACTGAATTTTCTCACTGTGAGTTCAGTAACCTATTACACCATCTCCTGTTGGTCTCCTGGTTCTATTGCCTCTACTGGCAATGTTTCTCTGCCACTGCTTCTCACCATCTCTCACCATTTCTGGTGTCACAATTCTCTGTTCTGAATTGTGGCAGTCCAGTACAGAAATCCTGGGCCAAAAGGACATGCTCCATTCCTGACTCTTTTTTTTGTGTGTGAGGGTAGTAAGACCTCCTCTTCCTGCAGAGAGCCTGCCCCGGCATATTTATTCCAGGTTTTTTTTTCCGAAGATGTGTGCAGCGTCGGCGATTAAGGGATTACACGGATTCATGGGTCATGATAAATTCAAAATCTTCTTATTACATGCTTTATTCATCTCATTTCTATACTACGCTACTACTCTACTTCTCTCATTCTTTACTGCCCTGCTCATTTTTTACCCTCCTGCTCATTCTTTTCTCTCCTGCTCATCTCTTCTGCTTCTTTCCCTTCCCCTGCTCCTGCTTGCATTCTTTCCTCTCCTGCTCATCGTTTCTGCTTCTCTCCCTTCCCCTGCCTCCATTTCTTTACTGTCTCTTTCTCTACATTACTCTTATTCTTTTTCTTTCTACACTACTACTCCTAATTATCTACATTACTACTTTCACTACTCCACTCCCCTGCTTCTTCTCTATATTACTCCCTCTGTCCTCCCTCCATTCTTGTCTCATCTCCTCTCCACCTCATATTCCTTCTTCTCTCCCTACTTCTTTCTGCTTCTACTTACTTCTCTCACTCTTGCTTCTACATCTCTTACCTCTCTCCTTTTTTCTACTCCTTTCTTCTACCTCCTTTCTTCTACTTTCCTCTACTTACTCTTACCTCTACGTCTTGCCTCTATTCTTACTTACCTCTACTTCTACTTCTTTCTTCTATTTCCTTTCTTCTACTTCTTTGTTCTATCTTACAACCCCCTTATATACCATTACAGAAAACATTGCATTCATAGTAATCAATGACATCAAGGTACAATCTATCTTGGGGCACATTCCTTACGGTTTGCAATTCTTAAATTTACAACAGGGATGAGAAGTTAGAGCAAAGACATTATCTCAAGGCATAGGAGACATTCAGGCACCTTAAAACCTTTTAATTAAACATTTGTTCCTACATAAATCTATTCTTTTCTCTGAGAAGCAAGTTAACCTTCACATGTTTCCTGGCCTTTGTTAGTCAAATCTTAAGCCTTCAAGCCTAATTGTCAGGTGCAATTTACACTTCCTTAACTTCCTCCTACAGAAACATCCCTTCTCAGGAAAGCTGAGGCTTATCAAAACAATTCCCCTATTTTACTGATCAGACTCCTTATTTATATAACTGTAGATTCTCACAACCCTTATCTATAGTCTAATTAATTTTTTGAAATTCTTGTACCCACAGCACTTATTTATGGTCTATTCACGTTTAGGATTCTTTATTGCCTTAAACTGAGGCTATAAGGAAGAATGTTTACAATCACTAAACCTAAGCTGGTAGTAATTCAATTAACAAATCCTGTCTCCTAGCAGTCTTAAGAACATTGTTAATATAAGTATTAAAACTACCTAAGATTACAAGTAGAATAAAATGTAGCTAATGTGTGGCTTCTAACTTTTAATAAAAATATACTAAAGTGTAGGAGAGTCAAAAATCTAAAGTAAAAGGGATACTAATAAAATCATGAATAAATCAGAGAATGATTCAACAAGAGAAAAATTTAACTAGGGGTCTGTGCATAAAAAATAATAAAACAACTCTTTGTGGCTCTGCCATCCAAAGAGAAAGAGAAAGAAAAAGAAAAGAAAAGAAAATAGTTCATCGTTGCTTTGCAAAAAACAGTGAATTTTTCATGCGCAGGTTCCCCCGTGTCTCATTTCTTTATTTCAATTCCTCGATTAATATGTCTCAATTTCTTCATTTTAATTCCTTAATTAATTATGGCTGTTGCCATCTTCCCATCTCTGGAATGGCTCCATTTTAAGCCAAGTAGGGTAGCAAAGCTGGGGAAGAGCTGCCTCCTCAAAGTAGAGTTGACTCTGATGAGGTGAGTGGAGTAAAGCCTGTGGGTAAAAAGCCCATGGGACATTCATTTGCTGATGGGGCACAACTCAAAATGAAGATAAACAGCTGTAAACATCCAATGAAAATTGGAACATGGCATGTATGAAGTATGAATCTGTGAAAATTGGAAGTTGTCAAAAATGAAATGGAACTAATGAACATCAATATCTTAGGTATTAGTGAGTTGAAATGGACTGGCATTGGCTTTTCTGAATCTGACAACCACATGGTTTACTATGCTGGGAATGACAAATTGAAAAGGAGTGGTGTCGCATTCATTGTCAAAAAGAACATATCCAGATCAGTCATGAGGTACAACGCTGTTTGTGGTAGAATAGTATCCATGCACCTAAAGGGAAGCCCAGTTAATACCACTATTATTAAAATTTACACACCAACCACTAAAGCCAGTGAGGATGAAATAGAAGAATTTTACCAACTTCTTCAGTCTGAAATTGATCAAATATGCAATCAAGATGTATTGATTATTACTGGTGATTGGAATGTAAAGGTTGGGAACAAAGAGGAAGGATCAGTAGTTGGAAAATATGGCCTTGGTGATAGAAATGATGCTTAAGAACGCATGATAGAATTCTGCAAAACCAACGATCTGTTCATTTTAAATACCTTCTTTAGACAGCATAAGAGATGATTATACACATGGACCTCACCAGATGGAATACACAGAAATCAAATTGACTACATCTGTGGAAAGAGACGATGGAAAATCTCCATATCATCAGTGAAAACAAGGCCAGGGGCAGACTACAGAACAAACCATCAATTACTGATATGCAAATTCAAACTGAAGCTGAAGAAAATGAAAACAAGTCCACAAGAAGCAAAATATGACCTTGAATATATCCCACCTGAATTTAGAGATCATCTGAAGAACAGATTTGATACGTTAAACACTAAAGTCTAAAGACCAGAAGAGTTGTAGTATGACATCAAGAACATCGTACAGGAAAAAGCAAAAAGTCATTGAGAAGATAAGAAAAAAGAAAAGTTCAAAATGGATGTCAGAGGGTCACTGAAATTTGCTCTCCAGCTAAGAGATGCTAAAGAAAATGGAATAAATTAGGAGGTCCAAGAGCTAAAAAGACAATTTCAAATATCAGCTTGAGAAGATAAAGCCAAATATTACAGCAAAATGTGCAAACATCTGGAATCAGAAAACCAAAAAGAAAGAGCACGCTCAGCATTTCTCAAGCTGGGGGAACTGAAGAAAAAAAATTCAAGCCTGGAGCTAAGTTATTGAAAGATTCTCTGGGCAAATTATTGAACAATGCAGAAAACATCAAGAGAAGATGGAAGCAATACACAGCCTCACTGTACCAAAAGGATATGGTTAATGTTCAACCGTTTCAAGAGGTAGCATATGATCAAGAGTCAATGATACTGAAGTAGGAAGTCCAAGGTGCGTTGAAGGAATTGGCAAATAATAAGGCACCAGGAATTGATGGAATAAAAATTAAAATCTTTTCAGAAAGTGAGGTGGCACAGGAAGCACTCACTCATCTCTATCAAGAAATTTGGAAGACAACTATCTAGATGACTAATTGGAAGAGATCTGTATTTATGCCCATTCCAAAGAGAGGTGACCCAATGGAAAGCAGAAATCATTGAACAATCTCTTTGATATCCCATGTGAGTAAAGTTTTGCTAAAGGTAATACAGAAATGACTACAATCATACATTTGTAGAGAACTTCCAGAGGTTCAAACCGGATTCAGAAGAGGCC
>NW_006408632.1:4538968-4540847 GCF_000296735.1 Chrysochloris asiatica
GTGTGACAGGGTTGTATTCTTTCACCATACTTATTCAACCTGTATGCTGAGCAAGTAATCAGAGAAGCTGGGTTCTATGAAGAAAAATGTGGCATCAGGATTGGAGGAAGACTCATTACCACCTTGTGATATGCAGATGATACAACCTTGCTTGCTGAAGGTGAAGAGGACTTAAAACATTTACTGATGAAGATCAAAGAGCACAGTCTTTGGTATGGCTTGCATCTCCATGTAAAGAAAACAAAAATCCTCACCACTGGACCAATAAACATCATCCTTATAAATGGAGAAAAGATTGAAGTTGTCAAGGACTTCATTTTTCTTGGATCAACTATCAACAGTCAAGGAAGCAGCAGTCAAGAAATCAAACAATGTATTGCGCTAAGCAAATTTGCTGCACAAGACCTTTTAAAGGTGTTGAAGAGCAAAGATGTCAGCTTTAGGACTTTGGTGTGCCTGACCCAAGTCATGGTATTTTCAGTAACCTCACATACATGTGATAGCTGGACAGTGAATAAGAAAGACCATAAACTTGATGCTTTTGAGTTATGGTGTTGGAGGAGAATACTGAAAGTGACATGGGCTGCCAAAATAACTAATAGATTCGTTTTGGAAGAAGTGCAGCCAGAGTGCTCCTTGGAGGCCAGTATGGCTGAACTTCGTCTCTCATATTTAGGACATATTGTTAGGAGGGACCAGTCACTGGAGAAGGATATCATGCTTGGTAAGGTGGGTCAGAGAAAAAGAGGAAGATCCCCAACGAGATGGATCAGCCAAGTGGCAGCATTGATGGACTCAAGCATGGCAACAATAGTGAGGTTGGCTCAGGATCAGGCAGTATTTCATTTTGCTGTGCGTATGGTCGCTATGAGTCGGTACCGACTCGATGGCACCTAAAACAACAAGGGTAACAAAATTGACCAATCTCCACATTAGGGATCCATGCATCTTACTTGTATGACCTCACCCTAATAAGGGAGTCATACCTTTTCTATACATTACAAATATAAATAAAAAATGATTGCTACTAGGGTCCAGTTAATGCACACCCATGTTTATTAGAAACAAAATGTGTTTCAACATGTCTCTTCAATCAGTGGATAACTGCAAAAAAGTTCTCAAAGTAATAAAATTTTCTTAATCTCATTAAGGAGCCTCCCTATAAAAATGTGCCAATCAAAAAAATGACTTCCAGGGGGATTTGATAATCCAGTTACATTTCAAGTAAAGAGGTAAATATGCTCAGAAGGTTATGGTGACATTTTTGAGGACCCCAAGGATAATCTTAATGGATGTTCTTAAAGGACACAGGACGTCATAGAACCTTATTATGAAGAAGTTTGAAGAAAACTGAAAATTGCTTTGGTGGGAAAAAGGACAGGAAAGTGAGATGGGGAAGTTTTTTTTTTTTATTATTTCCCCAACACAAAAATGTGCCTACTCATTCTTCAAAGGTAGCGAGGCAAGTCCTACTAGGATTTCATTAGGAAATTTTACCCCACTCACCCTGCAACCTTGACGTTGCCCCTACAGACATCTTTTTGCTCCAAAAACTCGAGAGTATTTAAATGAACACAATTTAATTTCCTCCAGGAAACCAAATCTGTCAGTTTGATGTGGTGTGAATCAAGTACATGGATTTCCTCTGGGGAGGGTTGTTGTTGTTGTTTGTTGTTGTTGTTGTTGTTGTCAGGTGCCATTGAGTTGGAACCGACTCATAGCTACCCCATGCACAGCAGAACGAAACAATGTCCGATCCTGGGCCAACCTCACTACCGCAGCCACACTTGAGTCCATCAATGATGCCACCTGGCTGATCCATCTCGTTGGGGGTCTTCCTCTTTTTCTCTGAACCTCCCCCCTACCCAGCATGACATCC
>NW_006408632.1:4541872-4554622 GCF_000296735.1 Chrysochloris asiatica
TGCCAATCCATCTCACTGGGGGTCTTCCTCTTTTTCTCTGACCTTCCACCTTAACCAAACATGATATCCTTCTCCAGTGACTGGTCCCTCTTGACAATATGTCTGAAGTATGAGAGATGAAGTTTGGCCATCTTGGCCTCCAAGGAGCACTCTGGTTGCACTTCTTGCAACACAGATCTTTTGGTTCTTTTGGCAGCCCGTGGCACTTTCAATATTCTCCTCCAACACCATAACTCAAATGCATCAATTCTTCTACAGTCTTCCTTATTCACTGTCCAGCTTTCATATGCATATGAGGTTATTGAAAGTAGAGGGTGGGATTAAAAATAAGGCAATTTGCTACATCTTCTCAGTTCTTATTTCTTTTTTCTATTTAGAGACAGGGTTGCTGAGTGTGGATGTGAAAAAAAATGCATAGCTATTGTACTACATCTACCATAATATCATGTGAGAATTTACTGGCTGTCATTGATAGACTTTTAAAAAAGAAAGACAGGAAGGAAGAATAAAAAACAATAATCCAAGGAAACATTTTTTTCTTTGAAACTAAAATAAATGCCAGTAGTTATAATAAACTGTTTTGGAGGTATGTGACAGAATAAATAAACAACTTATATAATTTATTTTAAATTTTTTTATTATGAATTGAGTGATGACTTACAGACACCATCAGTTTTACATTGAACAGATCAGACATTTTGATTAATCTCATTGATTGCAGTCTCTTCCACGCAACAACAGTTATTCCAGTAACTCCCTATGTTCCCTATTTGCATTTCTCCTACCTTCCCATGCCTTCTCAACTTTGTCCTAAGTAAATGTTGCCCTTTTGCTTTTGAGTGATTGACCATTCCATGGTGAGCATGCCTTAATAGTTTTGTTGCCTTTCCCACCTATATACCTCTCTACTGCTTGACTGATAATTGATTCACAAGGGTGAGCTGTGTTCCAGACATGAAAGTTGGTCTAGGGAAGTTCCTTCCATCTTTTTCAGGGTAGTAAGTTGGTCTTTTTACTTTTTTTTTAATTGTGAATTTTGTTCCACATTTTCTCCCATTCTTTCCAGGACTTTCTAATGTGATCCCTTTCAGAGAAGTTGGTAGTCATAGCCAGGCATCATCTATTGTTTCTGGTCTCAGAGTCATGGACTGATGTTCTTATGTTCCATTAGTCCGTTGGACTAATTGATTCCAAGCAGCTTCAGTTCTTATCACTCTTCACCAATAGTTGCAACTTAGATGGCCATTTAATGAGCTTTTAAGATCCCAGATGATATTCACCAAAGCAGGATATAGAACATTGTGTGCATTATGTTATGCCAGTTGACCTTGGTGTTCCATGATACTATCTATGGTCCTGAGCCCAAGGTCTAGAAACTTATTTTCTTAAGATTTTTTATAATATCTTTGAAGATTTTATAATTTTATCACACTGTATGCTCAGCCAAATTCATGGTATTTACCTTTGCTGCAAACATAATCATGCCTGTGTTTGCAGAAAAGGTAAATACCATGTAAAAATAACCTCCTAAAAATGCTTATGTATTTGTGGGTATACTCCCACTCTTCCTGCCATATCCATTCATCCTGTGTATCTGTTCATGTATTTACCTGCAGAATACTGGTGTTCCATGGGTCTGTATATACACCATTTATCTCTGTCCCCTTTAGCCCGTGCATACTTTCCTGTGTCTTCTTCTGTTTTACTCAATCTTTTGCTAACCTCCTCATGTGAGTTAACATATGTCTAACCACTAGCCAGTGAATTACTCTTCCTTCCATCCCACCTCAAAACCATCAAAAAGTGTTTCTTTTAGCATGAAAATCTTTTCTTAAATGTTTACCATAACAGTCTCATATTATATTTGCCCATTTGTGATTGACTAGTTTCACTCAGCATAATGTCCTCCAGGTTCATCCGTGTTACCAGGTATTTCGCAGATTAATTTTACTCTTCATTGTTGCTGAGTATTCCACTGTGTGTATGAACCAAAGTTTGCTTATCCATTTTCCATTGATGAGCACTTGGGTTGTCTCCATATTTTTGCTATTGTGAATACTGTTGTAATGAGTATTATTGTGTTTGTATCTACTTGTGTTCTAGCTCTTATTTCTGTGGATATAGATTACATAGAGGGATTGTTGGGTCATACAGTTAAGTGTTTCTATTTCCAACAGTATTACTTCTTATGTAGTTTATCTTTACAACTATCTTTTATTTCTATTATAAAATATTCCCCTACTGAACATTATATTTTTAGTAAAATTTTGCCAGTTTTCATTTCTTCTCATTGCAATTCAGGATCTGTTTCTTATTGGATTACTTCAGAAAACCAAGTATTTTATAGTTTGATGGTGCCCTTTCAGAACCTTTGCTGACATAAAGGACAGTTAAATAATAATTATGTATATATATCTTTATATTCATTCTATTCTTGTCTCAATTATGGGTTTAGTTTTTTACAATGTACACAGGAAATTCTACTGAGTTTAGGTACTGAATTGTGTGCTGTGTTCTTAATCCTGAAATATCCATTTTTTTCTTTTTAGTAAAGAGCTGTGATTTTTGTTTTAATTATATTTTAAAATAATTTCTGTATCTATGTTAACTTTCTCAAGGTTAGTGCATGTAGCAGAACATTAAACAGTGGGCTTTTGTGTAGAAATTTACCAAAGTAATTTTTTTACTCGTTCAGTTAAGAACAAGTGATTATGTAACATATCAAATGTATCAGGAAAACATCTAAATGATTATTTTAATGCTGTTTTAATCCTAGTCACCCAACATAAAATATAAACATTCATTGTGGTAAGATATTTGCTTTAGGGTATAAATTTGAAATATTGTAAATTTTGTATTCTAATCCTCCATTGTTTACATGGAAGACCCCCAGCAAGATGGATTGGCAAAGTGGCAGCATCAATGGACTCAAGTGTGGCAACAATTGTGAGGTTGGCTCAGGATTGGGCAGTGTTTTGTTCTGTTGTGCATAGGGTTAATATGAGTTGGTACCGATTTGATGGCACCTAACATCAACAACATTGTTTACAATATCCCATTTTCTAAGACTCAAGAGAACACTATGTAGCCAAATTTTAGAACAAATATGAATAACAGAATTTATGGTCAGAAAAGGGATTTTAGAGTTCATTTAGGCTACTCTTATTTATTTTAAAAGGAAATTGATTGAAGGGGAGATTTAGGACTGTTATCTCAGACAGTCACGGGTACAAATGCTACCTTTGCCTCTCATAGCTTATGTGACTTGGCTCACATAACCTTCTTTATCTGATCCTGTTTTCTGACCTTTCAAATGAAAGTTATAACATCTCCACTGAAGAGTATTTTTGAGAACTAAATACTGTTAACATATTTTTAAAGAGCCTTATAATTGATATTCCACAAGATCATATAGCTAGTTTGTTTCAGAGGTGAAATAAGGAATTCCTCACTTCTAGTCCGATTACATTCCCCCTTGTTGAGTTTATGTTCATTCCCGCTTCAAGGAATGTAAAACTTATTACTAATCTAGGACTCCTATGGAGAGCTGTTAAGCCAGCATGCATTCAAGAGAACACAAAATATATCTATAGATTAAAGAGAGATTTGCTAGTGCCTGTAGAAATGAACTGAGATATCAGTGCCAGCAATGCAAATACTATGAGTGACTGAAGACTTTCTTGATTATATTATCATAAGGTATATCAATTAAAGTCTGTTATTTGTTACATTAGAAGTGGGTGAAGAAGAATGGAGTGAGAACCAAAAGGGGAAAAATCCACAAGGCAGTGGTGTTTTATTTTCCCACACTCACACACATGTCTGGAAGTTTTTCCAATTTAGAATGTTCTGATAATCCCATTAGTGACTGTAATATCCTGTGGAGCCAAGACCTGTCCGACTTGATTCTGTTTCAGACTGAAAATGAGGTGTTCATTAGAGATATGTGAATTTCTTGAAGAACGTTTGAAATTGAGGTTCATAGCTTTCTTTCACCAGTTTCTACATAACAAAAACTACATCCTTAAGCCCATTTTATGAATAGCTTCTGTCATTTTTCATAGCTTGATGCAGCTCATCAGACATAGGACAGTGTTATAAACTATCACGGTGGGTTTGTAAGGTAAGCACTGGACTGCTAATGGTAAGGTCAGCATTTTGAGCCCACCAGTCTCTCTGAGGGAGAAAGATGAAGATTTCTTCACCCACAAAGATATACATACAGCCTCAGAAACCCTACATAAGATAGTCTGAGTTGGAATCAACTTGACGGAACTTAACAAGAACAAGCTATTCTATATTGTAAGACCTTATAAAACTAGTTATTGTTGTTAGGTGTCATCATGTTAGTTTTGACTCATAGTGACCCCTATGCACAACAGAACCAAACACTGATTGGTCCTGTGCCAGCATTACAATTGTTCTTATGCTTGAACCCTGGGCTGTTGCCACTGCGCCAGTCTCTGTCATTGAGAGTCTTCCTCTTTTCTGCTGACAGTCCACTTTACCAAACATGATGTCTTTCTTCAGGGACTGGTCCTTTCTAACAACGTGTCCAAAGTACATAAGATGAAGCTTCACCATCCTGGCTTACATTTAAGGAACATTCTAGCTGTACTTTTTCCATGACAGATATATTTGATCTTCTGATAGTCCATAGTACTTTTTATATTCTTTGACAGTACTATAATTCTTCCTTATTTGTTGTCCAACTTTCACACATGTATGAGAAAACTGAAAATACCATGGTGCACTTTTATCCTTAAATAGTTTGTATACATGTTTATTAACGAGTCTTGGTGTGGTGCCTTAGGATAAGCACTCAACCCTAAGGTCAGTTTGAACTTCAAGGTCAGCGGTTCAAACTTACCAGCTGCTTCTCGGAAACCCTATTCAATGTCACTATGAATTGGAGCCAATTCTAAGGCACTTAACAACAACAACGACAACATATATTGGAGTCCTGATATGATGCTGTAAGATAAGCACTCAACCGTAATGTCAGTTTGAATTGCAAGGTTGGTGGTTCAAAATGACAAGCCACTCCTTGGAAACACTATACAGGGTCACTATGAGTCAGAACTGGCTTGATGGCACCTAACAACAACAATGAATTTAAGTACTCAATCTATTCCAAGTCCTCTGTTAGGCCTTTATATAAATTATCTATTTAATCTTCAACCTAGGTGGAAGAGTTAAGCATCATTAGCCTTAGACCCTCTGAAGGAGAAAGGTGACAATCTGTTAGCTGGAATATCCTTAATGATTAACCACATCACAGTTTTAATTAAATGCTGATATGCTAAATTCTATTTATGGAGAAAAATTTGTTGCAAATTGATACAATTTCACTGTTTATTTTCAATTTTAAAAGTTTATACATCTATATATACATATAATTTTTATAAATGCATAAATATATCAATTATTTTTGTTATACTTTCTTTTTTTCATTTTTTACATGGCTACACATTTTCTCATTATTACTCCTACTTCAGTTCCTGATCCTAACCGTAACCCATAAATCAGACATCCTGTTATATTTGTTGAGAAAATATGTATATATTACAAGCAGTGATATAACCTATACAACAACAACATATGCGTATGAATGCACACATATGTTTTATTGTCATTGTTTATATATTCAGTGGGGTCATACAATGTGCGTTTTTTATATTCTAATTTTCTTTCACAAATATCTTGAGAAAATGCTTCTAATAAAGGAACACAACAGTTATTCATTATTTCTATTATCTGCTTAATATCTTATCCTATGGTTACAGGTTTCAAGGGGGCACAAGTGGTTTTTGAGCAACTGCTTACCTAAAAGGTCAGCTAGTGGTGCTGCAGAAGAAAAGCCTGGTGATCTGTTTCAGGAAAGATTGTAGCCCAAAACACCCTGTGTATCTGTTCTACTTTATAAGCTCACCATGAGTTGGAATTCACTCAACAATAACATAGCCTAACCATGAGTTGGAAGCCATTTAACCATAACAGTTTATCATGTGGATGTACCATAAGGTATTTTTATAATTTGGGTTGGCGTTCACATTTTCCCTCTTTTTCATTGTTCTCATCATTTGAAACATTATAGAAATGACTACCATTATTCTCATAACCTTAAATACTAGTGATTACCACTAACACCACGACCACCTCAACCACCACCATGGAATGCTGCTCAGAAAGGAAATTAAAATATTAAAGGATAGATATGTTTTGATACACAAACCATCTTGAAAATTGCACAATTTGCAATTCTTTAGTAAATTGTGAGAACATGTCTTCCCCCACAATCCTTCTGATTGTCATTGTTAGTAACAATAGTGAATTTTTCTTCCTGTCATTTACTGATGGGTGTGAAGTGGAAGCATACTATTACTTTCATTTGCATTTGTATGACTACTGGCTAAAAAGAATATCTTTCAAGTATGTATGTTTTTATTTGATTTTTCCAAACAGTCTATTAAAATGTTTTCATTCATTTTTCTATTTGATCATTTGTCCCCTTCTTTTTAATTTGTAAATGCTTTCAGTATTTTACATTGTTTAATGCTATTTAGAATTAATTATTGACTATGGTATTTTAATTCCTCTTCTGTATTACCTAAAGCATATGTTAATCATTGGAAGAAAAAATTCAAGAAGACAAAATTAGATGATTTCTGCAGTTGGTTGGGTCACCTTTTGTTGGCATGGAAACAGATATGGATCTCTTCCAATTGGTTGATCTGGTATCTGTATCTGTCTTCTGAATTTCTTGGCATAGACCAGTGAATACTTCCCACGCTGCATCAGTTTATAGAAACATTTCCACTAGTATTCTGTCAATTACTGGATGGAGATTTGATTTTGCCAATGCCTTCAGTGAAAGTAATAGTGTGCTTCCAATTTATGCCCATCAGCAACTGACAGAAAGAAAAAACTGTGAGTATTGTTGCTAACAAGAATAGCCAGAAGGAGTGTGGAGAAAGATAATTTCTCACATCTGACTGAAGAATTTCAAATAGTGCAATTTTGTAGGTGGTGTGTACATAGAAAGAAGCTTGAACCTCTAATCCCATTATCATCAGTACTGGGTCATATGTTGTTGTTGTGAAGTGCCATCGAGTCAACTCCGACCCATAGTGACCCTGTGTAGGGTTTTCCGAGGAGCAGTTGGTGAGTTTGAACTGCTGGCCTTGCAGTTCAAAGGACTTTGTAGTTTGGCATATTAACCCACAGTACCACACAAGGACTACCTCTTCAAATGATTGATATGTATTATAATATCATATATGTACTTGAAGTATTTTGAACATCCTCCTTTATTCCACTGATTCTACTGAAAAATCTGTTAATGTGTTGCTGTTAGGTGACATCGAGTTGGTAATGACTCATAGTGACCCTATGCACAGCAGAATGAAATTCTGCCCAATCCTGGGCCACCCTCACTATTGTTACCATGCTTGAGCACATTGATGATGCCACTTGGCCAATCCATTTCATTGGGTGTCTTCCTCTTTTTCTCTGACCCTCCACCTTACCAAATATGATATCCTTCTCCAGCCAGGGGTCCCTCCTGACAATATGTCTGAAGTATGAGAGACGAAGTTTGGTGCTCCTGGCCTCCAAGGAGCACTCTGGCTGCACTTCTTCCAACAGAGATCTGTTGGTTTGTTTGGCAGCTCATGGCACTTTCAATGTCCTCCTCCAACACTATAACTCAAAAGCATCAATTCTTCTATGGTCTTCCTTATTCACTGTCCACTTTCACATGCATATGAGGTTATTGACAATACCATGACTTGGGTCAGATGCACCTTAGTCTTCAAGCTGACATCTTTGCTCTTCAACACTTTTGAAAAGGTCTTGTGCAGCAGATTTGCCCAATGCAATACGTCGTTTGATTTCTTGACTGCTACTTCCATGAATGTTGATAATTGATCCAAGAAAAATGAAGTCCTTGACAACTTCAATCTTTTCTTCGTTGATGCATTAGAGAAGATTTTCATTTTCTTTACATTGAGATGCAATCCATACCAAAGGCTGTGGTATTTGATTTTCATCAGTAAATATTTTAAGTCTTCTTCACTTTCAGCAAGCAAGATTATATCATCTGCATATTGCAGGTTGTTAATGAGTGTTCCTCCAATCCTGATGCCACATTTTTCTTCATATAACCCAGCTTCTCAGATTTTTTGCTCAGCATACAGGTTACATAAGTGTGGTGAAAGAATACAACATTGTCACACACCTTTTTTAATTTTAAACCATTCAGTGTTCCCATGTTCTGTTCAAACAACTGCCTCTTGTACAGATTCCTCATGAGCACAATTAAGTGTTCTGGAATACTCATACTTCACAATGTTGTCCATAGATTGTCATGATCCACATGATCGAATGCCTTTGTGTAGTCAATAAAGCACAAGTAAACATCTTTCTGATATTTTCTGCTTTCGGTCAAGATCCATTGGATATCAGAAATTATATCCTGTATTCCATGACCTCTTCTGAATCTGGCTAGAACTTCTGGTAGTTCTCTCAAACTATGCTTGTTCTGAAAATGTTACTTGCATAGCATATAAAAGATATTGTCTAATGATTTCTGCATTCCGTTGGGTCACCTCTCTTTGGAATGGGCACAAATATGGATCTCTTCCAATTAGTCAGCTAGATAGTTGTCTTCCAAATTTCTTGGCAAAGATGAATGAGTGCCTCTTGTGCCGCCTCACTTTCTTGAAATATTTCAATTTTTTCCCATAAATTCCTGGTGTCTTGTTCTTTGCCAATTCCTTCAGTGCACCTTGGACTTCTTCCTTCAGGATCATTGGCTCTTGATCATATGCTACCTCTTCAAACGGTTGAACATTGACCATTTTTCTTTTGGTACAGTGACTCTGTATTCCTTCCATCTTCTTTTGATGCTTTCTGCATCACTCAATAATTTTTCCAGAGAATCTTTCAATAGTGAAAGTCGAGGCTTGAATTTTTTCTTCACCTCCTCCAGTTTGAGAAATGCTGAGCGTGTTCTTCCTTTTTGGTTTTCTGATTCCAGATGTTTGCACAATTTGTTGTAATATTTGGCTGTATCTTCGCAAGCTGACCTTTGGAATTTTCTGTTTAGCTCTTCGACCTCCTCATTTCTTCCATTTTCTTTAGCATCTCTACACTAGAAAGCAAGTTTCAGTTTCTCTTGTGACATCCGTTTTGACCCTTTCCTTCTTTATTGTCTTCTAAATGACTTTTTGCTTTCTACTTGTATGATGTTCTTGATGTCATCCCACAACTCTTCTGGTCTTCAGTCTTTAGTGTTTAATGTATCAAATCTGTTCTTTAGATGATCTTTAAATTCAGGTGTTATATATTCAAGGTCATATTTTGGCTCTCACGGACTTGTTTTCATTTTCTTCAGCTTCAGTTTGAATTTATATATGAGTAATTAATGGCCTGTTCCACGTTCTGACCCTGGCCTTGTTTTACTGATCATATGGAACTTTTCCATTGTCTCTTTCCACAGATGTAGTCAATTTGATTTCTGTGTATCCCACCTGGTGAGGTCCATGTGTATAATCATCTCTTATGCTGTCTAAAGAAGGTATTTGAAATGAACAAATCATTGATTTTACAGAATTCTATCCTGCGATCTCTAGCATCATTTCTGTCATCAAGGCCATATTTTCCAACTACTGATCCTTCCTCTTTGCTCCCAACTTTGCATTCCTATCACTGGTAATGATGAATACATTTTGATTGTATGTTTCATCAATTTCAGATTGAAGAAGTTGGTAAAATTCTTCTATTTCATCCTCACTGGCTTTAGTGGTTGGTGCATACATTTGAATAATAGTGGTATGAACTGGTCTTCCCTGTAGGCTCATGGATATTATCCTATCACAGACAGCGTTGTAGCTCATGACTGATCTAGATATGTTCTTTTTGACAAGGAATGCAACACCATTCCTATTCAATTTGTCATTTCCAGCATAGTAAACCATGTGGTTGTCAGATTCGGAATGGCCAATACCAGTCCATGCTAATTTCAATATTCTTCATCAACAGCATAATTCAAATGCATCTATTCTTCTCCATTCATCCTTATTCCTTGTCCAACTTTCACATGCATGTGAGGCACTTCAAACTACCATGGCTTGGTTCAGGCTCACCTTAGTTCTCAAACTGACTAAGATGCTCTTTAAAACTTTAGAGAGGTCTTGAGAAATTGTAGTTTTTATTATTCAAAAGATTTCAATGCTTCTACACTTTCAGCAAGCAAGGTTGTGTCATTTGCACATTGCAGGTTGTTAAGGAGTCTTCCTCGCTTCCTGATACCACGTTTTTCTTCATATAATACAGTTTCTCCAATTATTTACTCAGCAAACAGACTGAATAAATATAGTGAAAGAATCCAACACTGACACACATCTTTCCTGATTTAAAACCATTGACCATCTCTTTGTTCTGTTCTAATGACTGCCTCTTGATCTATAGATGGGTTCCTCATGAGCATAATGAAATGTTCTGCAATATCCAATCATTTTAATGTAACCCATCGTTTATAAGGATCCACACAGTTGAAAATGTTTGCATAGTCAACAAAGCACAAGTATACATCTCTTTAATATTGTTTGCTTTTAGCCAAGATCCATCTGATGTCAATAGTGATATCTCTAGTTCCATGTCCACTTCCAAATCTGGCTTGAATATCTGGCATCTCCCTATCAATGTGCTGCTTCAACCATTTTTAAATTACCTTCAGTAAAATTTTACTTGCATGTGATCTTAATTATATTGTTTGATGAAGGGTCATCCTTCGTTGAAATGGGCAAATATGAATCTTTTGCTATTTGAAGAAATTTGTAGAATTCTTCAGTGTCATCATCATTGGCTTTAGTGATTGTTGCTCAAATTGGAATAATATTGGTATTAACTTATCTTTCTTATAAGGATATGGATATTTCAAACACTGTATTTTACTTCAAGGTAGATTGCTAAATGTTTTTTAAAAAAAAACATAAATGCAAGGTCATCTTTAATTATTTGTTCCCGGCATAATCAACCATATGATTGTGTGATTGAAAATGAGAAGTACCCGTTCATTTCACTCACTAATACCTAGGATATCAACCTTTAGGAGTTACATTTCATTTCTGACAACTTCCTGTTATCCTGGATTCATACTTCATGTATTCCATTTTCCAATTATTAATGGATGTTGGAAGCTGCTTCTCTTTATTTTGAGTTTTGCTCCATTAGCAAATGAACATCTCAAGACCTTTCCTCCATCTGTGTCATTAGAGCCAACTCTGTTTTGAAGAGGTTTGTGATGTTGTAGCCAGTATATTTTGAGTGCCTTCCAACATGAGGGACTCATCTTCCTGCACTCTATCTGATGATATCCCACTGCCATTCATAAGGTTTTCAGTGGCTAACCATTCCTAAGTGATCTGCTTCTCCTTCTTTCCGGTCCGTATTAGTCTGTAAGCTTTGCAGAAACCTCTTCACTATGGATGTCCCTGTTGTTGTTATGTGCCGTGGAGTTGGTTCCGACTCATAGAAACCCTGTACAGAGTTTCTGAGGCTGTAAATCTTTTTATGGGAGCAGAAAGCCTCATCTTTCTCCTGCGAAACAGCTGGTAGTTTCGAAATGCTGACCATGAGCTTAGCAGCCTGATTCGTAACCACTACCCTACCAGAGCTCCTTATGGGTGTCCCCACTGGTATTTAAAATACCACTGTAATATTTTTCCAGCATCACAGAAATGTATAAGCCAACACAATACAAAAAACTGACAGATGACTGTGGGATCTCTCAGTAACCTACATTTAATTTATTTATTTAAAAGGGTAAGTAAAAAATAAAAGCATTGTTACAGAATCATAGGAAAATGCCAAACTACTGTTTCTTAGCATATTCTCTATCTACTGCTGTTATATGCCATTGAGTCTGTTCTGCTTCATAGCAAGAGTTTCCAAGGCTGTAAATCTTTATGGGAGCAGGAAGCCTCATCTTTCTCCCATGGCGGGGTGGTAGATTTGAACTGCTGACTTTGCAGTTAGCAGCCCAAGAAGGCATACTATGTTACAGGGCTCCTAATTCTCCATTTAGTTCTTTATAAATATGAGGTCAGGGCTTCCATCTCTCTAACTTTCTCCAAATAATTCTGTGCTTTTCAATGTACACCACATACAAATAGTACTTTTAACATCCTTGAGGAACTCAAATTGTGTTCCTTTTAAATGTTCTTTGAGTTTTGAGAACAAAAATAAATCAGAGGGACAAGATCAGAGCTATGTGGTGGATTGGGTAAGGTTTTTCAGTGTAAGTCTCTAAGAACAGCCTTTGCTTCCCTTGAAGAGTGAGCTCATGTGTTGCATTGGAAAAAGAATTCCTGGGCACACCTCTCTGGCATTTTTATAACCAAGGTAGTCTCCTTTTTTATATATATAAACAAACAAACAAACAAACTTCTTTATAGTAAGTCCCAGTATTTCTTTAGCGTCCTTTGAGAAAATATTATAAGATTAGTCCTTGGAACCTAAACAAACAGCTTCCATAACTTTCTCAGTAGACATCTCTGCTGAGAATTTAACAAGTCCAGTCGATCTCCCAGGATGCCTCTGTTTTGATTGGAACTTTTTTTTTTTTTTTTTTTTAATTTAAGGTTTTTATTGTGGATTGTGTGAAAGTTTACAGGGCACATCATCAGTTTCACATTCAACACTTCATATAACTTGTTTCATTACATTGATTATAATCCCCTCCAT